>NC_138295.1:7267500-7510000 GCF_965601325.2 Salmo salar | reverse complement strand
TAGTAACACCAATGCTAACGCACAAATTCAATGTTTTCATTAGGTCAATGCAATGCCTCAACAAAATGCCACCCATTAAAGGTACAGAATGTATGCCACCCATTAAAGGTACAGAATGTATGACACCCATTAAAGGTACAGAGTGTATGCCCCCCATTAAAGGTAGATCATTTATGCCACCCATTAAAGGTACAGAGTGTAGGCCCCCCATTAAAGGTAGATCATTTATGCCACCTATTAAAGCTACAGAGTGTATGCCACCCATTAAAGGTACAGAATGTATGCCACCCATTAAAGGTACAGAATGTATGCCACCCATTAAAGGTACAGAATGTATGCCACCCATTAAAGGTACAGAGTGTATGCCACCCATTAAAGGTGCAGAGTGTATGCCCCCCATTAAAGGTAGATAATTTATGCCACCCATTAAAGGTACAGAATGTATGCCACCCATTAAAGGTACAGAATGTATGCCCCTCATTAAAGGTGCAGAGTGTATGCCACCCATTAAAGGTAGATCATTTATGCCACCCTTAAAGGTACAGAATGTATGCCCCCCCATTAAAGGTACAGAATGTATGCCCCCCATTAAAGGTACAGAGTGTATGCCCCCCATTAAAGGTACAGAGTGTATGCTCCCCATTAAAGGTACACAGTGTATGCCCCCCATTAAAGGTACAGAGTGTATGCCCCCCATCAAAGGTACAGAATGTATGCCCCCCATTAAAGGTAGATCATTTATGCCACCCATTAAAGGTATGCTACAGAGTGTAGTGTAATGCCTCTGAGTAAAGATGTGGGGGAATCCTATGGTTAAACACTGAGTTCGCCTCCAGATTAAGCATTAGAGTCAGCATTGGCCGGCATCCCTGTGAAACGCTTTCGACACCTTGAAGAGTCCATGCCCCAACGAATTGAGGCTGTTTCAATGGCAAAAGTGGGGGGTGTTCTTAATGTTTTGTACATTCACTGTATGTCTGGATTGGAGAGCAGGCATGGCATATTGTCCTAATAACAAAATACATTTTGCCAAATGCAAGAGATAGGTGCTGGGGTGTAATTACAGAGTAATACAAAATGTTCTTTACAGACTGGAACTTAATAATGTCAACCATTTTAGTTAGCCTACAGAACATAATCCCTCTGAGTACTGATGGGCACAATCCTACAGATGGTTATACAGTATTCCCAGAGGGGTGTGGGGTAATCCTACAGATGGTTATACAGTATGCCCAGAGGGGTGTGGGGTAATCCTACAGATGGTTATACAGTATGCCCAGAGGGGTGTGGGGTAATCCTACAGATGGTTATACAGTATTCCCAGAGGGGTGTGGGGTAATCCTACAGATGGTTATACAGTATTCCCAGAGGGGTGTGGGGTAATCCTACAGATGGTTATACAGTATGCCCAGAGGGGTGTGGGGTAATCCTACAGATGGTTATACAGTATGCCCAGAGGGGTGTGGGGTAATCCTACAGATGGTTATACAGTATGCCCAGAGGGGTGTGGGGTAATCCTACAGATGGTTATACAGTATGCCTAGAGGGGTGTGGGGTAATCCTACAGATGGTTATACAGTATGCCCAGAGACTAGAACTGCACACAGCCTTATTGTAAAGGAAATGTCTCTATAGTTCAGTGTTGATTGGAACAAGGTGTCTGGGTAGAATTACACAAAAGTCCTATTCAATGCAGTATAGTAATTAAACGTTTTCATAAATTAGATGGGAGACCTCAGCAAAATGTCCTTAAACATCATCTAAAAGGTACCCCTATATAATAAACTAAGTCTCAGGACCTCCGTAAAATGTGCTTAACCTAACCTAGGCCTACTTATAATCCCAGACAGGTACATAGTAAACTTTACATTTAGTCCCAGACAGGTACATAGTAAACTTTACATTTAGTCCCAGACAGGTACATAGTAAACTTTACATTTAGTCCCAGACAGGTACATAGTAAACTTTACATTTAGTCCCAGACAGGTACATAGTAAACTTTACATTTAGTCCCAGACAGGTACATAGTAAACTTTACATTTAGTCCCAGACAGGTACATAGTAAACTTTACATTTAGTCCCAGACAGGTACATAGTAAACTTTACATTTAGTCCCAGACAGGTACATAGTAAACTTTACATTTAGTCCCAGACAGGTACATAGTAAACTTTACATTTAGTCCCAGACAGGTACATAGTAAACTTTACATTTAGTCCCAGACAGGTACATAGTAAACTTTATATTTAGTCCCAGACAGGCACATAGTAAACTTGATCTATAGTCCCAGATAGGTACATAGTAAATAGCAGACTCTGATAGGTACATAGTAAATAACAGGCTCTGATAGGTACATAGTAAATAGCAGACTCTGATAGGTACATAGTAAATAACAGGCTCTGATAGGTACGTAGTAAATAGCAGACTCTGATAGGTACATAGTAAATAACAGGCTCAGCGTTCACATCTTTTATGTTAAGTAGTAAGACTTTTTATAGAGCACCAAAATAGTAGAACGACAGCTGTAATGTTTTTTCTACCTGCCAGTTGTCTTACTGCCTAACAGACATGATAATTTACCCTAAGTATATGTTTCCTCACTAGCTGGTCTCTCTGGTACCAAAACAGTGATTAAACAAATGTAACATCATTCCTAGTATCAAGTTCAATATTTTCTGTATTGAAATGTAAAGCAGACCTTTTCTCTCTGCTGTCTGTCAAGGTTTCTCGTCTGTTTGTATTGTGTGTTCTTTACACTCATTTTGGACTTATTTTTGTATATTTTGAGCCGAGTTGTATTATGAATGAGGCAGGCAATGACTAATGGCTGAGAATTTCCGTGCTGGTAAGGATAAAAACAAAGTTTGATCCTTGGTTTTCTGGGTTTAGCTGTGGCTGTCGTAATCCTTGATTTAACCCACATTGCATCCTATTCCCTATATAGCGCACTATTGTTGATGGGCCCCAATCAAAAGTAGTTCACTATATAGGGAATATGGTGTAATTTGGGATGTAATTCCTGCATCTATAGTTAGTCTGAAGCAGAGGTTTAAGGCCTGTTTTTAAATCCAAGGTCAAAGAACATTCTGTCCCATTCTATTCAGATGTAAGTACTGAGACACATTTCCCCTTTCCCTCCTCCCTCCCTGCCAGACCTGGGTTCAAATTGTAACCAAAATAATTGAAAATACTTTAGATGTGTTTGATTGAGCTTACCTGGGGAAAGTGAACCAACAGAATAATTTCTCTCTGAACAGAACACACAGAAGTGCTGACTCTTGGCACAGTGCTTATTTAAATCACACAGCAAGACCAAACGTATTATACAACTGTACCATAGTACATCAACCATTTTGACTAGACTAACTTTCTGTTTCATTCTTTTTCATTAGACCGTATGAGATTGGGGACAAATCAACGTGTTGTCTCAACGTAGGCTACAACAGAAAGAATCCATGAAAAACCACAACTGTAAACATTTCTTATCAAACACGTCAAGCATCAGGCAAATCTAAATAGTCACACAACAAGATAAACGCGAGACAGAAAGTCATCAGTCACTATCAAACATGGAAGAAATTGCAGAGCAGTTTCAGGGCACACACCAGCAGAGGAACAGGAGAGGTCTCCATCGACACACTGAACTGAGTTTAATAATAACTCTTCTGCTTTATACCTCGACAGAATGCAGAAGTTAGTCACATGACATGAGAGGTTTCTCAATTCATTTTTTTTCCCATACCCACCCAGTGGGCTGCGCCCCAAATGGTGTCCTATTCCCTGTACAGTGCACTACTTTTGCCCTGGTTAAAGCTATTGCACTATACAGAGAATAGGACGCCATATGGGACGCAACAAAATAACATGACTGAGCTGTGCGCTTGAAGACGGCGTTGAGGTAACCTCTTCGCAACCACAACTTCCCCTATCGCTGGGGGCCAATCAAGAACGCTGACGAAATGTCCTCGCCCCAACCTCAAGGCCATGCCTTTTTCCTGACTATCTGAACACAGAAACAAAACATCTTCTTGTTTTGATGCGTCTATTTGTTTTTCTGCCAGAAGAAAAAGGTCAGGCATCTGTCAAAATAACACAACCCCGCTGAATGAGGGTAAACCTGAGATGTCAGAACTCATATCACATGAAGTGATGCTTAGTAGACTGGTGTTAATGAATTACTGTAGATGTTTCGTAATGTGCGTAGATTATGCATTTAATCAACAGTAATTAAATGTTTGATAAGGGCACGTACACTGTCCGATACAGTGATCCCTTGTTGAGATAATGAACGGGTAAAAATCCTTCAGAACAAATTAATTGTATAGCTAGACATAACGCCTAGTCTGTACAGTGTGACCTGGTTTCACCCATAAACAGAGGAGAAACCATGAACTCCCTCATGTGGCGTGAACAGGCACTATCTGGCACAACCTTCTGATTATGAAACCATGAAACTCCCTCCCTGACAGTTAATGAAAAAACAAGAAGATGTCTCAACCTGTAAACAACATTGTGAGTTCTTCAGTGTTCCAGAAGATTGACCTATAACCTGGAAGAGAACCACAGTATCCACTGACTGGTTGCATAATGGTTACATTCAGTAAGTGAAAATACATGTTGATTATATATTTATCATGACCGGTAAATTGAAACTAAATCCAGGGTGCCTTAAGGTATTCTGAGGGAACTTGCCTCAGGGAGTGATGGGATGCATCCCAAATGGTACCCTAGTCCCTATTTAGTGCACTACTTTGAACCAGGACTAATAAGGAATCGGGTACCATTTGAGACTCACACACAGTTGCACATAGCATTCATCAAGTGTAGTTGGTGTGGTTTCCTAGAACCAAGCTGGCATCACCAGAGGCCTAACACCAGCTCTATCTGCCAAGGAGAGGAGCCTCTTTCTGGGAACGTTGGTAAAAGACAAACAAATTCGACAATCTGGGTGATTACCATCAGAAGCACGTGCAGCCTTGTAAGGGCTGTAAACTTATGTCTGCCCTGCCTGCATGGTGATTATTTGTGTGTGAGTTAAACAGCTTCTGGCTTGACTTGTAAGTTGCAAGGGGAGAACGTAGAGACAGACTGCCAACTGCTACTTGAGCCTTTCATTACCAATCAATCCAGAAACTGAGGCTATGTCCCAAATGGCACCCTATTCCCTACACAGTGCACTACTATTAACCAGAGCCTTATGGATCCTGGTCAAAAGTAGTGCACTAATTAGGGAATAGGGTGCCATTCGGGATGACAACACAGCACAACACAAGCCCCACATACTGAACTCCCTGTTCCCTGTTCCTGCCATAGCGGAGGAAAGACGGACAACAGACCATAAGGGTCAGTTTGACCCAAAGCAAGTGAACTGGGATGAAGAACAGCCTTAATTCGTCAGGGCATGGACTCTACAAGGTGTCGAAAGCGTTCCGCAGGGATGCTTCAGCCTATGTTGAATCCAATGCTTCCCCACAGTTGTGTCCAGTTGGCTGGATGTCCTTTGGGTGATGGACCATTGTTGATACACACAGGAAACTGTTGAGCGTCAAAAACCCAGCAGCGTTGCAGTTCTTGACACAAGCTTGGCACCTACTACCATATCCTGTTCAAAGGCACTTACATCTTTTGTCTTGCCCATTCACCCTCTGAATGGCGCATGTACACAATCCATGTCTCAATTGTCTCAAGGCTTATTCAACTCTATGGAATTGTTTAAAAAGGTTATACCATGGATCATTTAGGTATTTGGTTTGAAGTTTGAAGACACCTTGAAGTATCACAAAAAAAAAAATTGGGCCTTGAATAACAGATTCACTACATCGAACAACAGATAGTCCTTACTGCTGTTATCCCATACAAGCACATTGAATAACAGATTCACTACATCGAACAACAGATAATCCTTACTGCTGTTATCCCATACAAGCACATTGAATAACAGATTCACGACATGGAACAACAGATAGTCCTTACTGCTGTTATCCCATACAAGCACATTGAATAACAGATTCACTACATGGAACAACAGATAGTCCTTACTGCTGTTATCCCATACAAGCACATTGAATAACAGATTCACGACATGGAACAACAGATAGTCCCCCCAAAAAGTATCTAAAATAAGTTTGTTCTGAAGTGTCTGTCCTATATCTGAGAGATATATAGGAAAGATCAGGAAAAATACATGTATTTAACCTCCTTATTTTTGGACACTAAAAAGTCTCCGTACTGTATGTAGATGTAGAAATAAAGCTCTACATTTATTTTTGTTGAAATAGTATGTGTGTGCTCCGAAGAAGGCTAATAATATGAATAAAACAATAAAAATATGACAGCGAGGTAGAAGGATGGTGTGCATGACAGCACTAACAGACTCAGTCTACATTCTGTGTGGCCCAGTAACCAGTAAGTGTTAGGTCACAATGTGTTGTCTCTGTGTAGCCTGTTTAAACTCCTTCAACAGAAACAACAACAAAAATTAAGTACAAGTCCCAAATGGCATCCTATTCCCCTATTTGGTGCCACCAGAGCTCTGGTCAGAGGTAGTTCACTGTATAGGGTATAGGGTGCCATTTTGGGACACAGCCTAACATGACCTTTGGCTGCTGGATAGCAAGGGGTCAGAGATAAAACAATAGTTTAGGCTCGCTTGCGTTTTGGCCCAGAGGAAATTAGAGGCAGCTAGAGATGACGCAACAAGGATGAGTCTTGAACTACAACATGGAGCCTGATGTCACTATCTGAACTACAACATGGAGCCTGATGTCACTACCTGAACTACAACATGGAGCCTGATGTCACTACCTGAACTACAACATGGAGCCTGATGTCACTATCTGAACTACAACATGGAGCCTGATGTCACTACCTGAACTACAACATGGAGCCTGATGTCACTATCTGAACTACAACATGGAGCCTGATGTCACTACCTGAACTACAACATGGAGCCTGATGTCACTACCTGAACTACAACATGGAGCCTGATGTCACTATCTGAACTACAACATGGAGCCTGAAGTCACTACCTGAACTACAACATGGAGCCTGATGTCACTATCTGAACTACAACATGGAGCCTGATGTCACTACCTGAACTACAACATGGAGCCTGATGTCACTACCTGAACTACAACATGGAGCCTGATGTCACTATCTGAACTACAACATGGAGCCTGATGTCACTACCTGAACTACAACATGGAGCCTGATGTCACTACCTGAACTACAACATGGAGCCTGATGTCACTACCTGAACTACAACATGGAGCCTGATGTCACTACCTGAACTACAACATGGAGCCTGATGGTCAATTATGGTCTTTAATGCAGGGCCGACAGACAAGTTCCTTACTTTTTCCCCCTTCCACTTTCCTCTTCCATTTTTGCGGTAATGCTGGTTGTAATTTTGGGTAGAGCAGATATTTCCATATATTTTTGTTAGCTGCATGTGTGTCAAAAATCATACCTTTTAAATTATTAAAAAAAAAGTTTTAATCAATTAGTGTATTTGAGTTTAACCAATATATTTGTTGTATTATTTCTTTTGTGTTTTCTGGTGGATTAAACTGAAATTGCAAGCAACTTTCTATGGCTTGTTTTAAAAATAGCAATATTCTGGAGATGATTTCATTTTCAAATAACCGATGTTCTCTTGATAAATGTGTGAATTGGACCATTTTCCTGTCCTGCTAAGCATTAAAAATGTAAGGAGTACTTTTGCGTGCCAGGGAGAATGTATGGAGTAAAAAGTACATTATTTTCTTAAAAAATGTAGTGAAGTAAAAGTAAAAGTTGTCAAAAATACAAAATAGTAAAGTACAGATACCGCAAAAAACTAAAGTAGTACTTTAAAGTATTTTCCACCACTGCCCCCAGGAAGAATATACTTTTTTTTGTTAAATATATATATATATATATATACACATTTTTTGTAAAATTCTTTGACAAGCGACCACTTAGAAATGGTCATTTTCACATTTTCATAAATTCTTAGAGTGCTTGGGAATTACGTACTAAGGTATTTGTGAAAATTCTATAGCAATCAGTGGGAAAGCGGCCGTGCATTTGGACAATTAATAGACACTGCAATAAATAAAACCAAATAAAAACATCTGTCTTGTCCGGGACCGGAGTCTATTACAACATGCACTATAGCCAATCAGAGCTACAGTAGACCTTTATACAAACAAGCCATTTGCCACACGGGCCTGCCATCATTCACGTTGAACTGTAATGTGTTGTCGTGTCTTTGGCATCATTAAAGGTGAAGACTGTTATTTTATCAAATCAATTCTCTGTAATTATTATTATGTGATTAAACTAATCATGTACATTTAATTAACAAGGAAGTCGGGGCACCACGGAAAATCTTCAGATTACAAAGTTATAACTTTCCGAATATAACTCTTCAGATATTTTAATATCTGATCAATTAGTATTCTATTAATGAATTATTCTTTACCTCACGTCAGTCTCATCTGAACGTCGTGAATTGTTGGTTATCTGCATGAACCCAGCCTTTACTATAAATCATCCATACACCAATTGGCTTAATCATTTATTTACTAACTAACTAAATAATCACAGAAATGCATAAACAAACAAAAAGTAGATATTGGTTACTAACAACGATAAGGAAGATTCCCTAGTGGGCTAAACCGATATGACGGCTTGGTGGACAAAGGGAAGGGGGTGTGGACTGAGAAAGAGCGGGAAAGACTAAATGGATTCATTACACAGCCTATAATTATATACATTGAAATGCTAATCCTTCGCACATGAACTGCCGCTCATTTGAGAATAATTGCAAGTACATACAGTATTATAAGTTGAAACGTCTTTCCTACCCTACCCGGCTACCGATGTCATTCTTCTGTGAGCTGATCCATGCCAAAACCAGTTGAGAGCTGAACACTCTTGCTGCACGCTGATGATATTCCACTGAAACTAGTCTATATGTGTGGCACGTAGGTGAATATAATTAATGTGCTTTGAGATTGTGTAGGTTACTTTGTACATGATTTCTCTATTGTACTACTTTTTGTATTATTGTGATTGGGACCAATTGGCTCATTATGTCCGAGTTTATGGATTGCTTATCCTTTAATAACATGGATGATTTCTTTATTGTACTACATAATTGATAAGTTGTATTCCTCCACTACACTCAGGAAGAAATTAAGAGTCCTCACTGTATCCGATACAAGACCGAGACACTCAATATGTGGTCTCCAGTACTACAACACTGCTACAGACAATTTAGGGAGAAGACCGATTTCCGGGATGTCTCATGGTCTAACAAACACAGCTCTAACTCTGTCGTCTTTTACCACAGACAGGTAGGCCCACCTCTTATTTCTTAGGTAGGGAAGAAATAGGCTCCAACACAAATACCTCTTGTCGTTAGTAAAGTCAAATTTAAATTAAGATGGTTGAAATTAATTATGCCTACTAGAAACTTGCCAACTTTGGGCACCATGAGCTTTCCATTTCTGATTGTGTCACGGTTGTCGTAGGAATGAGTGGACCAAAGTGCAGCTTGTGTGTCGTTCCACATTTTATTAACACTGTGAAACTATGCAATACATAAATATACTTAATGACGAAACAACAAACCGTGACGCAGAGGTGAAACATACACTGACTCAAAATGAATCTCCCACAAAACCCAGGTGGAAAAACCCCTACTTAAGTATGATCTCCAATTAGAGATGAGGACCAGCTGCCTCTAATTGGAGATCATCCCAAACAAAACCCCAACATAGAAATGCAAAACTAGAACCTAAACATAGAAATAGAAAATATAGAAGAAGAAATAACCTGTCACGCCCTGACCTACTCTACCATAGAAAATAACATCTTTCTATGGCCAGGACGTGACAGATTGAATGTGCTGCGGCTGCTGCTTCAAGTTTCAGCACCACAATGTAAGTTTCTAGAATCTGTCTTGTTGTGAGATCAATAACTCTGATAAACACATCATGGGCAAGAAACATATTGTTTTTAATAAAAATCAATTATAGTAGTAGCAAGCTATAAAAGTTGACCTCCGGTCCTCCTCAAACTGAACAAAATATTTCGTAAGAAACCTCCTCGCTGAACTGCCGTCGACAGCACAGCCATTGGTTAAGCAGCACACAGCACAGCCATTGGTTAAGCAGCACACAGCACAGCCATTGGTTAAGCAGCGAACAAAAAAGTGTTGGATCAATAAGAGCAGAGCCATTCGGGGCTCAGGGTTGGAATATCCCTCGCAGTGTGTAATGCACCCTAGTTGTATTTACACCATCCCAGCAGCTATCTTAGAAATAGAACTTTGCTCTGTGCTTCTCCGAGCCTGCACTTCGTAGCCTACACTGCACTCGGAAAGTATTCAGACCCCTTGACTTTTTACACATTTTGTTACGTTACAGCCTTGCTCTAAAATTGATTAATTAAATGTTTCTCCTCATCAACCTACACACAATACCCCATAATTACATCACAATACCCCATAATCACATCACAATACCCCATAATGAATAAGCGAAAGCAAGATTTTAGAGGACCCTCAGATTATGAGAAACAAGATTCTCTGGTCTGATGAAACCAAGATTGAACTCTTTGTCCTGAATGACAAGTGTCACGTCTGGAGGAACCCTGGCACCATCCCTACGGTGAAGCATGATGGTGGCAGCATCATGCTGTGGGGATGTTTTTCAGCGGCAGGGACTGGGAGACTAGTCAGGTAGGAGGGAAAGATTAACTATTTAGTAATTTTAAGAACATAAGGGTGTAACGTAACAAAATGTGGAAAAGCTCAAGGGGTCTGAATACTTTCTGAATGTACTGTATAACCTATAGGATATGAATCACTTGATTGAGACCACACTAAAGAGGCAATAGGCGTAATTGATATTCTGCGTCCAGCAGAGAATCAGAGATGAGGGTCGACATGGCACTCATCGATATACAGCATAATAAGAAACTAATTCTAAAACACAGAGAAATATAGACATGTCATCAAATACAAAGTACATGACACTCCCCTGCACGAGTTTAAAAAAAAATATATCCTAAATCCTCTCCTTGACTGAAATGTTTAAAGCATGACCCTCCCCCATTTTCTTACAGATAACCATTCTGTAAACTTCAATACATTTTATTTTATTTTTATTTCACCTTTATTTAACCAGGTAGGCTAGTTGAAAACAAGTTCTTATTTACAACTGCGACCTGGCCAAGATAAAGAAAAGCAGTGTGATCCCTTACAGTTCACCCCTTTTGTCTTTGACCATGACATACTTATGCGAACTGGTTTGCATGGTCGGTTTAAGGGGAATGCTACTTTTTTTTCTTCCCCCAATAGAGAAACTCTCTCCAAGTAAACCTGCTGAGTGAGGAAGAAGAAGTGTCCTGACGCAGTCCCACTGTGTTGTCGTGAAGCCAGAGCCTGTAACTGGCATCATGCCCACGTTGCTTGTCTTGCGTGACACCACGGTTAGCTTGATTTGTATCTGGAACACTGGCTGAGTCAAGCGTACAGTGCGAGTTCACAAGTTGACATGGTGTCACGGAGCTAGCCCCGCCATTTGTCTGTCTATGTCTCTGACGTACTCCCCTTTGTCTGTCTCCACCACAGGTGGATGGTGACACCTTAATTGGGGAAGACGAGCTTGTGGTAACGGCTGGAGCGGAATTAGTGGAACGGTATCAAAGACATCAAACACATGGGTTCCATGGGTTCCATTCCATCTGGTCCGTTCCAGACATTATTATGAGCCGTCCTCCCCTCAGCAGCCTCCACTGGTCACCGCGTCATTATGTCTCTCTCTCCCAAACTACATTAAGGTCATAAAGTTGTGGAAATTAACTGAACACTAATTTAGAAACATCTCTCTCTCTCTGCCTCTCTCTCTCTCTGCCTCTCTCTCTCTGCCTCTCTCTGCTCTGCCTCTCTCTCTGCCTCTCTCTCTCTCTCTGCCTCTCTTTCTC
This sequence comes from Salmo salar, assembly GCF_965601325.2. Lineage (NCBI taxonomy): Eukaryota > Metazoa > Chordata > Actinopteri > Salmoniformes > Salmonidae > Salmo > Salmo salar. The sequence continues at coordinate 7,498,026 of NC_138295.1, read as the reverse complement.
TCTCTGCCTCTCTCTTTCTCTGCCTCTCTCTCTGCCTCTATCTCTCTGCCTCTCTCTCTCTCTCTCTCTGCCTCTCTCTCTCTCTGCCTCTCTTTCTCTCTCTGCCTCTCTCTCTGCCTCTCTATCTCTGCCTCTCTCTCTGCCTCTCTCTCTCTGCCTTTCTCTCTCTGCGTCGCTCTCTCTGCCTCTCTTTGACTAGGATCTGTTTTTATCAAAGTAAGAAAGAAATATATTAGAGTCTAATAATAAATGAAAACAGCTGATCATGGTGATGTTGACTGAGTTTGCTATGTTAGGGATTTCTAGCAGGAGTAGGACATCATGGAAAGGGAGTCTCCAGGAGGGACGTAAGACAGGGTGTAGGGAGGACAGTAAGACAAGGAGGGAGGACAGTAAGACAGGGTGGAGGGAGGACAGTAAGACAAGGGGGAGGGAGGACAGTAAGACAGGGTGGAGGGAGGACAGTAAGACAGGGTGGAGGGAGGACAGTAAGACAGGGTGGAGGGAGGACAGTAAGACAGGGTGGAGGGAGGACAGTAAGACAGGGTGGGGGGAGGACAGTAAGACAGGGTGGAGGGAGGACAGTAAGACATGGTGGAGGGAGGACAGTAAGACAGGGTGGAGGGAGGACAGTAAGACAAGGTAGGAGGGAGGACAGTAAGACAGGGTGGAGGGAGGACAGTAAGACATGGTGGAGGGAGGACAGTAGACAGGGTGGAGGGAGGACAGTAAGACAGGGTGGAGGGAGGACAGTAGACAGGGTGGAGGGAGGACAGTAAGACAGGGTGGAGGGAGTACAGTAAGACAGGGTGGAGGGAGGACAGTAAGACAGGGTGGAGGGAGGACAGTAAGACAGGGTGGAGGGAGGACAGGAAGACAGGGTGGAGGGAGGACAGTAAGACAGGGTGGAGGGAGGACAGTAAGACAGGGTGGAGGGAGGACAGGAAGACAGGGTGGAGGGAGGACAGTAAGACAGGGTGGAGGGAGGACAGGAAGACAGGGTGGAGGGAGGACAGTAAGACAGGGTGGAGGGAGGACAGTAAGACAGGGTGGAGGGAGGACAGTAAGACAAGGAGGGAGGACAGTAAGACAGGGTGGAGGGAGGACAGGAAGACAGGGTGGAGGGAGGACAGTAAGACAGGGTGGAGGGAGGACAGGAAGACAGGGTGGAGGGAGGACAGTAAGACAAGGAGGGAGGACAGTAAGACAGGGTGGAGGGAGGACAGGAAGACAGGGTGGAGGGAGGACAGTAAGACAGGGTGGAGGGAGGACAGGAAGACAGGGTGGAGGGAGGACAGTAAGACAAGGAGGGAGGACAGTAAGACAGGGTGGAGGGAGGACAGGAAGACAGGGTGGAGGGAGGACAGTAAGATAGGGTGGAGGGAGGACAGTAAGACAGGGTGGAGGGAGGACAGTAAGACATGGTGGGGGGAGGACAGTAAGACAAGGGGGAGGGAGGACAGTAAGATAGGGTGGAGGGAGGACAGTAAGACAGGGTGGGGGGAGGACAGTAAGACAAGGGGGAGGGAGGACAGTAAGATAGGGTGGAGGGAGGACAGTAAGATAGGGTGGAGGGAGGACAGTAAGACAGGGTGGAGGGAGGACAGTAAGATAGGGTGGAGGGAGGACAGTAAGACAAGGGGGAGGGAGGACAGTAAGACAGGGTGGAGGGAGGACAGTAAGATAGGGTGGAGGGAGGACAGTAAGATAGGGTGGAGGGAGGGAGGACAGTAAGACATGGTGGAGGGAGGACAGTAAGACAAGGTGGAGGGAGGACAGTAAGACATGGTGGAGGGAGGACAGTAAGACAGGGTGGAGGGAGGACAGTAAGATAGGGTGGAGGGAGGACAGTAAGATAGGGTGGAGGGAGGGAGGACAGTAAGACATGGTGGAGGGAGGACAGTAAGACAAGGTGGAGGGAGGACAGTAAGACATGGTGGAGGGAGGACAGTAAGACAGGGTGGAGGGAGGACAGTAAGACAGGGTGGAGGGAGGGAGGACAGTATGAGAGGGTGGAGGGAGGACAGGAAGACAGGGTGGAGGGAGGACAGGAAGACAGGGTGGAGGGAGGGAGGACAGTATGAGAGGGTGGAGGGAGGACAGTATGAGAGGGTGGAGGGAGGACAGTAAGACAGGGTGGAGGGAGGACAGTAAGACATGGTGGAGGGAGGACAGGAAAGAGTATTACACACAGTAACTTGGACAATGGAATGTTCATAACAACCTGAATCATTTCTATGTGGCACTATTGGGAATAAATCCTGGCCACCTGGTTTAGGCCTCAGTAAGGAATAAGTCATAGCCACCTTGTTTAGTCCTCTGTAAGGAATAAGTCCCAGCCTCCTGCATGGTTTAGTCCTCAGTAAGGAATAAGTCCCAGCGACCTGGATGGTTTAGGGTTAGGGGAGTAGTGTTGTCTGTCACACAATGCTGTGAACACTGAGGCTGTCCTAACAACTTAACAAATGTGCTTACTTCACTACTAGCACAAAGTATTTTGCGTGCAAGTGTACAAATGTGCAATCATACCATCGGAGCAAGTCGTTCTTTAACCCGTCAAGGGATTTAAAAAAATGGTTATACGTCATTGAATGCAGACTCTTACGTAACGTTTTCTTGTCTGGTGTGAACAAAACTTTGTTTGTTTTTTGATGCCAGCAGTTGTTGAGACAGCATTTTAAAAAAACATAACACTGTTCCAAATAGCACCCTATTCCCTAGTTAGTGCACTACTTTTGACCAGGGCCCTATCACTAGGGATATAGTACATAGGGAATAGGGTGCCATTTGGGATGCATTAATAGTGGCCAGATCATAATCAAGCTGTACCCTCGTTGTTGTGATGTTCCAGCTTGCATAGTTGACTTCTGAACAATATTTTTAACAGGGACATTACACATGACCTTCTGTGTTGAGGTCAGTATGTTCAGTAGATAAGACGCTTTCTACAGCACATTACACACACACACACACATTACACACACACACACACATAAACACACACACACTCGCTCACGCACACACACACACACACTCGCTCACGCACACACACGCACACACACACACACTCGCTCACGCGCACACGCGCACGCACGCGCACACACACACACACACACACACACACACACACACACACACACATACACACATACACACATACACACATACACACATACATCACACACACACACACACACACACACACACACACACACACACACACACACACACACACACACACACACACACACACACACACACACACACACACACACACACACACACACACACACGTACACATACAGCCCAGTGCAAATCCATCCTATATCAAGATCTCTCTGCCTTGCAACACAACCCCCTCATAACGCTTCTCTTGTCCTCAGAAGACATCTAACGCCCCCAATCACCATCATCATCATCCACACCAGACCAGTGTCCTCTTCACTCAACATATTAGGAATGAAAACAGCAAAAGCTATGTCAGGACAGAACATTCAGCACTTAGGCTACAACTGAATGTGTTGAAACGTGTGTTAAAAAGTCATTTCTTACTTTTCTAAATGCCTGTGCTGGGGCAATGGTACATTGCTAATTGTGACAAACTCTCTTGCAAGGGCACTTTTGGAATCAAAACAATAAAGGGTATGTCAGGAGATTTAACATCTTCACTGAATTACAGAATCTCTGATAGGAGAGTACAGAATATTGCTGTAATTAGGACAATGAGCATCCTACCAACCTAACTCACAGTACTATGGTGTACTTCTGGGTTCTAAAACTATATGTACGCACGACTGCTAAATCCAAACCAATATGCACATGATTATAAACAACACTTCTGCTTACAATAACTCTGTGGCTTTATAAGAACACTACAGCCCCCTGCCCTTGGGATCTCATCAGGTCACTGTAGTGTATGTTAGTGAATGATAACACAGGGGCAGCAGAGTCAGAAGTTCCTCTGTTACCCAGGGTTCTTTGAGGTGAAGCTGGCTGCTGTACTGTAGCAGCCGAGTACCAATGTCCCGTTTCATGTTCCAGAACATTGACTCGATATCAAAGACCTTGATTCTGTAGTCAAACAGTGTGTTATATAATCACCGTGTCTACAGACAGATATTTGGTGTTCCCTCTAAAATAGAAGGTGGTCAAGGATTTTAAAAAAGGGGGTCAATTGAGATAAAAAAAATAAATGTGTGATCCAAGTGTTTAACCCTTGTTTGGTGCTCGGCTCTGTGGGAGTTTTCAAGGCCTGGGGTTAAATATGGCCAACTGCTCTTTGACACTGTCAAACATCTCTCACTGTCAAACATCTCTCACTGTCTGTTCAATTAAACCAGAAAATAAACTGCTCAAAACCACTATCCCATTCCCCTTTTCTGGCATTATACTTTTTAGAAAATGTTTCTTACACAAATCAGGACCTTCATAAACACTCATGTGGTTACTGTGTACTTCCTCTAGAATGGCCATGGGGTAGTCGGTCCTTAAGGCTTCCTGTCACAGGACAACAGAGCACACCAGTACAGGGACAGCAAGTTCGCATCGTAGACTTTCTGTTCATCTTTCTGTAATTCACGCAGGACCAGTGACGTGTTATAAACATGACAAGAAAAAATGTATGGATTTACGTTAAGAATCTCCCCGGTAAAGGAAACTGTGAGGAACTAGGCCTATGTCTCAAATGACACCCTTTTCCCTGCATAGTGCACAACTTTTGACCAGAGCACAATCTGAACTATATAGGGAATAGGGGTACCATTTGGGATGCAGCCTAGATATAACCTATCCTCTATGGAGTCCATGATTTGACCCTCTAATGACGTACTTGTGTACTTCACGTTAAAACCTTTGAAGACCACAGCCAGGTAGTCGAAAATCAACGAGGGCTCCTGCTTTATGGAATGTTCTGGACCTCTAACCGGACTCCACTACCACCATGTGCCTGGTGATTGTCCTCTATAGAATGTTCTGGACCTCTAACCGGACTCCACTACCACCATGTGCCTGGTGATTGTCCTCTGGACCTACAGACGAAGTGAAACAGAACAGCCTGTGGAATGTTCCGGTTGGAATGTTTATGATTCAGCTTTAGAACGTCTTATCAGAACACAAGGTAATAATCACATTAACTGTTGGACACATTTGGAGTGTTGCCTAGTCCAGGGATATTCCACAAGTACCTTTTAGGATTGATTCACGTAATTGCACACAGGCCATGTGTGTTGTATTGTTGTTGATTGTGGTGTGTAGCCCGGGAGGCTGCTTCCTCATTTAAAAACCCACTGAGTTGAGGACAACTTGTACTGAAATGAACATCACTGGTTTCACTTTGAACAGCAAGCAGCACGTGAGGTGGGTAAAACACACATACACACGAGCAGGAGCACATTCACATATACTTACACGCACGCACGCACACACACACACACACACACACACACACACACACACACACACACACACACACACACACACACACACACACACACACACACACACACACACACACACACACACACACACACACACACACACACAGTTGAAGTCGGAAGTTTACATACACCTTAGCCAAATCCATTTAAACTCAGTTTTTCACAATTCCTGACATTTAATCCGAGTAAAAATGCCCTTTCTTAGGTTTGTTAGGATCAACACTTTATTTTAAGAATGTGAAATGTCAGAATAATAGTAGAGAGAATGATTTATTTCAGCTTTTATTTCTTTCATCACATTCCCAGTGGGTCAGACGTTTACATACACTCAATTAGTATTTGGTTGCATTGCCTTTAAATTGATTAACTTGGGTTTCGGGTAGCCTTCCACAAGCTTCACACAATAAGTTGGGTGATTTTTGGCCCATTCCTCCTGACAGAGCTGGTGTAACTGAGTCAGGTTTGTAGGCCTCCTTTCTCGTGCATGCTTTTTGTACAGGATTGAGGTCAGGGCTTTGTGATGGCCACTCCAATACCTTGACTTTGTTGTCCTTAAGCCATTTTGCCACAACTTTGTAAGTATGCTTGAGGTCATTGTCCATCTGGAAGACCCATTTGTGACCAACCTTTAACTTCCTGACTGATGTCTTGAGATGTTTCTTCAATATATCCACATAATTGTCATTCCTCATGATGCCATCTATTTTGTGAAGTGCACCAGTCCCTCCTGCAGCAAAGCACCCCCACAACATGATACTTCATGGTTGGGATGGTGTTCTTCGGCTTGCAAGCGTCCCCCTTTTTCCTCCAAACATACCGATGATCATTATGGCCTAACAGTTCTATTTTTGGTTCATCAGACCAGAGGACATTTCTCCAAAAAGTACAATCTTTGTCCCCATGTGCAGCTGCAAACTGTAATCTGGCTTTTTTTATGGCGGTTTTGGAGCAGTGGCTTCTTCCTTGCTGAGCGGCCTTTCAGGTTATTTTTATTTATTTTATTTCACCTTTATTTAACCAGGTAGGCAAGTTGAGAACAAGTTCTCATTTACAATTGCGACCTGGCCAAGATAAAGCAAAGCAGTTCGACAACATACAAAAACACAGAGTTACACATGGAGTAAAACAACATACAATCAATGATGCAGTAGAAGAAAAAATAAGACTATATACAATGTGAGCAAATGATGTGAGATAAGGGAGGTAAAGGCAAAAAAAATGCCATGGTGGCAAAGTAAATAAAGTATAGCAAGAAAAACACTGGAATGGTAGATTTGTAGTTAGAAGAAAGTTCAGAGATAAAATATAAATAATATGGTGCAAAGGAGCAAAATAAATAAAATAAATAAATACAGTAGGGGAAGAGGTAGTAGTTTGGGCTAAATTATAGATGGTCTATGTACAGATGCAGTGATCTGTGAGCTGCTCTGACAGCTGGTGCTTAAAGCTAGTGAGGGAGATAAGTGTTTGCAGTTTCAGAGATTTTTGTAGTTCGTTCCAGTCATTGGCAGCAGAGAACTGGAAGGAGAGACGACCAAAGGAGGAGTTGGCTTTAGGGGTGACCAGAGAGATATACCTGCTGGAGCGCGTGCTACAGGTGGGTGCTGCTATGGTGACCAGTGAGTGGAGATAAGGGGGGACTTTACCTAGCAGGGTCTTGTAGATGACCTGGAGCCAATGCGTTTGGCGACGATTATGAAGCGAAGGCCAGCCAACGAGAGCGTACAGGTCGCAGTGGTGGGTAGTATATGGGGCTTTGGTGACAAAACGGATGGCACTGTGATAGACTGCATCCAGCTTGTTGAGTAGGGTATTGGAAGCTATTTTGTAAATTACATCGCCGAAGTCGAGGATTGGTAGGATGGTCAGTTTTACGAGGGTATGTTTGGCAGCATGAGTGAAGGATGCTTTGTTGCGAAATAGGAACCCAATTCGAGATTTCACTTTGGATTGGAGATGATTGATGTGAGTCTGGAAGGAGAGTTTACAGTCTAACCAGACACCTAGGTATTTGTAATTGTCCACAAATTCTAAGTTAGAACCATCCAGAGAAGTGATGCTGGACAGGCGGGCAGGTTCAGGCAGCGATCGGTTGAAGAGCATGCATTTAGTTTTACTTGTGTTTAGGAGCAGTTGGAGACCACGGAAGGAGAGTTGAATGGCATTGAAGCTCGTCTGGAGGGTTGTTAACACAGTGTCCAAAGAAGGGCCAGAAGTATACAGATTGGTGTCGTCTGCGTAGAGGTGGATCAGAGATTCACCAGCAGCAAGAGCGACATCATTTATGTATACAGAGAAAAGAGTTGGCCCAAGAATTGAACCCTGTGGTACCCCCATAGAGACTGCCAGAGGTCCAGACAGTAGGCCCTCCGATTTGACACACTGAACTCTGTCAGAGAAGTAGTTGGTGAACCAGGCGACGCAATCGTTTGAGAAACCAAGGCTACTGAGTCTGCCGATGAGGATGTGGTGATTAACAGAGTCAAAAGCTTTGGCCAGGTCAATGAATACGGCAGCACAGTATTGTTTCTTATCGATGGCGGTTACGATGTCGTTTAGGACCTTGAGCGTGGCTGGGGTGCACCCATGACCAGCTCTGAAACCAGATTGCATAGCGGAGAGGGTGCGGTGGGATTCGAAATGGTCGGTAATCTGTTTGTTGACTTGGCTTTCGAAGACCTTAGAAAGGCAGGGTAGGATGGATATAGGTCTGTAGCAATTTGGGTCAAGAGTGTCACCTCCTTTGAAGAGGGGGATGACAGCAGCTGCTTTCCAATCTATGGGAATCTCAGACGACACGAAAGAGAGGTTGAACAGGCTAGTAATAGGGGTTGCAATAATTTTGGCAGATAATTTTAGAAAGAAAGGGTCCAGATTGTCAAGCCCAGCTGATTTGTAGGGGTCCAGATTTTGCAGCTCTTTCAGAACATCAGCTGAATGGATTTGGGAGAAGGAGAAATGGGGGAGGCTTGGACGAGTAGCTGTGGGGGGTGCAGTGCTGTTGAATGCAGTAGGGGTAGTTAGGTGGAAAGCATGGCCAGCCGTAGAAAAATGCTTATTGAAATTCTCAATTATAGTGGGCTTATCGGTGGTGACAGAGTTTCCTATCCTCAGTGCAGTGGGCAGTTGGGAGGAGGTGTTCTTATTCTCCATGGACTTTACAATGTCCCAGAACTTTTTAGAGTTGGAGTTGCACGAAGCGAATTTCTGTTTGAAAAAGCTAGCCTTGGCGTTTCTAACTGCCTGTGTGTATTGGTTTCTAACTTCCCTAAAAAGTTGCATATCGCGGGGGCAGTTCGATGCTAATGCAGAACGCCACAGGATATTTTTGTGTTGGTTAAGGGCAGTCAGGTCTGGGGAGAACCAAGGGCTATATCTGTTCCTGGTTCTAAATTTCTTGAAAGGGGCATGCTTATTTAAGATGGAGAGGAAGGCATTTAAAAAAAATAACCAGGCATCCTCTACTGACGGGATGAGGTCAATATCCTTCCAGGATACCAGGGCCAGGTCGATTAGAAAGGCTTGCTCGTTGAAATGTTTCAGGGAGCGTTTGACAGTGATGAGTGGAGGTTGTTTGACCGCTGACCCATTACGGGTGCAGGCAATGAGGCAGTGATCGCTGAGATCTTGGTTGAAAACAGCAGAGGTGTATTTAGAGGGCACGTTGGTTAGGATGATATCTATGAGGGTGCCAGTATTTGCGGCTTTGGGGTTGTACCTGGTGGGTTCATTAATAATTTGTGTGAGATTGAGGGCATCAAGCTTGGATTGTAGGATGGCTGGGGTGTTAAGCATGTCCCAGTTTAGGTCACCTAGTAGCACGAGCTCTGAAGATAGATGGGGGGCAATCAGTTCACATATGGTGTCCAGAGCACAACTAGGGGCCGAGGGGGGTCTATAGCAGGCGGCAACGGTGAGAGACTTGTTTTTGGAGAGGTGGATTTTTAAAAGTAGAAGTTCAAATTGTTTGGGTACAGACCTGGATAGCAGGACAGAATTCTGCAGGCTATCTCTGCAGTAGATTGCAACACCGCCCCCTTTGGTTGTTCTATCTTGTCTGAAAACGTTGTAGTTAGGGATGAAGATTTCAGAGTTTTTGGTGGACTTCCTAAGCCAAGATTCAGACACAGCTAGGACATCCGGGTTGGCAGAGTGTGCTAAAGCAGTGGATAAAACAAACTTAGGGAGGAGGCTTCTAATGTTAACATGCATGAAACCAAGGTTATTACGGTTACAGAAGTCATCAAAAGAGAGCGCCTGGGGAGTAGGAGTGGAGCCAGGCACTGCAGGGCCTGGATTCACCTCTACATCCCCAGAGGAGCAGAGAAGAATAAGTATGAGGGTACGGCTAAAAGCTATAAGAATTGGTCGTCTGTGACGTCCAGAATAGAGAGAAAAAGGAGCAGGTTTCTGGGGGCGATAAAATAGCTTCAAGGTATAATGTACAGACAAAGGTATGGTGGGATGTGAGTACAGAGGAGGTAAACCTAGGCATTTAGTGATTATGAGAGAGATATTGTCTCTAGAAACATCATTGAAACCAGAAGATGTCATAGCATGTGTGGGTGGAGGAACTGAGGGGTTGGATAAGGTATAATGAGCAGGGCTAGAGGCTCTACAGTGAAATAAGCCAATAAACACTAACCAGAACAGCAATGGAGAAGGCATATTGACATTAAGGAGAGGCATGCTTAGCCGAGTGATCAAAGGGTCCAGTGAGATTCAGACAGCTAGCCGGGCCATAGGTAGCAAGCTGGTGGAAGATGGGAGGGAGGTCTGTTTTTAGCCACCTCGTGCGTTTCCGTCTGTGGGTTAGTGGGGTTCCGGGTGGAAGGGGGGACCAGTCCAAGTTGGCAAAATAGTTAGTTATAGTGGCCCAAGAAAAGTGTCCGATAGACCTATTCAGATCGCAGCCGAAAAGACAGCTAACGATTAGCGGGCCGCAGATGGGCGATCAGGTTACGTCGCGACGGAGGGGCCAGTTGGATAACTCCCTCGGGCAGATAACGTCGGTGGTCCAGTCGTGAAGACCCGATGGGGCTCCGCATCGGCAGTAAAACGGGTCAGGATAGGTGAGTTGTAGCCCAGGAGACACTTCAGCTGGCTAGCTCAGGAAAAGCCCAGGAGTGGCTGACGGAACTCTTCAGCTGGCTAGCTGGCTAGCTCCGTAATAATGTGTGTTAATTCCGTGACCGACGTTGCCAATAGTCACTCAGGTAGCAGCTAGTTAGCTGCAAGATCCAGGTGTAAATGTCCAGAGCCTGCGGTAGAAATCGGGGAAAGGAGAGAGAATAGGTCCGATATGCTCTGGTCTGAGTCGCGCTGTACAAAAACTGGCGATAGCTTTTCAAGCTAGTGGATAGCTGAGGACAGCTAACCGTGGCTAGCTGAACTTCAACGTTAGCCAGTGAAAATGGCTAACCTCTTGCTAGCCTGTTAGGGCTAGGGGGCAGTATTGACACGGCTGGATAAAAAACATACCCGATTTAATCTGGTTACCACTCCTACCCAGTAACTAGAATATGCATATACTTATTACATATGGATAGAAAACACCCTAAATTTTCTAAAACTGTTTGAATGGTGTCTGTGAGTATAACAGAACTCAAATGGCAGGTCAAAACCTGAGAGATTCCTTTACAGGAAGTGGCCTGTCTGACCATTTCTTGAACTTCTTTTCCATCTCTATCATTTACTAAGGATCTCTGCTCTAACGTGACACTTCCCACGTCGTCCATAGGCGCTCAGAGCCCGGGAAAAAACAGAATGTCGTCATTCCAGCCCCAGGCTGAAACACATTATCGCCTTTCTCAAGTGGCCGATCAAGGGACACTGGGCTTATGCGCGTGACCCCGACCGCCCCCGCCTTTGGGATTTTTTCCTCTGTTTGCCGAAAAGGAGATTCCCTGTCGGAATATTATCGCTTTTCTACGAGAAAAATGTCGTAAAAATTGATTTTAAACAGCGGTTGACATGCTTCGAAGTACGGTAATGGAATATTTAGAATTTTATTGTCACGAATTGCGCCATGCGCGCGACACTTCTTTACTATTTCGGATAGTGTCTGGAACGCACGAACAAAACGCCGCTATTCGGATATAACGATGGATTATTTTGGACCAAACCAACATTTGTTATTGAAGTAGCAGTCCTGGGTGTGCATTCTGACGAAGACAACAAAAGCTAATCAAACTTTTATAATAGTAAATATGATTATGGTGAGTGCTAAACTTGCCGGGTGTCTAAATAGCGAGCCCGTGATGCCTGGGCTATGTACTTAGAATATTGCAAAATGTGCTTTCACCAAAAAGCTATTTTAAAATCGGACATATCGAGTGCATAGAGGAGGTCTGTATCTATAATTCTTAAAATAATTGTTATGCTTTTTGTGAACGTTTATCGTGAGTAATTTAGTAAAATGTTAGCGAATTCCCCGGAAGTTTGCGGGGGGTATGCTAGTTCTGAACGTCACATGCTAATGTAAAAAGCTGGTTTTTGATATAAATATGAACTTGATTGAACAAAACATGCATGTATTGTATAACATAATGTCCTAGGGTTGTCATCTGATGAAGATCATCAAAGGTGAGTGCTGCATTTAGCTGTCTTCTGGGTTTTGGTGACATTATATGCTGGCTTGAAAAATGGGTGTCTGATTATTTCTGGCTTGGTACTCTGCTGACATAATCTAATGTTTTGCTTTCGTTGTAAAGCCTTTTTGAAATCGGACAGTGTGGTTAGATTAACGAGAGTCTTGTCTTTAAATGGCTGTAAAATTGTCATATGTTTGAGAAATTGAAGTAATAGGATTTTTAAGGTTTTGAAAATCGCGCCACAGGCTGGCAGTGGCTGTTACGTAGCGTCCCACCTAGCCCATAGAGGCTAGCTTCTGTTGTGGAATTCAGATGAGGTAAATAATACTTTCTTTTTTAAATTGGTGAGGCGGGTTGCAGGAGAGTGCTTTGAGGTTGAGTTTTTAGAATAAAAAAAAATATATATAAAAAGATAAGTGAAGAAAAAATATGTAAATATATATATACACGGGACACGACAAGAGGAGGGTAGAGGACGTCTGAACTGCTACGCCATCTTGGAAAAAAAAATATAAGTCGATATAGGACTCGTTGTACTGTGGATATAGATACTTTTCTACCTGTTTCCTCCAGCATCTTCACAAGGTCCTTTGCTGTTGTTCTGGGATTGATTTGCACTTTTCGCACCAAAGTACGTTCATCTCTAGGAGACAGAACGCGTCTCCTTCCTGAGCGGTATGACGGCTGCTTGGTCCCATGGTGTTTATACATGCGTACTATTGTTTATACAGATGAATGTGGTACCTTCAGGCGTTTGGAAATTGATCCCATGAACCAGACTTGTCTACAATTTTTTTTATGAGGTCTTGGCTGATTTCTTTTGATTTTCCCATGATGTCAAGCAAAGAGGCACTGAGTTTGAAGGTTGGCCTTGAAATACATCCACAGGTACACCTCCAATTGACTGAAATTATGTCAATTAGCCTATCAGAAGCTTCTAAAGCCATGACATCATTTTGTGGAATTTTCCGAGCTGTTTAAAGGCACAGTCAAATTAGTGTATGTAAACTTCTGACCCACTGGAATTGTGATACAGTGAATTATAAGTGAAATAATGTCTGTAAACAATTGTTGGAAAAATTACTTGTGTCATGCACAAAGTAGATGTCCTAACCGACTTACCAAAACTATAGTTTGTTAACAAGAAATTTGTGGAGTGGTTGAAAAATGAGTTTTAATAACTCCAACCTAAGTGTATGTAAACTTCCAACTTCAACTGTATATATACACACACAACACAATGTCCTCGCAGCAGATGTGTCCCCTCATTCAGAAACGGTTACACACGTAACCTGCTGTACTGGAGCTGAAACCAGATTTCTCATGCATGCTACACATTGTGACACTCTCAACAAAATTAGATTGCTGTTAAATATGTCTTACAGTACAGAAAGTCACCTCTTCTCACTGTAAAAGCATGTTTTGTTTGTCCAGCACACACCACAAGAGCTCCCAAATTATACCCTGGAACAGGTTTTAGAATTTGCATAACCTATATAGTCTGAGGTCCTCTACACTACTGTGTATCTGTCTCGATTTAATAGCTAATCCAATGGCTCATATCCTCTACACAGTGGATCTGTCTTGATTTGATAGCTTCTCCAATGGATCGCGTAGTGCACAATTATCCTCTCTATTTGTGTGTTGAGTGTGGAAAATGTATAAAAACTTTAATCTGCCAACTTCTCCGTCTATATTTCAGAACGCAAAACACTGAATACAGGTCATCGTTACAACAAGTGTTCTTTCATAAAGAAAGAGATTAAATGATACACATTATAGAATTATATTCATGATGTTAGTTATAGTACATTGGGATGATTCAGCAGTGTTCCAAATATATTCTGGTTCTTATTGCGTCCTATTACCATAATGAATGTCTGAAAGAATGAACTGAGCTGCTTGGTATTGGTTTGGAAAATAACATTACTTTTCACACGTAGCCTTATCTGGGCACGAGCAATCTGAAAAAAACGTTCTACAAGACTTTTAGTAGTTGGCCCACAAACCGTTTCTGACTGTCTGAGTGCACGTGTGTGTGCCTGTGTGTTTGTGAGCGCAATAGTTTAGGACACAATGTTCCAGACATTGAAAGTAGGTCAAATAGTTGAGACAAGAGAGAAGAGAGAGAGAGAGGAGAGAGAACTGAAGGGTTATACCGGCCCCTACTGGATATATAGGATACTGCAACAACATATGGCTCTGTAGTACTCTACCAGAAAACCGAAGGGATATACTGCCCCCTACTGGATATATAGGGTACTTCAGTAAAAGGTGGGCCTGCAGTACTCTGCCATTTAGTCATCTGTCTAATACTGACAGTCTATGGTTATGGCTGGGACACGCAGGTCAATAAATGTACAAACACACACTAAACATACATTATATAGCTCTTTCTCTGAAGGATAATGGAACATGTGACTAATACAGCACATAAGATTATTTTGTCTTTCATGCCTTGATGATTTCTTGTTGTTTATAACCATCTTTAACTTAGAAAGACACACACTACCTACCTGTGTATTAGTTGCCTTTCCTGGACCTGTAAGCACTAGGATTATTAAAAAATACAATTGTTGAGAAACATATTCCAACACACCCTCCTTTTCCAATCAATAAATTCCCCTTTTTCCTCTCAAATGTAACACTATTTTAAGTATTTTTTAGTAAGTAGCTTTGGCTTGTGTGAGCCAGAACAGCTCATAGGATCAGTGGCCCTATCACCTGTTTCTGTAGCCAGAGGTAGCTTGATGTACAAGTACATCCCCTGTCTATCGCAGGGCATTGCCCCTAATCCATCTCCTTAATGATGAATAACAAGTAGACACACATCGGGTCACATTTCGACAGTCTTTGGAATGACTCGGCTAGGGATCGAACTCCCAACCTTCCAATCTCAGGGCAGACACTCTAACCACAGAATTGGTATTTCAAGACAGCTAGTAACAGCGCTGTAGAACTAGTCTACAGAACAGACACCTGTTTTATCAGACTAAGTCAGGAATGAACAAGTATTAGGAATGAATTATTTTCTCCATTGCCACATGATGGCGATCTAGAACAACAATTCTGAATCTGAACATGTCCAGCAGAACTGGCTGTAAACATTACAAAAGTGAGTCATTCAACTGATCTGGAGAGAAAGTCAAAATGGGTCTATCTGTGTAAAAAAAAAAATATATATATATATTTAAATGGTAAATTGGAATTCTATTTTGTCATTTGTTTGACATTTGTTGAGTGTTATTCACTTCTGTCTCTGACTGTAAATATTTTTCCTCTGCTTTCAAGGAGAGCGGCTATGTGTGTGACTCCCTAATGGCACCCTATTCCCTACATGTTGCACTACCATAGGACTCTGGTTAAAGTAGTGCACTACATAGGGAATAGGGTGCCATTTGGGACACAATCAATATACATGATGCAGTGGTTAGGCATTCGATGGAAGGAAAAACACTTTCTCCCTCTTCTTTGCTTTAATGCCATGGTCACGGCTAAGGGGGATACTTTGTTTGGAGTGGCTATTCTAAATTTGATCCATATGACAGGACTGACTAAAGATGCTATGTGTTCTCTATAACAGGACTGACTAAAGATGCTATGTGTTCTCTATAACAGGACTGACTAAAGATGCTATGTGCTCTCTATAACAGGACTGATTGAAGATGCTATTTGTTCTCTATAACAGGACTGACTAAAGATGCTATGTGTTGTCTATAACAGGACTGACTAAAGATGCTATGTGCTCTCTATGACAGGACTGACTAAAGATGCTATGTGTTCTCTATAACAGGACTGACTAAAGATGCTATGTGTTGTCTATAACAGGACTGACTAAAGATGCTATGTGTTCTCTATAACAGGACTGACTAACGATGCTATGTGTTCTCTATAACAGGACTGACTGAAGTAGCTATGTGTGCACCGCACAGCTAAAGGTTGGTCATTTTGATGTGTTTCGTAGAAGCTGTTTGTATTCGTATTTGTATTTATTATGGTTCCCCGTTAGTTCCTTTTGTTCCTGCCAAGGCAGCAGCTACTCTTTCTGGGGCCCAGCAAAATTAATTCAGTTATACATTTTAAAAACATGACAATATATTCATAACATATTTCACAACATATTTAGTGTGTGCCCTCAGGCCTCTACTCTACTACCACATATCTATAACACAAAATCCATGAGTACATGTGTGTATAGTGTGTATGTTATCGTGTGTGTGTATGCATGTGTCTATGTTTGTGTTGCTTCACAGTCACTGCTGTTCCGTAAGGTGTATTTCTATCACATTTTTTCAACCTCATTTTACTACTGGCATGAGTTACTTTATGTGGAATAGAGTTCCATGTAGTCACGGCTCTATGCAGTACTGTGTGCATCCCATTGTCTGTTCTGGACTTGGGAACTATGAAGACACCTCTTTTGGCATGTCTTGTGGGGTATGCATGGGTGTCTGAGCTGTGTGCCAGTAGTTCAAACAGACAGCTCAGAGCATTCAACATGTCAATACCTCACACAAATACAAGTAGTGATGATGTCCATTTCTCCTCCATTTTGAGTCAGGAGAGATTGACATGCATAATGTTATCTCTCTGTGTACATCCAAGGGCCACATTATTTCCACATCATTCATTGCAAGATTTAGTTGAGGTTTAGGGTTAACTTCTTTGGGCTCAAATCCCGTTAACGGGATCGATTTGACAACATCCGGTGAAATGGCAGAGCGCCAAATTAAAAAATATATATAAAAAATACACTGCTCAAAAAAATAAAGGGAACACTTAAACAACACATCCTAGATCTGAATGAAAGAAATAATCTTATTAAATACTTTTTTCTTTACATAGTTGAATGTGCTGACAACAAAATCACACATAAATAATCAATGGAAATCCAATTTATCAACCCATGGAGGTCTGGATTTGGAGTCACACTCAAAATTAAAGTGGAAAACCACACTACAGGCTGATCCAACTTTGATGTAATGTCCTTAAAACAAGTCAAAATGAGGCTCAGTAGTGTGTGTGGCCTCCACGTGCCTGTATGACCTCCCTACAACGCCTGGGCATGCTCCTGATGAGGTGGCGGATGGTCTCCTGAGGGATCTCCTCCCAGACCTGGACTAAAGCATCCGCCAACTCCTGGACAGTCTGTGGTGCAACGTGGCGTTGGTGGATGGAGCGAGTCATGATGTCCCAGATGTGCTCAATTGGATTCAGGTCTGGGGAACGGGCGGGCCAGTCCATAGCATCAATGCCTTCCTCTTGCAGGAACTGCTGACACACTCCAGCCACATGAGGTCTAGCATTGTCTTGCATTAGGAGGAACCCAGGGCCAACCGCACCAGCACATGGTCTCACAAGGGGTCTGAGGATCTCACCTCGGTACCTAATGGCAGTCAGGCTACCTCTGGCGAGCACATGGAGGGCTGTGCGGCCCCCCCAAAGAAATGCCACCCCACACCATGACTGACCCACCGCCAAACCGGTCATGCTGGAGGATGTTACAGGCAGCAAAACGTTCTCCACGGCGTCTCCAGACTCTGTCACGTCTGTCACGTGCTCAGTGTGAACCTGCTTTCATCTGTGAAGAGCACAGGGCGCCAGTGGCGAATTTGCCAATCTTGGTGTTCTCTGGCAAATGCCAAACGCCCTGCACGGTGTTGGGCTGTAAGCACAACCCCCACCTGTGGATGTCGGGCCCTCATACCACCCTCATGGAGTCTGTTTCAGACCGTTTGAGCAGACACATGCACATTTGTGGCCTGCTGGAGGTCATTTTGCAGGGCTCTGGCAGTGCTTCTCCTGCTCCTCCTTGCACAAAGGCGGAGGTAGCGGTCCTGCTGCTGGGTTGTTGCCCTCCTACGGCCTCCTCCACATCTCCTGATGTACTGGCCTGTCTCCTGGTAGCGCCTCCATGCTCTGGACACTACGCTGACAGACACAGCAAACCTTCTTGCCACAGCTCGCATTGATGTGCCATCCTGGATGAGCTGCACTACCTGAGCCACTTGTGTGGGTTGTAGACTCCGTCTCATGCTACCACTAGAGTGAAAGCACCGCCAGCATTCAAAAGTGACCAAAACATCAGCCAGGAAGCATTGGAACTGAGAAGTGGTCTGTGGTCCCCATCTGCAGAACCACTCCTTTATTGGGGGTGTCTTGCTAATTGCCTATAATTTCCACCTGTTGTCTATTCCATTTGCACAACAGCATGTGAAATTTATTGTCAATCAGTGTTGCTTTCTAAGTGGACAGTTTGATTTCACAGAAGTGTGATTGACTTGGAGTTACATTGTGTTGTTTAAGTGTTCCCTTTATTTTTTTGAGCAGTGTATTTAACTTTCATACATTCACAAGTGCAATACACCAAATTAAAGCTGAACTTCTTGTTAAGTGAATGATTTGTCCCAAATACAATGATTTTACTTTTCAAACAATTTTGGACTAACTTATTCATTGCCACCCATTCTGAAACTAACTGCAGCTCTTTGTTAAGTTTTGCAGTGATTTCAGTCGCTGTAGTAGGTGACGTGTATAGTGCAGAGTCATCCACATACATAGACACACTGGCCTTACTCAAAGCCAGTGGCATGGGAGGAGGTCAGATACCTGGCCGTGTGGTGCAAGGACAACAACCTCTCCCTCAATGTGATCAAGACAAAGGAGATGATTGTTGACTACAGGAAAAAGAAGACCGAGCACGCCCCCATTCTCATCGACGGGGCTGCAGTGGAGCAGGTTGAGAGTTTCAAGTTCCTTGGTGTCCACATCACCAACAAACTAACAAGGTCCAAGCACACCAAGACAGTCGTGAAGAGGGCACGACAAAACCTATTCCCCCACAGGAGACTGAAAATATTTGGCATGGGTGCTCAGATCCTCAAAAGGTTCTACAGCTGCACCATCAAGAGCATCCTGACTGGTTGCATCACTGCCTGGTATGGCAACTGCTCGGCCTCTGACCGCAAGGCACTACAGAGGGTAGTGCGAACGGCCCAGTACATCACTGGGCCAAGCTTCCTGCCATCCAGGACCTCAGACCTCAGAGGAAGGCCCTAAAGATTGTCAAAGACTCCAGCCACCCTAGTCATAGACTGTTCTCTCTGCTACTGCATGGCAAGCAGTACTGCAATGCCAAGTCTAGGTCCAAGAGACTTCTAAACAGCTTCTACCCCAAGCCATAAGACTCCTGAACATCTAGTCAAATGGCTACCCAGACTATTTACAGTGCCCCACCCCTATTGTTATTTCACTGCTGCTCTTTAATTACTTGTTACTTTTATCTCTTATTTTTATCTGTATTTTTTGAACTGCATTGTTGGTTAGGGGCTCGTAAGTAAGCATTTCACTGTGAGGTGAATACACCTGTTGTATTCGACGCATGTGACTAATAACATTTGATTTGATTTAATTTGATGTTGTTAGTAAAGATTGAAAACAGTAAGGGGCCGAGACAGCTGCCCTGGAGAATTCCTGATTCTACCTGGATTTTCTTTGAGAGGCTTCCATTAAAGAACACCCTCTGTGTTCTGTTAGATAGTTAACTCTTTATCCACATTATAGCAGTGGTGTAGAGCCATAACACATACATATTTCCAGCAATAGACTATGATTGATAATGTCAAATGCCGCACTGAAGTCAAACAAAAAATCCCCCACAATCTTTTTATCATCAATTTCTCTCAGCCAATCATCAGTCTTTTGTGTAAGTGCTGTGCTTGTTGCATGTCCTTCTCTATAAGGAAGAACATTATTCTGCTTACATTACAAATCACCTAAATTGTTTGTTAATTGTGGGTAGTTGTCTTTAGCACTGCAGTTAAGTGTATAGCCTGCTAAACTGTTTCCTGTCGTCGTTTCTTTGTTTATTGTTTTTCCGTGTTCACAGTCTTTATTTAAAATAAATATTAAGATGAGCACGCAACCCGCTGCGCCTTGGTCCTCTCTACCCGAAGACAGCCGTTACAAGCGGGGGATAAAGAACCAGAATCGTCAAGATTAATCTTCCCATACTGGACTAGAGCGGGACATAAACAACCCAGAATCATCATGATTAATCTTCCCATACTGGACTAGAGCGGGACATAAACAACCCAGAATCATCATGATTAATCTTCCCATACTGGACTAGAGAGGGACATAAACAACCCAGAATCATCATGATTAATCTTCCCATACTGGACTAGAGCGGGACATAAACAACCCAGAATCATCATGATTAATCTTCCCATACTGGACTAGAGCGGGGACATAAACAACCCAGAATCATCATGATTAATCTTCCCATACTGGACTAGAGAGGGACATAAACAACCAGAACCATCATGATTAATCTTCCCATACTGGACTAGAGCGGGACATAAACAACCCAGAATCATCATGATTAATCTTCCCATACTGGACTAGAGCGGGACATAAACAACCCAGAATCATCATGATTAATCTTCCCATACTGGACTAGAGCGGGACATAAACAACCCAGAATCAATAGCCTCCTTATTGATAGGGGCCTCCGCAAATGAAGATTATATTTACCAATTTAACACATCTTTCAATACATCACAGTAATTCAAATGTAATTCCACATACAGAGAGTCCACAACACATCCAAAGGTTTAAGGTCAAGGGTAGAAAACATACCACACAAAACCTCTGTGTTATGAAAACTAGTCCATAGTTCTCTCGGAGCCGAGATGTTCTGTTTATTGTGTTGAAAGGCCTCCATATCAAGTTTGAGTAAAGTAAAGGGGCCGATCTCTCTTTGAGGCAGTAATGTCTTATAGGGCACATTGAGCCATCAAATAGGCTGCCTCCAGAAGCATTGTTGAAAAAGTACATGCGGGGGTTGGTGATTTGGCCTTGGCTTAACAAGGGAAAAAGGGCTGGATGGAAGCTTTCGGCTTTTAGCGTCTCAAAACAAGTAGTCTCATACAATGAGAGGGATGCTTCTCTCTCTCCTTCTCTACCCCCCCTCTCTCCCTGTCTCTCCCCCTCTCGCTTGCTCTCTTCCTCTCTCTCTCGCTCTCTCTCCCCTCTCTCCCATTCTCTCTCCCTCTCTCTCTACTTGTTTCTTTCCACAAACAATTTACTGTTCATACAGCAGATAATGCCCCCTTTTCTCTCTCTAGCTCCCCTTTCAGCTCCCCTCCCAGCCCTCTTCAGCCCCCCTCCCAGCCCCCTCACAGCCCTCTTCAGCCCCCCTCCCAGCCCCCTCACAGCCCTCTTCAGCCCCCACCCAGCCTCCTCCCAGCCCCCTTCAGCCCCCCCCTCCCAGCCCCCTCCCAGCCCCCTCACAGCCCCACGCAGGCCCCCTCTCGGCCCTCTTCAGCCCTCCTCCCAGCCCCCTTCAGCCCCCCCTCCCAGCCCCCACCCAGCTCTCTCACAGCCCCACTCAGCCCCCCCCCCCAGCCACCACCCAGCCCCCTTCCAGCCCCCACCCAGCTCCCTCACAGCCCCACTCAGCCCCCCCCCCCTCCCAGCCACCACCCAGCCCCCTCCCAGCCCCCACCCAGCTCCCTCACAGCCCCACTCAGGCCCCCTCCCAGCCCTCTTCAGCCCTCCTCCCAGCCCCCTTCAGCCCCCCTCCCAGCCACCACCCAGCCCCCTCCCGGCCCCCACCCAGCTCCCTCCTATCTAACACTTTGTGCAGTGTTGCGCTGCCTCTGAGTGGGTCCTCGCCACACTAACATGCTGTGATTTGAACGGTCTTCCGTGGTGGAGGACGTGTTGTTCTGCAGGATCAATAGCCCTGGATTCCATGCACAAAGCTAAGGTGACAGGCGAGACTGTGAGAAAAGAGAGCATTGACCTTTGAGAATACCATTTTAAACATCTCCCAAAGTTGTCTCTCTCTCTCTCTGTGTGTGTGTGTGTGTGTGTGTGTGTGTGTGTGTGTGTGTGTGTGTGTGTGTGTGTGTGTGTGTGTGTGTGTGTGTGTGTGTGTGTGTGTGTGTGTGTGTGTGTGTGTGTATTCGCTGACACCCCGCTGTGTCTGCAACTTCTGGATCTCCTTATTTACCCAGACAGTACCAATCTCAGGAAAGGGAGTTGATCCTAGTAAAGCCAAAGCCAGGTACAAACACCAATGTCTACGTTCCCCTCATGATGTTCTACGTTCCCCTCATGATGTTCTACCTTCCCCTCATGTTGTTCTACATTCCCCTCATGATGTTCTACGTTCCCCTCATGATGTTCT
This sequence comes from Salmo salar, assembly GCF_965601325.2. NCBI lineage: Eukaryota > Metazoa > Chordata > Actinopteri > Salmoniformes > Salmonidae > Salmo > Salmo salar. The sequence continues at coordinate 7,475,803 of NC_138295.1, read as the reverse complement.
ACGTTCCCCTCATGATGTTTTACGTTCCCCTCATGATGTTCTACGTTCCCCTCATCATGTTCTACGTTCCCCTCATCATGTTCTTAGTTACCCTCATCATGTTCTACATTCCCCTCATGATGTTCTACGTTCCCATAATGATGTTCTACGTTCCCCTCATGATGTTCTACGTTCCCCTCATGTTGTCCTTGCTGTTAGTTCTTTGTTCCTCCTCCCTCTCGTCTCGTCCTATCAGTGGTCCTCCAAAGGTTGTTGTTTCACAAACCCCATTGGTTGACTGTGTTATGGCTGCAGTCATTTTAGGGTTTATTTCAGGTTTTCAGTCTTTCAGTTTCAGTCCTGAACTCCCATTTCAGTGGCGAGCTTCTAGGGGCTGGCTCATTTACATTGTATATGCTGGAAAGCTGTACAACTACAATGAAGCGTTGACAGAAAATCTATATTTGTCTTCTGGAATGATTCAGTTTCTGGAGTCAGTTCTCTTGTGGACCGACCTCTCACTGACAAATATCTCACAGGGTGGGGTCTTACGCTGAAGGTTGGATAAAAACGAAAATAACATTTAAACCCACAATTTTCCACACCTTCGCTATTACCTATTGCCAATTCATGTTTTTGTCTTGATGGAACTAACAGTTGGAAACATTCCATGTTAATGCTGCTCTATATTTCATGGGTCTTAAGTGACATATTGAAATCATGCATGTATGAAGCAGCAGTATTTCATGAATCATTTGGTGCCTTGGCTCCGTGAGTGGAGTGGACCGAAGTGTCTCTGTATTGCCTGCGTTTTCTGTTTACGAACAGCAGGGGGCAGTGTGACCTGAGATATATCCTGTTGGGATGACTTTTTGTCCCTGAAAATGGTGCAGTCTAGTTCTTATTTCAATGGAGGAAAAAAATACTGCATTGCACATTGTGTTGCATGGGGAGGACCACGTAGACCAGGCCTGACATAGACCTCTCTACCCATGGATTTACACTCCTAACCACTCTCCCCCACCCTATTCTATGTCTCAATTCTGCTTGGAGAAACCCACTGGACATTAGTAGTGACACCTTTACTTTAGTAGTGTCTGAAATGGCACCCTACTGTCTGTGTAGTGCACTACTTTTGACAAGGATCCATAAGAAAAGTGACCAAAAGTAGTGCAGTACTTTTGACCAAGGATCCATAAGAAAACTGACCAAAAGTAGTGCACTACTTTTGACCAGATCCCATAGGAAAACTTGTCAAAAGAAGTGCACCAGGTCCTATAAGAAAAGTCCATACAGGGTCCTTAAGAAAAGTGATCAAAAGTAGTGCACTATAGAGAACAGGATGCTATTTGGGACGGATCCTCAGACAGAAACTTTACAACATGATTAGTGTGCTGTGTCTGTGGGCGGTGGGAAATAGGACCAGGACCCACATTGACTAAAGCACATATTTGCTTCTTTATTCTGTCCCCAATAATATCCATTATGCTCATTATTACATCACTCTAAAGGAAGCTTTAACTTTTACTACTGAAATAAAATCACGAACTGGAGATACCATATTTTATATATATGAATAACTCCTGGAGGGAATATATGAATAACTCCTGGGGGTTATATATGAATAACTCTTGGTGGTTAAATATGAATAACTCCTGGGGGTTATATATGAATAACTCCTGGAGGTAATATATGAATAACTCCTGGGGGTTATATATGAATAACTCCTGGTGGTTAAATATGAATAACTCCTGTGGGTAATATATGAATAACTCCTGGGGGTTATATATGAATAACTCCTGGGGGTTATATATGAAAAACTCCTGGGGGTTATATATGAAAAACTCCTGGGGGTTATATATGAATAACTCCTGGGGGTTATATATGAATAACTCCTGGGGGTTAAATATGAATAACTCATATGGGTTATATATGAATAACTCCTGGGGGTTATATATGAATAACTCCTGGGGGTTATATATGAATAACTCCTGTGGTTTATATATGAATAACTCCTGGAGTTATATATGAATAACTCCTGGGGGTTATATATGAATAACTCCTGGGGGTTATATATGATAAACTCCTGGGGGTTACAAATGAATAAATCCTATGGGTTATATATGAATAATTCCTATTCGTTATATATGAGTAACTCCTTTGGGTAATATATGAATAACTCCTGAGGGTTATATATGAATAACTCCTGGGGGTTAAATATGAATAACTCCTGGGGGTTATATATGAATAACTCCTATGAGTTCTATATGAATAACTCATATGGGTTATATATGAATAACTCCTGTGGTTTTATATGAATAACTCCTGGGGGTTATATATGAATAAATCCTGGGGGTTATATATGAATAACTCCTGGGGGTTATATATATGAATAACTCCTGGGGGTTATAAATGAATAACTCCTGGGGGTTATATATGAATAACTAATATGGGTTATATATGAATAAATCCTGGTGGTTACAAATGAATAAATCCTTTGGGTTATATATGAATAATTCCTATTGGTTATATATGAGTAACTCCTGTGGGTAATATATGAATAACGCCTGGGGGTTATATATGAATATCTCCTGTGGCTTATATATGAATAACTCCTGTGGGTAATATATGAATATCTCCTTGGGGTTATATATGAATAACTCCTGTGGGTTATATATGACTAACTCCTGTGGGTAATATATGAATAACTCCGTGGGGTTATATATGAACAACTCCTGGGGGTTATATATGAATATCTCCTGGGGGTTATATATGAATAACTCCTGGGGTTATATATGAATAACTCCTGGGGGTTAAATATGAATAACTCCTGTGGGTTATATATGAATAACTCCTGGGGTTACATATGAATAACTCCTGGGGGTTATATATGAATAACTCCTGGCGGTAATATATGAATAGCTCCTTGGGGTTATATATGAATAACTCCTGGGGTTACATATGAATAACTCCTGGTGGTTATATATGAATAACTCCTGGGGGTTAAATATGAATAACTCCTGGGGGTTAAATATGAATAACTCCTGGGGGTTATATATGAACAACTACTGGGGGTTATATATGAATAACTCCTGGGGGTTATATATGAATAACTCCTGGGGGATATATATGAATAACTCCTGGGGGTTATATATGAATAACTCCTGTGGGTTATATATGAATAACTCCTGGGGGTTATATATGAATAACTCCTATCGGTTAGATATGAATTACTCATATGGGTTATATATGAATAACTCCTGGGGGTTATATATGATAAACTCCTGGGGGTTACAAATGAATAAATCCTATGGGTTATATATGAATAATTCCTATTCGTTATATATGAGTAACTCCTTTGGGTAATATATGAATAACTCCTGGGGGTTAAATATGAATAACTCCTGGGGGTTATATATGAATAACTCCTGTGGGTTATATATGAATAACTCCTGGGGGTTATATATGAATAACTCCTATCGGTTATATATGAATTACTCATATGGGTTATATATGAATAACTCCTGGGGGTTATATATGATAAACTCCTGGGGGTTACAAATGAATAAATCCTATGGGTTATATATGAATAATTCCTATTCGTTATATATGAGTAACTCCTTTGGGTAATATATGAATAACTCCTGGGGGTTAAATATGAATAACTCCTGGGGGTTATATATGAATAACTCCTGTGAGTTGTATATGAATAACTCATATGGGTTATACATGAATAACTCCTGTGGTTTTATATGAATAACTCCTGGGGGTTATATATGAATAAATCCTGGGGGTTATATATGAATAACTACTGGGGGTTATATATATGAATAACTCCTGGGGGTTATAAATGAATAACTCCTGGGGGTTATATTTGAATAACTCTTTTGGGTTATATATGAATAACTCATATGGGTTATATATGAATAAATCCTGGTGGTTACAAATGAATAAATCCTTTGGGTTATATATGAATAATTCCTATTGGTTATATATGAGTAACTCTTGTGGGTAATATATGAATAACGCCTGGGGGTTATATATGAATATCTCCTGTGGCTTATATATGAATAACTCCTGTGGGTAATATATTAATATCTCCTTGGGGTTATATATGAATAACTCCTGTGGGTTATATATGACTAACTCCTGTGGGTAATATATGAATAACTCCGTGGGGTTATATATGAACAACTCTTATGGGTTATATATTAATAACTCCTGGGGGTTATATATGAATATCTCCTGGGGGTTATATATGAATAACTCCTGGGGTTATATATGAATAACTCCTGGGGGTTAAATATGAATAACTCCTGTGGGTTATATATGAATAACTCCTGGGGTTACATATGAATAACTCCTGGGGGTTATATATGAATAACTCCTATGGGTTATATATGAATAACTCCTATGGGTTATATATGAATAACTCCTGGGGGTTATATATGAATAACTCCTATCGGTTTTATATGAATTACTCATATGGGTTATATATGAATAACACCTGGGGGTTATATATGAATAACTCCTGGGGGTTACAAATTAATAAATTATATGGGTTATATATGAATAACTCCTGGGGGTTATATATGAATAACTCCTATCGGTTATATATGAATTACTTATATGGCTTATATATGAATAACACCTGGGGGTTATATATGAATAACTCCTGGGGGTTACAAATTAATAAATCCTATGGGTAATAGATGAATAATTCCTATTGGTTATATATGAGTAACTCCTTTGGGTAATATATGAATAACTCCTGGGGGTTATATATGAATAACTCCTGGGGGTTAAATATGAATAACTCCTGTGGGTTATATATGAATAACTCCTGTGGGAAATATATGAATAACTCCTGGGGGTTATATATGAATAACTCCTGGGGGTAATATATGAATAACTCCTGGTGGTTATATATGAATAACTCCTTGGGGTTATATATGAATAACTCCTGGGGGTTAAATATGAATAACTCCTATGAGTTCTATATGAATAACTCATATGGGTTATATATGAATAACTCCTGTGGTTTTATATGAATAACTCCTGGGGGTTATATATGAATAAATCCTGGGGGTTATATATGAATAACTCCTGGGGGTTACAAATGAATAAATCCTATGGGTTATTTCTGAATAATTCCTATTGGTTATATATGAGTAACTCCTTTGGGTAATATATGAATAACTCCTGGGGGTTATATATGAATAACTCCTGGGGGTTAAATATGAATAACTCCTGTGGGTTATATATGAATAACTCCTGTGGGAAATATATGTATAACTCCTGGGGGTTATATATGCATAACTCCTAGGGGTTATATATGAATAACTGCTGTTGTTTTATATGAATAACTCCTGGAGGTTATATATGAATAAATCCTGGGGGTTATATATGAATAACTCCTGGTGGTTGTATATGAATAACTCCTGGGGGTTATATATGAATAACTCCTGGGGGTTACAAGTGAATAACTCCTGGGGGTTATATATGAATAACTCCTGGGGGATATAAATGAATAAATCCTGGGGGTTATATATGAATAACTCCTGGGGGTTATATATGAATAACTCCTGGGGGTTATAAATGAATAACTCCTGGGGGTTATAAATGAATAACTCCAGGGGGTTATATATGAATAACTCCTCTGGGTTACATATGAATAACTCCTGGGGGTTATATATGAATACCTCCTATGGATTATATATGAATAACTTCTTGGGTTATATATGAATAACTCCTGGGGGTTACATATGAATAACTCCTATGAGTTCTATATGAATAACTCATATGGGTTATATATGAATAACTCCTGGGGATTATATATGAATAAATCCTGGGGGTTATATATGAATAACTCCTGGGGGTTATATATGAATAACTCCTGGGGGTTAAATATGAATAACTCCTGGGGGTTAAATATGAATAACTCCTGGGGGTTTATATGAATAGCTCCTGGGGTTATATATGAATAACTCCTGGGGGTTAAATATGAATAACTCCTGGGGGTTATATATGAATAACTCCTGGGGGTTAAATATGAATAACTCCTGTGAGTAATATATGAATATCTCCTTGGGGTTATATATGAATAACTCCTGTGGGTTATATATGACTAACTCATATGGGTTATATATGAAAAGCTCCTGGGGGTTATATATGAATAAATCCTGGGGGTTATATATGAATAACTCCTGGGGGTTATATATGAATAACTCCTGGGGGTTATAAATGAATAACTCCTGGGGGTTATATATGAATAGCTCCTGGGGGTTATAAATGAATAACTCCTGGGGGTTATAAATGAATAACTCCTGGGGGTTATATATGAATAACTCCTCTGGGTTACAGATGATTACCTCCTGGGGGTTATATATGCATAACTCCTATGGATTATATATGAATAACTCCTTGGGTTATATATGAATAACTCCTGGGGGTTATATATGAATAACTCCTGGGGGTTATATATGAATAACTCCTGGGGGTTATATATGAATAACTCCTGGGGGTTATATATGAATAACTCCTGGGGGTTAAATATGAATAACTCCTGGGGGTTAAATATGAATATCTCCTGGGGTTATATATGAATAACTCCTGGGGGTTATATATGAATAACTCCTGGGGGTTATATATGAATAACTCCTGGGGGTTATATATGAACAACTCATATGGGTTATATATGAATAAATCCTGGTGGTTATATATATGAATAACTCCTGGGGGTTACAAATGAATAAATCCTTTGGGTAATATATGAATAACTCCTTGGGGTTATATATGAATAACTCCTGGGGGTTATATATGAATAACTCTTATGGGTTATATATGAATAACTCCTGGGGGTTATATATGAATAACTCCTGGAGGTTAAATATGAATAACTCCTGTGGGTTATATATGAATAGTCCTGGGGTTACATATGAATAACTCCTGGGGGTAATATATGAATATCTCCTTGGGGTTATATATGAATAACTCCTGTTGGATATATATGACTAACTCCTGGGGGTTATATATGAATAACTCCTGGGGGATATAAATGAATAAATCCTGGGGGTTATATATGAATAACTCCTGGGGGTTATATATGAATAACTCCTGGGGGTTATAAATGAATAACTCCTGGGGGTTATAAATGAATAACTCCAGGGGGTTATATATGAATAACTCCTGGGGGTTATATATGAATATCTCCTATCGGTTATATATGAATTACTCATATGGGTTATATATGAATAACACCTGGGGGTTATATATGAATAACTCCTGGGGGTTACAAATTAATAAATCCTATGGGTTATATATGAATAACTCCTATGGGTTATATATGAATAACTCCTGGGGGTTATATATGAATAACTCCTATCGGTTATATATGAATTACTCATATGGGTTATATATGAATATCTCTATGGGGTTATATATGAATAACTCCTGTTGGATATATATGACTAACTCCTGGGGGTTATATATGAATAACTCCTGGGGGATATAAATGAATAAATCCTGGGGGTTATATATGAATAACTCCTGGGGGTTATATATGAATAACTCCTGGGGGTTATAAATGAATAACTCCTGGGGGTTATAAATGAATAACTCCAGGGGGTTATATATGAATAACTCCGGGGGTTACATATGAATAACTCCTGGGGGTTATATATGAATAACTCCTACAGGTTATATATGAATAACTCCTATGGGTTATATATGAATAACTCCTGGGGGTTATATATGAATAACTCCTATCGGTTATATATGAATTACTCATATGGGTTATATATGAATAACACCTGGGGGTTATATATGAATAACTCCTGGGGGTTACAAATTAGTAAATCCTATGGGTTATATATGAATAATTCCTATAGGTTATATATGAGTAACTCCTTTGGGTAATATATGAATAACTCCTGGGGGTTATATATGAATAACTCCTGGGGGTTATATATGAATAACTCCTGGGGGTTATATATGAATAACTCCTGGGGGTTAAATATGAATAACTCATATGGGTTATATATGAATAACTCCTGGGGGTTATATATGAATAACTCCTGGGGGTTATATATGAGTAACTCCTTTGGGTAATATATGAATAACTCCTGGGGGTTATATATGAATAACTCCTGGGGGTTAAATATGAATAACTCATATGGGTTATATATGAATAACTCCTGGGGGTTATATATGAATAACTCCTGGGGGTTATATATGAATAACTCCTGTGGTTTATATATGAATAACTCCTGGAGTTATATATGAATAACTCCTGGGGGTTATATATGAATAACTCCTGGGGGTTATATATGATAAACTCCTGGGGGTTACAAATGAATAAATCCTATGGATTATATATGAATAATTCCTATTCGTTATATATGAGTAACTCCTTTGGGTAATATATGAATAACTCCTGGGGGTTAAATATGAATAACTCCTGGGGGTTATATATGAATAACTCCTGTGGGTTATATATGAATAACTCCTGGGGGTTATATATGAATAACTCCTATCGGTTATATATGAATTACTCATATGGGTTATATATGAATAACTCCTGGGGGTTATATATGATAAACTCCTGGGGGTTACAAATGAATAAATCCTATGGGTTATATATGAATAATTCCTATTCGTTATATATGAGTAACTCCTTTGGGTAATATATGAATAACTCCTGGGGGTTAAATATGAATAACTCCTGGGGGTTATATATGAATAACTCCTGTGAGTTGTATATGAATAACTCATATGGGTTATACATGAATAACTCCTGTGGTTTTATATGAATAACTCCTGGGGGTTATATATGAATAAATCCTGGGGGTTATATATGAATAACTACTGGGGGTTATATATATGAATAACTCCTGGGGGTTATAAATGAATAACTCCTGGGGGTTATATTTGAATAACTCTTTTGGGTTATATATGAATAACTCATATGGGTTATATATGAATAAATCCTGGTGGTTACAAATGAATAAATCCTTTGGGTTATATATGAATAATTCCTATTGGTTATATATGAGTAACTCTTGTGGGTAATATATGAATAACGCCTGGGGGTTATATATGAATATCTCCTGTGGCTTATATATGAATAACTCCTGTGGGTAATATATTAATATCTCCTTGGGGTTATATATGAATAACTCCTGTGGGTTATATATGACTAACTCCTGTGGGTAATATATGAATAACTCCGTGGGGTTATATATGAACAACTCTTATGGGTTATATATTAATAACTCCTGGGGGTTATATATGAATATCTCCTGGGGGTTATATATGAATAACTCCTGGGGTTATATATGAATAACTCCTGGGGGTTAAATATGAATAACTCCTGTGGGTTATATATGAATAACTCCTGGGGTTACATATGAATAACTCCTGGGGGTTATATATGAATAACTCCTATGGGTTATATATGAATAACTCCTATGGGTTATATATGAATAACTCCTGGGGGTTATATATGAATAACTCCTATCGGTTTTATATGAATTACTCATATGGGTTATATATGAATAACACCTGGGGGTTATATATGAATAACTCCTGGGGGTTACAAATTAATAAATTATATGGGTTATATATGAATAACTCCTGGGGGTTATATATGAATAACTCCTATCGGTTATATATGAATTACTTATATGGCTTATATATGAATAACACCTGGGGGTTATATATGAATAACTCCTGGGGGTTACAAATTAATAAATCCTATGGGTAATATATGAATAATTCCTATTGGTTATATATGAGTAACTCCTTTGGGTAATATATGAATAACTCCTGGGGGTTATATATGAATAACTCCTGGGGGTTAAATATGAATAACTCCTGTGGGTTATATATGAATAACTCCTGTGGGAAATATATGAATAACTCCTGGGGGTTATATATGAATAACTCCTGGGGGTAATATATGAATAACTCCTGGTGGTTATATATGAATAACTCCTAGGGGTTATATATGAATAACTCCTGGGGGTTAAATATGAATAACTCCTATGAGTTCTATATGAATAACTCATATGGGTTATATATGAATAACTCCTGTGGTTTTATATGAATAACTCCTGGGGGTTATATATGAATAAATCCTGGGGGTTATATATGAATAACTCCTGGGGGTTACAAATGAATAAATCCTATGGGTTATTTCTGAATAATTCCTATTGGTTATATATGAGTAACTCCTTTGGGTAATATATGAATAACTCCTGGGGGTTATATATGAATAACTCCTGGGGGTTAAATATGAATAACTCCTGTGGGTTATATATGAATAACTCCTGTGGGAAATATATGTATAACTCCTGGGGGTTATATATGAATAACTGCTGTTGTTTTATATGAATAACTCCTGGAGGTTATATATGAATAAATCCTGGGGGTTATATATGAATAACTCCTGGTGGTTGTATATGAATAACTCCTGGGGGTTATATATGAATAACTCCTGGGGGTTACAAGTGAATAACTCCTGGGGGTTATATATGAATAACTCCTGGGGGATATAAATGAATAAATCCTGGGGGTTATATATGAATAACTCCTGGGGGTTATATATGAATAACTCCTGGGGGTTATAAATGAATAACTCCTGGGGGTTATAAATGAATAACTCCAGGGGGTTATATATGAATAACTCCTCTGGGTTACATATGAATAACTCCTGGGGGTTATATATGAATACCTCCTATGGATTATATATGAATAACTTCTTGGGTTATATATGAATAACTCCTGGGGGTTACATATGAATAACTCCTATGAGTTCTATATGAATAACTCATATGGGTTATATATGAATAACTCCTGGGGATTATATATGAATAAATCCTGGGGGTTATATATGAATAACTCCTGGGGGTTATATATGAATAACTCCTGGGGGTTAAATATGAATAACTCCTGGGGGTTAAATATGAATAACTCCTGGGGGTTTATATGAATAGCTCCTGGGGTTATATATGAATAACTCCTGGGGGTTAAATATGAATAACTCCTGGGGGTTATATATGAATAACTCCTGGGGGTTAAATATGAATAACTCCTGTGAGTAATATATGAATATCTCCTTGGGGTTATATATGAATAACTCCTGTGGGTTATATATGACTAACTCATATGGGTTATATATGAAAAGCTCCTGGGGGTTATATATGAATAAATCCTGGGGGTTATATATGAATAACTCCTGGGGGTTATATATGAATAACTCCTGGGGGTTATAAATGAATAACTCCTGGGGGTTATATATGAATAGCTCCTGGGGGTTATAAATGAATAACTCCTGGGGGTTATAAATGAATAACTCCTGTGGGTTATATATGAATAACTCCTCTGGGTTACAGATGATTACCTCCTGGGGGTTATATATGCATAACTCCTATGGATTATATATGAATAACTCCTTGGGTTATATATGAATAACTCCTGGGGGTTATATATGAATAACTCCTGGGGGTTATATATGAATAACTCCTGGGGGTTATATATGAATAACTCCTGGGGGTTATATATGAATAACTCCTGGGGGTTAAATATGAATAACTCCTGGGGGTTAAATATGAATATCTCCTGGGGTTATATATGAATAACTCCTGGGGGTTATATATGAATAACTCCTGGGGGTTATATATGAATAACTCCTGGGGGTTATATATGAACAACTCATATGGGTTATATATGAATAAATCCTGGTGGTTATATATATGAATAACTCCTGGGGGTTACAAATGAATAAATCCTTTGGGTAATATATGAATAACTCCTTGGGGTTATATATGAATAACTCCTGGGGGTTATATATGAATAACTCTTATGGGTTATATATGAATAACTCCTGGGGGTTATATATGAATAACTCCTGGAGGTTAAATATGAATAACTCCTGTGGGTTATATATGAATAGTCCTGGGGTTACATATGAATAACTCCTGGGGGTAATATATGAATATCTCCTTGGGGTTATATATGAATAACTCCTGTTGGATATATATGACTAACTCCTGGGGGTTATATATGAATAACTCCTGGGGGATATAAATGAATAAATCCTGGGGGTTATATATGAATAACTCCTGGGGGTTATATATGAATAACTCCTGGGGGTTATAAATGAATAACTCCTGGGGGTTATAAATGAATAACTCCAGGGGGTTATATATGAATAACTCCTGGGGGTTATATATGAATATCTCCTATCGGTTATATATGAATTACTCATATGGGTTATATATGAATAACACCTGGGGGTTATATATGAATAACTCCTGGGGGTTACAAATTAATAAATCCTATGGGTTATATATGAATAACTCCTATGGGTTATATATGAATAACTCCTGGGGGTTATATATGAATAACTCCTATCGGTTATATATGAATTACTCATATGGGTTATATATGAATATCTCCTTGGGGTTATATATGAATAACTCCTGTTGGATATATATGACTAACTCCTGGGGGTTATATATGAATAACTCCTGGGGGATATAAATGAATAAATCCTGGGGGTTATATATGAATAACTCCTGGGGGTTATATATGAATAACTCCTGGGGGTTATAAATGAATAACTCCTGGGGGTTATAAATGAATAACTCCAGGGGGTTATATATGAATAACTCCGGGGGTTACATATGAATAACTCCTGGGGGTTATATATGAATAACTCCTACAGGTTATATATGAATAACTCCTATGGGTTATATATGAATAACTCCTGGGGGTTATATATGAATAACTCCTATCAGTTATATATGAATTACTCATATGGGTTATATATGAATAACACCTGGGGGTTATATATGAATAACTCCTGGGGGTTACAAATTAGTAAATCCTATGGGTTATATATGAATAATTCCTATAGGTTATATATGAGTAACTCCTTTGGGTAATATATGAATAACTCCTGGGGGTTATATATGAATAACTCCTGGGGGTTATATATGAATAACTCCTGGGGGTTATATATGAATAACTCCTGGGGGTTAAATATGAATAACTCATATGGGTTATATATGAATAACTCCTGGGGGTTATATATGAATAACTCCTGGGGGTTATATATGAGTAACTCCTTTGGGTAATATATGAATAACTCCTGGGGGTTATATATGAATAACTCCTGGGGGTTAAATATGAATAACTCATATGGGTTATATATGAATAACTCCTGGGGGTTATATATGAATAACTCCTGGGGGTTATATATGAATAACTCCTGTGGTTTATATATGAATAACTCCTGGAGTTATATATGAATAACTCCTGGGGGTTATATATGAATAACTCCTGGGGGTTATATATGATAAACTCCTGGGGGTTACAAATGAATAAATCCTATTGATTATATATGAATAATTCCTATTCGTTATATATGAGTAACTCCTTTGGGTAATATATGAATAACTCCTGGGGGTTATATATGAATAACTCCTGGGGGTTATATATGAATAACTCCTATGAGTTCTATATGAATAACTCATATGGGTTATATATGAATAACTCCTGTGGTTTTATATGAATAACTCCTGGGGGTTATATATGAATAAATCCTGGGGGTTATGTATGAATAACTACTGGGGCTTATATATATAAATAACTCCTGGGGGTTATAAATGAATAACTCCAGGGGGTTATATTTGAATAACTCTTTTGGGTTATATATGAATAACTCATATGGGTTATATATGAATAAATCCTGGTGGTTACAAATGAATAAATCCTTTGGGTTATATATGAATAATTCCTATTGGTTATATATGAGTAACTCTTGTGGGTAATATATGAATAACGCCTGGGGGTTATATATGAATATCTCCTGTGGCTTATATATGAATAACTCCTGTGGGTAATATATGAATATCTCCTTGGGGTTATATATGAATAACTCCTGTGGGTTATATATGACTAACTCCTGTGGGTAATATATGAATAACTCCGTGGGGTTATATATGAACAACTCTTATGGGTTATATATTAATAACTCCTGGGGGTTATATATGAATATCTCCTGGGGGTTATATATGAATAACTCCTGGGGTTATATATGAATAACTCCTGGGGGTTAAATATGAATAACTCCTGTGGGTTATATATGAATAACTCCTGGGGTTACATATGAATAACTCCTGGCGGTAATATATGAATATCTCCTTGGGGTTATATATGAATAACTCCAGGGGTTACATATGAATAACTCCTGGGGGTTATATATGAATAACTCCTATGGGTTATATATGAATAACTCCTATGGGTTATATATGAATAACTCCTGGGGGATATAAATGAATAAATCCTGGGGGTTATATATGAATAACTCCTGGGGGTTATATATGAATAACTCCTATCGGTTTTATATGAATTACTCATATGGGTTATATATGAATAACACCTGGGGGTTATATATGAATAACTCCTGGGGGTTACAAATTAATAAATTATATGGGTTATATGTGAATAACTCCTGGGGGTTATATATGAATAACTCCTATCGGTTATATATGAATTACTTATATGGCTTATATATGAATAACACCTGGGGGTTATATATGAATAACTCCTGTGGGTTACAAATTAATAAATCCTATGGGTTATATATGAATAATTCCTATTGGTTATATATGAGTAACTCCTTTGGGTAATATATGAATAACTCCTGGGGGTTATATATGAATAACTCCTGGGGGTTAAATATGAATAACTCCTGTGGGTTATATATGAATAACTCCTGTGGGAAATATATGAATAACTCCTGGGGGTTATATATGAATAACTCCTGGGGATAATATATGAATAACTCCTGGTGGTTATATATGAATAACTCCTAGGGGTTATATATGAATAACTCCTGGGGGTTAAATATGAATAACTCCTATGAGTTCTATATGAATAACTCATATGGGTTATATATGAATAACTCCTGTGGTTTTATATGAATAACTCCTGGGGGTTATATATGAATAAATCCTGGGGGTTATATATGAATAACTCCTGGGGGTTACAAATGAATAAATCCTATGGGTTATATATGAATAATTCCTATTGGTTATATATGAGTAACTCCTTTGGGTAATATATGAATAACTCCTGGGGGTTATATATGAATAACTCCTGGGGGTTATATATGAATAACTCCTGTGGGAAATATATGTATAACTCCTGGGGGTTATATATGCATAACTCCTAGGGGTTATATATGAATAACTGCTGTGGTTTTATATGAATAACTCCTGGAGGTTATATATGAATAAATCCTGGGGGTTATATATGAATAACTCCTGGTGGTTGTATATGAATAACTCCTGGGGGTTATATATGAATAACTCCTGGGGGTTATAAATGAATAACTCCTGGGGGTTATATATGAATAACTCCTGGGTGATATAAATGAATAAATCCTGGGGGTTATATATGAATAACTCCTGGGGGTTATATATGAATAACTCCTGGGGGTTATAAATGAATAAATCCTATGGGTTATATATGAATAATTCCTATTGGTTATATATGAGTAACTCCTTTGGGTAATATATGAATAACTCCTGGGGGTTATATATGAATAACTCCTGGGGGTTATATATGAATAACTCCTGTGGGAAATATATGTATAACTCCTGGGGGTTATATATGCATAACTCCTAGGGGTTATATATGAATAACTGCTGTGGTTTTATATGAATAACTCCTGGAGGTTATATATGAATAAATCCTGGGGGTTATATATGAATAACTCCTGGTGGTTGTATATGAATAACTCCTGGGGGTTATATATGAATAACTCCTGGGGGTTATAAATGAATAACTCCTGGGGGTTATATATGAATAACTCCTGGGTGATATAAATGAATAAATCCTGGGGGTTATATATGAATAACTCCTGGGGGTTATATATGAATAACTCCTGGGGGTTATAAATGAATAACTCCTGGGGGTTATAAATGAATAACTCCAGGGGGTTATATATGAATAACTCCTCTGGGTTACATATGAATAACTCCTGGGGGTTATATATGAATAACTCCTATGGATTATATATGAATAACTTCTTGGGTTATATATGAATAACTCCTGGGGGTTACATATGAATAACTCCTATGAGTTCTATATGAATAACTCATATGGGTTATATATGAATAACTCCTGGGGATTATATATGAATAAATCCTGGGGGTTATATATGAATAACTCCTGGGGGTTATATATGAATAACTCCTGGGGGTTAAATATGAATAACTCCTGGGGGTTAAATATGAATAACTCCTGGGGGTTTATATGAATAGCTCCTGGGGTTAAATATGAATAACTCCTGGGGGTTAAATATGAATAACTCCTGGGGGTTATATATGAATAACTCCTGGGGGTTAAATATGAATAACTCCTGTGAGTAATATATGAATATCTCCTTGGGGTTATATATGAATAACTCCTGTGGGTTATATATGACTAACTCATATGGGTTATATATGAAAAGCTCCTGGGGGTTATATATGAATATATCCTGGGGGTTATATATGAATAACTCCTGGGGGTTATATATGAATAACTCCTGGGGGTTATAAATGAATAACTCCTGGGGGTTATATATGAATAGCTCCTGGGGGTTATAAATGAATAACTCCTGGGGGTTATAAATGAATAACTCCTGGGGGTTATATATGAATAACTCCTCTGGGTTACAGATGATTACCTCCGTGGGGTTATATATGCATAACTCCTATGGATTATATATGAATAACTCCTTGGGTTATATATGAATAACTCCTGGGGGTTATATATGAATAACTCCTGGGGGTTATATATGAATAACTCCTGGGGGTTATATATGAATAACTCCTGGGGGTTAAATATGAATAACTCCTGGGGGTTAAATATGAATATCTCCTGGGGTTATATATGAATAACTCCTAGGGGTTATATATGAATAACTCCTGGGGGTTATATATGAATAACTCCTGGGGGTTATATATGAATAACTCATATGGGTTATATATGAATAAATCCTGGTGGTTATATATATGAATAACTCCTGGGGGTTACAAATGAATAAATCCTTTGGGTAATATATGAATGACTCCTTGGGGTTATATATGAATAACTCCTGGGGGTTATATATGAATAACTCTTATGGGTTATATATGAATAACTCCTGGGGGTTATATATGAATAACTCCTGGAGGTTAAATATGAATAACTCCTGTGGGTTATATATGAATAGTCCTGGGGTTACATATGAATAACTCCTGGGGGTAATATATGAATATCTCCTTGGGGTTATATATGAATAACTCCTGTTGGATATATATGACTAACTCCTGGGGGTTATATATGAATAACTCCTGGGGGATATAAATGAATAAATCCTGGGGGTTATATATGAATAACTCCTGGGGGTTATATATGAATAACTCCTGGGGGTTATAAATGAATAACTCCTGGGGGTTATAAATGAATAACTCCAGGGGGTTATATATGAATAACTCCGGGGGTTACATATGAATAACTCCTGGGGGTTATATATGAATAACTCCTATGGGTTATATATGAATAACTCCTATGGGTTATATATGAATAACTCCTGGGGGTTATATATATGAATAACTCCTATCGGTTATATATGAATTACTCATATGGGTTATATATGAATAACACCTGGGGGTTATATATGAATAACTCCTGGGGGTTACAAATGAATAAATCCTATGGGTTATATATGAATAATTCCTATTGGTTATATATGAGTAACTCCTTTGGGTAATATATGAATAACTCCTGGGGGTTATATATGAATAACTCCTGGGGGTTATATATGAATAACTCCTATGAGTTCTACATGAATAACTCATATGGGTTATATATGAATAACTCCTGGGGGTTATATATGAATAAATCCTGGGGGTTATATATGAATAACTCCTGGGGGTTATATATGAATAACTCCTGGGGGTTATATATGAATAACTCCTATGGATTATATATGAATAACTCCTTGGGTTATATATGAATAACTCCTGGGGGTTATATATGAATAACTCCTGGGGGTTAAATATGAATAACTCCTGGGGGTTAAATATGAATAACTCCTGGGGGTTATATATGAATAGCTCCTGGGGATATATATGAATAACTCCTGGGGGTTAAATAGGAATAAATCCTGGGGGTTATATATGAATAACTCCTGGGGGTTAAATATGAATAACTCCTGTGAGTAATATATGAATATCTCCTTGGGGTTATATATGAATAACTCCTGTGGGTTATATATGACTAACTCATATGGGTTATATATGAAAAGCTCCTGGGGGTTATATATGAATAAATCCTGGGGGTTATATATGAATAACTCCTGGGGGTTATATATGAATAACTCCTGGGGGTTATAAATGAATAACTCCTGGGGGTTATATATGAATAGCTCCTGGGGGTTATAAATGAATAACTCCTGGGGGTTAAAAATGAATAACTCCTGGAGGTTATATATGAATAACTCCTCTGGGTTACAGATGATTACCTCCTGGGGGTTATATATGAATAACTCCTATGGATTCTATATGAATAACTCCTTGGGTTATATATGAATAACTCCTGGGGGTTATATATGAATAACTCCTGGGGGTTATATATGAATAACTCCTGGGGGTTAAATATGAATAACTCCTGGGGGTTAAATATGAATATCTCCTGGGGGTTAAATATGAATAAATCCTGGGGGTTATATATGAATAACTCCTGGGGGTTATATATGAATAACTCCTGGGGGTTATATATGAATAACTCCTATGGATTATATATGAATAACTCCTTGGGTTATATATGAATAACTCCTGGGGGTTATATATGAATAACTCCTGGGGGTTAAATATGAATAACTCCTGGGGGTTATATATGAATAGCTCCTGGGGATATATATGAATAACTCCTGGGGGTTAAATAGGAATAAATCCTGGGGGTTATATATGAATAACTCCTGGGGGTTAAATATGAATAACTCCTGTGAGTAATATATGAATATCTCCTTGGGGTTATATATGAATAACTCCTGTGGGTTATATATGACTAACTCATATGGGTTATATATGAAAAGCTCCTGGGGGTTATATATGAATAAATCCTGGGGGTTATATATGAATAACTCCTGGGGGTTATATATGAATAACTCCTGGGGGTTATAAATGAATAACTCCTGGGGGTTATATATGAATAGCTCCTGGGGGTTATAAATGAATAACTCCTGGGGGTTAAAAATGAATAACTCCTGGGGGTTATATATGAATAACTCCTCTGGGTTACAGATGATTACCTCCTGGGGGTTATATATGAATAACTCCTATGGATTCTATATGAATAACTCCTTGGGTTATATATGAATAACTCCTGGGGGTTATATATGAATAACTCCTGGGGGTTATATATGAATAACTCCTGGGGGTTAAATATGAATAACTCCTGGGGGTTAAATATGAATATCTCCTGGGGGTTAAATATGAATATCTCCTTGGGGTTATATATGAATAACTCCTGGGGGTTATATATGAATAACTCCTGGGGGTTATATATGAATAACTCCTGGGGGTTATATATGAATAACTCCTGGGGGTTATATATGACTAACTCATATGGGTTATATATGAAAAGCTCCTGGGGGTTATATATGAATAAATCCTGGGGGTTATATATGAATAACTCCTGGGGGTTATATATGAATAACTCCTGGGGGTTATAAATGAATAACTCCTGGGGGTTATATATGAATAGCTCCTGGGGGTTATAAATGAATAACTCCTGGGGGTTAAAAATGAATAACTCCTGTGGGTTATATATGAATAACTCCTCTGGGTTACAGATGATTACCTCCTGGGGGTTATATATGAATAACTCCTATGGATTATATATGAATAACTCCTTGGGTTATATATGAATAACTCCTGGGGGTTATATATGAATAACTCCTGGGGGTTAAATATGAATAACTCCTGGGGGTTAAATATGAATATCTCCTGGGGGTTAAATATGAATATCTCCTGGGGGTTATATATGAATAACTCCTGGGGGTTATATATGAATAACTCCTGGGGGTTATATATGAATAACTCCTGGGGGTTATATATGAATAACTCCTGGTGGTTATATATGAATAACTCCTGGGGGTTATATATGAACAACTCCTATGAGTTCTATATTAATAACTCATATGGGTTATTTATGAATAACTCCTGGGGGTTATATATGAATAAATACTGGGGTTATATATGAATAACTCCTGGGGGTTATATATGAATAACTCATATGGGTTATATATGAATAACTCATATGGGTTATATATGAATAAATCCTGGTGGTTATATATATGAATAACTCCTGGGGGTTACAAATGAATAAATCCTTTGGGTAATGTATGAATAACTCCTTGGGGTTATATATGAATAACTCCTGGGGGTTATATATGAATAACTCTTATGGGTTATATATGAATAACTCCTGGGGGTTATATATGAATAACTCCTGGAGGTTAAATATGAATAACTCCTGTGGGTTATATATGAATAGTCCTGGGGTTACATATGAATAACTCCTGGGGGTAATATATGAATATCTCCTTGGGGTTATATATGAATAACTCCTGTTGGATATATATGACTAACTCCTGGGGGTTATATATGAATAACTCCTGGGGGATATAAATGAATAAATCCTGGGGGTTATATATGAATAACTCCTGGGGGTTATATATGAATAACTCCTGGGGGTTATAAATGAATAACTCCTGGGGGTTATAAATGAATAACTCCAGGGGGTTATATATGAATAACTCCGGGGGTTACATATGAATAACTCCTGGGGGTTATATATGAATAACTCCTATGGGTTATATATGAATAACTCCTATGGGTTATATATGAATAACTCCTGGGGGTTATATATGAATAACTCCTATCGGTTATATATGAATTACTCATATGGGTTATATATGAATAACACCTGGGGGTTATATATGAATAACTCCTGGGGGTTACAAATTAATAAATCCTATGGGTTATATATGAATAATTCCTATTGGTTATATATGAGTAACTCCTTTGGGTAATATATGAATAACTCCTGGGGGTTATATTGAATAACTCCTGGGGGTTAAATATGAATAACTCCTGTGGGTTATATATGAATAACTCCTGTGGGAAATAAATGAATAACTCCTGGGGGTTATATATGAATAACTCCTGGTGGTAATATATGAATAACTCCTGGTGGTTATATATGAATAACTCCTAGGGGTTATATATGAATAACTCCTGGGGGTTAAATATGAATAACTCCTATGAGTTCTATATGAATAACTCATATGGGTTATATATGAATAACTCCTGTGGTTTTATATGAATAACTCCTGGGGGTTATATATGAATAAATCCTGTGGGTTATATATGAATAATTCCTATTGGTTATATATGAGTAA
Organism: Salmo salar; assembly: GCF_965601325.2. Taxonomy (NCBI): domain Eukaryota; kingdom Metazoa; phylum Chordata; class Actinopteri; order Salmoniformes; family Salmonidae; genus Salmo; species Salmo salar. The sequence goes on along the minus strand of NC_138295.1, from coordinate 7,454,319 downwards.
CTCCTTTGGGTAATATGTGAATAACTCCTAGGGGTTATATATGAATAACTCCTGGGGGTTAAATATGAATAACTCCTATGAGTTCTATATGAATAACTCATATGGGTTATATATGAATAACTCCTGTGGTTATATATGAATAACTCCTGGGGGTTATATATGAATAAATCCTGGGGGTTATATATGAATAACTCCTGGGGGTTACAAATGAATAAATCCTATGGGTTATATATGAATAATTCCTATTGGTTATATATGAGTAACTCCTTTGGGTAATATATGAATAACTCCTGGGGGTTATATATGAATAACTCCTGGGGGTTATATATGAATAACTCCTGTGGGAAATATATGTATAACTCCTGGGGGTAATATATGCATAACTCCTAGGGGTTATATATGAATAACTGCTGTGGTTTTATATGAATAACTCCTGGAGGTTATATATGAATAAATCCTGGGGGTTATATATGAATAACTCCTGGTGGTTGTATATGAATAACTCCTGGGGGTTATATATGAATAACTCCTGGGGGTTATAAATGAATAACTCCTGGGGGTTATATATGAATAACTCCTGGGTGATATAAATGAATAAATCCTGGGGGTTATATATGAATAACTCCTGGGGGTTATATATGAATAACTCCTGGGGGTTATAAATGAATAACTCCTGGGGGTTATAAATGAATAACTCCAGGGGGTTATATATGAATAACTCCTCTGGGTTACATATGAATAACTCCTGGGGGTTATATATGAATAACTCCTGGGGGTTATAAATGAATAACTCCTGGGGGTTATATATGAATAGCTCCTGGGGGTTATAAATGAATAACTCCTGGGGGTTATAAATGAATAACTCCTGGGGGTTATATATGAATAACTCCTCTGGGTTACAGATGATTACCTCCGTGGGGTTATATATGCATAACTCCTATGGATTATATATGAATAACTCCTTGGGTTATATATGAATAACTCCTGGGGGTTATATATGAATAACTCCTGGGGGTTATATATGAATAACTCCTGGGGGTTATATATGAATAACTCCTGGGGGTTAAATATGAATAACTCCTGGGGGTTAAATATGAATATCTCCTGGGGTTATATATGAATAACTCCTGGGGGTTATATATGAATAACTCCTGGGGGTTATATATGAATAACTCCTGGGGGTTATATATGAATAACTCATATGGGTTATATATGAATAAATCCTGGTGGTTATATATATGAATAACTCCTGGGGGTTACAAATGAATAAATCCTTTGGGTAATATATGAATGACTCCTTGGGGTTATATATGAATAACTCCTGGGGGTTATATATGAATAACTCTTATGGGTTATATATGAATAACTCCTGGGGGTTATATATGAATAACTCCTGGAGGTTAAATATGAATAACTCCTGTGGGTTATATATGAATAGTCCTGGGGTTACATATGAATAACTCCTGGGGGTAATATATGAATATCTCCTTGGGGTTATATATGAATAACTCCTGTTGGATATATATGACTAACTCCTGGGGGTTATATATGAATAACTCCTGGGGGATATAAATGAATAAATCCTGGGGGTTATATATGAATAACTCCTGGGGGTTATATATGAATAACTCCTGGGGGTTATAAATGAATAACTCCTGGGGGTTATAAATGAATAACTCCAGGGGGTTATATATGAATAACTCCGGGGGTTACATATGAATAACTCCTGGGGGTTATATATGAATAACTCCTATGGGTTATATATGAATAACTCCTATGGGTTATATATGAATAACTCCTGGGGGTTATATATATGAATAACTCCTATCGGTTATATATGAATTACTCATATGGGTTATATATGAATAACACCTGGGGGTTATATATGAATAACTCCTGGGGGTTACAAATGAATAAATCCTATGGGTTATATATGAATAATTCCTATTGGTTATATATGAGTAACTCCTTTGGGTAATATATGAATAACTCCTGGGGGTTATATATGAATAACTCCTGGGGGTTATATATGAATAACTCCTATGAGTTCTACATGAATAACTCATATGGGTTATATATGAATAACTCCTGGGGGTTATATATGAATAAATCCTGGGGGTTATATATGAATAACTCCTGGGGGTTATATATGAATAACTCCTGGGGGTTATATATGAATAACTCCTATGGATTATATATGAATAACTCCTTGGGTTATATATGAATAACTCCTGGGGGTTATATATGAATAACTCCTGGGGGTTAAATATGAATAACTCCTGGGGGTTAAATATGAATAACTCCTGGGGGTTATATATGAATAGCTCCTGGGGATATATATGAATAACTCCTGGGGGTTAAATAGGAATAAATCCTGGGGGTTATATATGAATAACTCCTGGGGGTTAAATATGAATAACTCCTGTGAGTAATATATGAATATCTCCTTGGGGTTATATATGAATAACTCCTGTGGGTTATATATGACTAACTCATATGGGTTATATATGAAAAGCTCCTGGGGGTTATATATGAATAAATCCTGGGGGTTATATATGAATAACTCCTGGGGGTTATATATGAATAACTCCTGGGGGTTATAAATGAATAACTCCTGGGGGTTATATATGAATAGCTCCTGGGGGTTATAAATGAATAACTCCTGGAGGTTATATATGAATAACTCCTCTGGGTTACAGATGATTACCTCCTGGGGGTTATATATGAATAACTCCTATGGATTCTATATGAATAACTCCTTGGGTTATATATGAATAACTCCTGGGGGTTATATATGAATAACTCCTGGGGGTTATATATGAATAACTCCTGGGGGTTAAATATGAATAACTCCTGGGGGTTAAATATGAATATCTCCTGGGGGTTAAATATGAATAAATCCTGGGGGTTATATATGAATAACTCCTGGGGGTTATATATGAATAACTCCTGGGGGTTATATATGAATAACTCCTATGGATTATATATGAATAACTCCTTGGGTTATATATGAATAACTCCTGGGGGTTATATATGAATAACTCCTGGGGGTTAAATATGAATAACTCCTGGGGGTTATATATGAATAGCTCCTGGGGATATATATGAATAACTCCTGGGGGTTAAATAGGAATAAATCCTGGGGGTTATATATGAATAACTCCTGGGGGTTAAATATGAATAACTCCTGTGAGTAATATATGAATATCTCCTTGGGGTTATATATGAATAACTCCTGTGGGTTATATATGACTAACTCATATGGGTTATATATGAAAAGCTCCTGGGGGTTATATATGAATAAATCCTGGGGGTTATATATGAATAACTCCTGGGGGTTATATATGAATAACTCCTGGGGGTTATAAATGAATAACTCCTGGGGGTTATATATGAATAGCTCCTGGGGGTTATAAATGAATAACTCCTGGGGGTTAAAAATGAATAACTCCTGGGGGTTATATATGAATAACTCCTCTGGGTTACAGATGATTACCTCCTGGGGGTTATATATGAATAACTCCTATGGATTCTATATGAATAACTCCTTGGGTTATATATGAATAACTCCTGGGGGTTATATATGAATAACTCCTGGGGGTTATATATGAATAACTCCTGGGGGTTAAATATGAATAACTCCTGGGGGTTAAATATGAATATCTCCTGGGGGTTAAATATGAATATCTCCTTGGGGTTATATATGAATAACTCCTGGGGGTTATATATGAATAACTCCTGGGGGTTATATATGAATAACTCCTGGGGGTTATATATGAATAACTCCTGGGGGTTATATATGACTAACTCATATGGGTTATATATGAAAAGCTCCTGGGGGTTATATATGAATAAATCCTGGGGGTTATATATGAATAACTCCTGGGGGTTATATATGAATAACTCCTGGGGGTTATAAATGAATAACTCCTGGGGGTTATATATGAATAGCTCCTGGGGGTTATAAATGAATAACTCCTGGGGGTTAAAAATGAATAACTCCTGTGGGTTATATATGAATAACTCCTCTGGGTTACAGATGATTACCTCCTGGGGGTTATATATGAATAACTCCTATGGATTATATATGAATAACTCCTTGGGTTATATATGAATAACTCCTGGGGGTTATATATGAATAACTCCTGGGGGTTAAATATGAATAACTCCTGGGGGTTAAATATGAATATCTCCTGGGGGTTAAATATGAATATCTCCTGGGGGTTATATATGAATAACTCCTGGGGGTTATATATGAATAACTCCTGGGGGTTATATATGAATAACTCCTGGGGGTTATATATGAATAACTCCTGGTGGTTATATATGAATAACTCCTGGGGGTTATATATGAACAACTCCTATGAGTTCTATATTAATAACTCATATGGGTTATTTATGAATAACTCCTGGGGGTTATATATGAATAAATACTGGGGTTATATATGAATAACTCCTGGGGGTTATATATGAATAACTCATATGGGTTATATATGAATAACTCATATGGGTTATATATGAATAAATCCTGGTGGTTATATATATGAATAACTCCTGGGGGTTACAAATGAATAAATCCTTTGGGTAATGTATGAATAACTCCTTGGGGTTATATATGAATAACTCCTGGGGGTTATATATGAATAACTCTTATGGGTTATATATGAATAACTCCTGGGGGTTATATATGAATAACTCCTGGAGGTTAAATATGAATAACTCCTGTGGGTTATATATGAATAGTCCTGGGGTTACATATGAATAACTCCTGGGGGTAATATATGAATATCTCCTTGGGGTTATATATGAATAACTCCTGTTGGATATATATGACTAACTCCTGGGGGTTATATATGAATAACTCCTGGGGGATATAAATGAATAAATCCTGGGGGTTATATATGAATAACTCCTGGGGGTTATATATGAATAACTCCTGGGGGTTATAAATGAATAACTCCTGGGGGTTATAAATGAATAACTCCAGGGGGTTATATATGAATAACTCCGGGGGTTACATATGAATAACTCCTGGGGGTTATATATGAATAACTCCTATGGGTTATATATGAATAACTCCTATGGGTTATATATGAATAACTCCTGGGGGTTATATATGAATAACTCCTATCGGTTATATATGAATTACTCATATGGGTTATATATGAATAACACCTGGGGGTTATATATGAATAACTCCTGGGGGTTACAAATTAATAAATCCTATGGGTTATATATGAATAATTCCTATTGGTTATATATGAGTAACTCCTTTGGGTAATATATGAATAACTCCTGGGGGTTATATTGAATAACTCCTGGGGGTTAAATATGAATAACTCCTGTGGGTTATATATGAATAACTCCTGTGGGAAATAAATGAATAACTCCTGGGGGTTATATATGAATAACTCCTGGTGGTAATATATGAATAACTCCTGGTGGTTATATATGAATAACTCCTAGGGGTTATATATGAATAACTCCTGGGGGTTAAATATGAATAACTCCTATGAGTTCTATATGAATAACTCATATGGGTTATATATGAATAACTCCTGTGGTTTTATATGAATAACTCCTGGGGGTTATATATGAATAAATCCTGTGGGTTATATATGAATAATTCCTATTGGTTATATATGAGTAACTCCTTTGGGTAATATGTGAATAACTCCTAGGGGTTATATATGAATAACTCCTGGGGGTTAAATATGAATAACTCCTATGAGTTCTATATGAATAACTCATATGGGTTATATATGAATAACTCCTGTGGTTATATATGAATAACTCCTGGGGGTTATATATGAATAAATCCTGGGGGTTATATATGAATAACTCCTGGGGGTTACAAATGAATAAATCCTATGGGTTATATATGAATAATTCCTATTGGTTATATATGAGTAACTCCTTTGGGTAATATATGAATAACTCCTGGGGGTTATATATGAATAACTCCTGGGGGTTATATATGAATAACTCCTGTGGGAAATATATGTATAACTCCTGGGGGTAATATATGCATAACTCCTAGGGGTTATATATGAATAACTGCTGTGGTTTTATATGAATAACTCCTGGAGGTTATATATGAATAAATCCTGGGGGTTATATATGAATAACTCCTGGTGGTTGTATATGAATAACTCCTGGGGGTTATATATGAATAACTCCTGGGGGTTATAAATGAATAACTCCTGGGGGTTATATATGAATAACTCCTGGGTGATATAAATGAATAAATCCTGGGGGTTATATATGAATAACTCCTGGGGGTTATATATGAATAACTCCTGGGGGTTATAAATGAATAACTCCTGGGGGTTATAAATGAATAACTCCAGGGGGTTATATATGAATAACTCCTCTGGGTTACATATGAATAACTCCTGGGGGTTATATATGAATAACTCCTATGGATTATATATGAATAACTTCTTGGGTTATATATGAATAACTCCTGGGGGTTACATATGAATAACTCCTATGAGTTCTATATGAATAACTCATATGGGTTATATATGAATAACTCCTGGGGATTATATATGAATAAATCCTGGGGGTTATATATGAATAACTCCTGGGGGTTATATATGAATAACTCCTGTGGGTTAAATATGAATAACTCCTGGGGGTTAAATATGAATAACTCCTGGGGGTTTATATGAATAGCTCCTGGGGTTAAATATGAATAACTCCTGGGGGTTAAATATGAATAACTCCTGGGGGTTATAAATGAATAACTCCTGGGGGTTATATATGAATAACTCCTGGGTGATATAAATGAATAAATCCTGGGGGTTATATATGAATAACTCCTGGGGGTTATATATGAATAACTCCTGGGGGTTATAAATGAATAACTCCTGGGGGTTATAAATGAATAACTCCAGGGGGTTATATATGAATAACTCCTCTGGGTTACATATGAATAACTCCTGGGGGTTATATATGAATAACTCCTATGGATTATATATGAATAACTTCTTGGGTTATATATGAATAACTCCTGGGGGTTACATATGAATAACTCCTATGAGTTCTATATGAATAACTCATATGGGTTATATATGAATAACTCCTGGGGATTATATATGAATAAATCCTGGGGGTTATATATGAATAACTCCTGGGGGTTATATATGAATAACTCCTGTGGGTTAAATATGAATAACTCCTGGGGGTTAAATATGAATAACTCCTGGGGGTTTATATGAATAGCTCCTGGGGTTAAATATGAATAACTCCTGGGGGTTAAATATGAATAACTCCTGGGGGTTATATATGAATAACTCCTGGGGGTTAAATATGAATAACTCCTGTGAGTAATATATGAATATCTCCTTGGGGTTATATATGAATAACTCCTGTGGGTTACATATGACTAACTCATATGGGTTATATATGAAAAGCTCCTGGGGGTTATATATGAATAAATCCTGGGGGTTATATATGAATAACTCCTGGGGGTTATATATGAATAACTCCTGGGGGTTATAAATGAATAACTCCTGGGGGTTATATATGAATAGCTCCTGGGGGTTATAAATGAATAACTCCTGGGGGTTATAAATGAATAACTCCTGGGGGTTATATATGAATAACTCCTCTGGGTTACAGATGATTACCTCCTGGGGGTTATATATGCATAACTCCTATGGATTATATATGAATAACTCCTTGGGTTATATATGAATAACTCCTGGGGGTTATATATGAATAACTCCTGGGGGTTATATATGAATAACTCCTGGGGGTTATATATGAATAACTCCTGGGGGTTAAATATGAATAACTCCTGGGGGTTAAATATGAATATCTCCTGGGGTTATATATGAATAACTCCTGGGGGTTATATATGAATAACTCCTGGGGGTTATATATGAATAACTCCTGGGGGTTATATATGAATAACTCATATGGGTTATATATGAATAAATCCTGGTGGTTATATATATGAATAACTCCTGGGGGTTACAAATGAATAAATCCTTTGGGTAATATATGAATAACTCCTTGGGGTTATATATGAATAACTCCTGGGGGTTATATATGAATAACTCTTATGGGTTATATATGAATAACTCCTGGGGGTTATATATGAATAACTCCTGGAGGTTAAATATGAATAACTCCTGTGGGTTATATATGAATAGTCCTGGGGTTACATATGAATAACTCCTGGGGGTAATATATGAATATCTCCTTGGGGTTATATATGAATAACTCCAGTTGGATATATATGACTAACTCCTGGGGGTTATATATGAATAACTCCTGGGGGATATAAATGAATAAATCCTGGGGGTTATATATGAATAACTCCTGGGGGTTATATATGAATACTCCTGGGGGCCCTGGGGGTTATAAATGAATAACTCCTGGGGGTTATAAATGAATAACTCCAGGGGGTTATATATGAATAACTCCGGGGGTTACATATGAATAACTCCTGGGGGTTATATATGAATAACTCCTATGGGTTATATATGAATAACTCCTATGGGTTATATATGAATAACTCCTGGGGGTTATATATATGAATAACTCCTATCGGTTATATATGAATTACTCATATGGGTTATATATGAATAACACCTGGGGGTTATATATGAATAACTCCTGGGGGTTACAAATTAATAAATCCTATGGGTTATATATGAATAATTCCTATTGGTTATATATGAGTAACTCCTTTGGGTAATATATGAATAACTCCTGGGGGTTATATATGAATAACTCCTGGGGGTTATATATGAATAACTCCTATGAGTTCTACATGAATAACTCATATGGGTTATATATGAATAACTCCTGGGGGTTATATATGAATAAATCCTGGGGGTTATATATGAATAACTCCTGGGGGTTATATATGAATAACTCCTGGGGGTTATATATGAATAACTCCTATGGATTATATATGAATAACTCCTTGGGTTATATATGAATAACTCCTGGGGGTTATATATGAATAACTCCTGGGGGTTAAATATGAATAACTCCTGGGGGTTAAATATGAATAACTCCTGGGGGTTATATATGAATAGCTCCTGGGGATATATATGAATAACTCCTGGGGGTTAAATAGGAATAAATCCTGGGGGTTATATATGAATAACTCCTGGGGGTTAAATATGAATAACTCCTGTGAGTAATATATGAATATCTCCTTGGGGTTATATATGAATAACTCCTGTGGGTTATATATGACTAACTCATATGGGTTATATATGAAAAGCTCCTGGGGGTTATATATGAATAAATCCTGGGGGTTATATATGAATAACTCCTGGGGGTTATATATGAATAACTCCTGGGGGTTATAAATGAATAACTCCTGGGGGTTATATATGAATAGCTCCTGGGGGTTATAAATGAATAACTCCTGGGGGTTAAAAATGAATAACTCCTGGGGGTTATATATATGAATAACTCCTCTGGGTTACAGATGATTACCTCCTGGGGGTTATATATGAATAACTCCTATGGATTCTATATGAATAACTCCTTGGGTTATATATGAATAACTCCTGGGGGTTATATATGAATAACTCCTGGGGGTTATATATGAATAACTCCTGGGGGTTAAATATGAATAACTCCTGGGGGTTAAATATGAATATCTCCTGGGGGTTAAATATGAATAAATCCTGGGGGTTATATATGAATAACTCCTGGGGGTTATATATGAATAACTCCTGGGGGTTATATATGAATAACTCCTATGGATTATATATGAATAACTCCTTGGGTTATATATGAATAACTCCTGGGGGTTATATATGAATAACTCCTGGGGGTTAAATATGAATAACTCCTGGGGGTTAAATATGAATAACTCCTGGGGGTTATATATGAATAGCTCCTGGGGATATATATGAATAACTCCTGGGGGTTAAATAGGAATAAATCCTGGGGGTTATATATGAATAACTCCTGGGGGTTAAATATGAATAACTCCTGTGAGTAATATATGAATATCTCCTTGGGGTTATATATGAATAACTCCTGTGGGTTATATATGACTAACTCATATGGGTTATATATGAAAAGCTCCTGGGGGTTATATATGAATAAATCCTGGGGGTTATATATGAATAACTCCTGGGGGTTATATATGAATAACTCCTGGGGGTTATAAATGAATAACTCCTGGGGGTTATATATGAATAGCTCCTGGGGGTTATAAATGAATAACTCCTGTGGGTTAAAAATGAATAACTCCTGGGGGTTATATATGAATAACTCCTCTGGGTTACAGATGATTACCTCCTGGGGGTTATATATGAATAACTCCTATGGATTCTATATGAATAACTCCTTGGGTTATATATGAATAACTCCTGGGGGTTAAATGATCCCGGGGGAATAGACTCCTGGGGGTTAAATATGAATATCTCCTGGGGGTTAAATATGAATATCTCCTGGGGGTTATATATGAATAACTCCTGGGGGTTATATATGAATAACTCCTGGGGGTTATATATGAATAACTCCTGGGGGTTATATATGAATAACTCCTGGGGGTTATATATGAATAACTCCTGTGGGTTATATATGACTAACTCATATGGGTTATATATGAAAAGCTCCTGGGGGTTATATATGAATAAATCCTGGGGGTTATATATGAATAACTCCTGGGGGTTATATATGAATAACTCCTGGGGGTTATAAATGAATAACTCCTGGGGGTTATATATGAATAGCTCCTGGGGGTTATAAATGAATAACTCCTGGGGGTTAAAAATGAATAACTCCTGTGGGTTATATATGAATAACTCCTCTGGGTTACAGATGATTACCTCCTGGGGGTTATATATGAATAACTCCTATGGATTATATATGAATAACTCCTTGGGTTATATATGAATAACTCCTGGGGGTTATATATGAATAACTCCTGGGGGTTAAATATGAATAACTCCTGGGGGTTAAATATGAATATCTCCTGGGGGTTAAATATGAATATCTCCTGGGGGTTATATATGAATAACTCCTGGGGGTTATATATGAATAACTCCTGGGGGTTATATATGAATAACTCCTGGGGGTTATATATGAATAACTCCTGGTGGTTATATATGAATAACTCCTGGGGGTTATATATGAATAACTCCTATGAGTTCTATATTAATAACTCATATGGGTTATTTATGAATAACTCCTGGGGGTTATATATGAATAAATACTGGGGTTATATATGAATAACTCCTGGGGGTTATATATGAATAACTCATATGGGTTATATATGAATAACTCATATGGGTTATATATGAATAAATCCTGGTGGTTATATATATGAATAACTCCTGGGGGTTACAAATGAATAAATCCTTTGGGTAATGTATGAATAACTCCTTGGGGTTATATATGAATAACTCCTGGGGGTTATATATGAATAACTCTTATGGGTTATATATGAATAACTCCTGGGGGTTATATATGAATAACTCCTGGAGGTTAAATATGAATAACTCCTGTGGGTTATATATGAATAGTCCTGGGGTTACATATGAATAACTCCTGGGGGTAATATATGAATATCTCCTTGGGGTTATATATGAATAACTCCTGTTGGATATATATGACTAACTCCTGGGGGTTATATATGAATAACTCCTGGGGGATATAAATGAATAAATCCTGGGGGTTATATATGAATAACTCCTGGGGGTTATATATGAATAACTCCTGGGGTTATAAATGAATAACTCCTGGGGGTTATAAATGAATAACTCCAAGGGGTTATATATGAATAACTCCGGGGGTTACATATGAATAACTCCTGGGGGTTATATATGAATAACTCCTATGGGTTATATATGAATAACTCCTATGGGTTATATATGAATAACTCCTGGGGGTTATATATGAATAACTCCTATCGGTTATATATGAATTACTCATATGGGTTATATATGAATAACACCTGGGGGTTATATATGAATAACTCCTGGGGGTTACAAATTAATAAATCCTATGGGTTATATATGAATAATTCCTATTGGTTATATATGAGTAACTCCTTTGGGTAATATATGAATAACTCCTGGGGGTTATATATGAATAACTCCTGGGGGTTAAATATGAATAACTCCTGTGGGTTATATATGAATAACTCCTGTGGGAAATAAATGAATAACTCCTGGGGGTTATATATGAATAACTCCTGGTGGTAATATATGAATAACTCCTGGTGGTTATATATGAATAACTCCTAGGGGTTATATATGAATAACTCCTGGGGGTTAAATATGAATAACTCCTATGAGTTCTATATGAATAACTCATATGGGTTATATATGAATAACTCCTGTGGTTTTATATGAATAACTCCTGGGGGTTATATATGAATAAATCCTGTGGGTTATATATGAATAATTCCTATTGGTTATATATGAGTAACTCCTTTGGGTAATATGTGAATAACTCCTTGGGGTTATATATGAATAACTCCTGGGGGTTAAATATGAATAACTCCTGGGGTTATATATGAATAACTCCTGGGGGTTATAAATGAATAACTCCTGGGGGTTATATATGAATAGCTCCTGGGGGTTATAAATGAATAACTCCTGGGGGTTATAAATGAATAACTCCTGGGGGTTATATATGAATAACTCCTGGGGGTTATATATGAATAACTCCTGGGGGTTATATATGAATAACTCCTGGGGGTTATATATGAATAACTCCTATGAGTTCTATATTAATAACTCATATGGGTTAAATATGAATAAGTCCTGTGAGTAATATATGAATATCTCCTTGGGGTTATATATGAAAAACTCCTGTGGGTTATATATGACTAACTCATATGGGTTATATATGAAAAGCTCCTGGGGGTTATATATGAATAACTCCTGGGGGTAATATATGCATAACTCCTAGGGGTTATATATGAATAACTGCTGTGGTTTTATATGAATAACTCCTGGAGGTTATATATGAATAAATCCTGGGGGTTATATATGAATAACTCCTGGGGGTTGTATATGAATAGCTCCTGGGGGTTATATATGAATAGCTCCTGGGGGTTACAAATGAATAAATCCTTTGGGTAATATATGAATAACTCCTTGGGGTTATATATGAATAACTCCTGTGGGTTATATATGACTAACTCATATGGGTTATATATGAATAACTCCTGGGGGTTATAAATTAATAACTCCTGGGGGTTATATATGAATAGCTCCTGGGGGTTATAAATGAATAACTCCTGGGGGTTATAAATGAATAACTCCTGGGGGTTATATATGAATAACTCCTCTGGGTTACAGATGATTACCTCCTGGGGTTTATATATGAATAACTCCTATGGATTATATATGAATAACTCCTTGGCTTATATATGAATAACTCCTGGGGGTTATATATGAATAACTCCTGGGGGTTATATTTGAATAACTCCTGGGGGTTATATATGAATAACTCCTGGAGGTTAAATATGAATAACTCCTGGGGGTTAAATATGAATATCTCCTGGGGTTATATATGAATAACTTCTGGGGGTTAAATATGAATAACTCCTGTGGGTAATATATGAATAACTCCTTGGGGTTATATATGAATAACTCCTGGGGGTTATATATGAATAACTCCTGGGGGTTATATATGAATAACTCCTGGGGGTTATATATGAATAACTCCTGGGGGTTATATATGAATAACTCCTGTGGGTTATATATGAATAACTCCTATGAGTTCTATATTAATAACTGCTGTGGTTTTATATGAATAACTCCTGGAGGTTATATATGAATAAATCCTGGGGGTTATATATGAATAACTACTGGGGGTTGTATATGAATAACTCCTGGGGGTTATAAATGAATAACTCCTGGGGGTTATATATGAATAACTCATATGGGTTATATATGAATAACTCATATGGGTTATATATGAATAAATCCTGGTGGTTATATATATGAATAACTCCTGGGGGTTACAAATGAATAAATCCTTTGGGTAATATATGAATAACTCCTTGGGGTTATTTATGAATAACTCCTGGGGGTTATATATGAATAACTCTTATGGGTTACATATGAATAACTCCTGGGGGTTATATATGAATAACTCCTGGAGGTTAAATATGAATAACTCCTGTGGGTTATATATGAATAGTCCTGGGGTTACATATGAATAACTCCTGGGGGTAATATATGAATACCTCCTTGGGGTTATATATGAATAACTCCTGTTGGATATATATGACTAACTCCTGGGGGTTTTATATGAATAACTCCTGGGGGATATAAATGAATATATCCTGGGGGTTATATATGAATAACTCCTGGGGGTTATATATGAATAACTCCTGGGGGTTATATATGAATAACACCTGGGGGTTATATATTAATAACTCCTGGGGGTTATATATGAATAACTCCTGGGGGTTATATATGAATAACTCCTGGGGGTTAAATATGAATAACTCCTGGGGGTTAAATATGAATATCTCCTGGGGTTATATATGAATAACTCCTGGGGGTTAAATATGAATAACCTCTGTGCGTAATATATGAATAACTCCTTGGGGTTATATATGAATAGTCCTGGGGTTACATATGAATAACTCCTGGGGTAATATATGAATATCTCCTTGGGGTTATATATGAATAACTCCTGTTGGATATATATGACTAACTCCTGGGGGTTATATATGAATAACTCCTGGGGGTTATAAATGAATAACTCCTGGGGGTTATAAATGAATAACTCCAGGGGGTTATATATGAATAACTCCTCTGGGTTACATATGAATAACTCCTGGGGGTTATATATGAATAACTCCTATGGATTATATATGAATAACTTCTTGGGTTATATATGAATAACTCCTGGGGGTTATATATGAATAACTCCTATGAGTTCTATATGAATAACTCATATGGGTTATATATGAATAACTCCTGGGGGTTACATATGAATAACTCCTGGGGGTTATATATGAATAACTCCTGGGGGTTAAATATGAATAACTCCTGGGGGTTATATATGAATAACTCCGGGGGGTTAAATATGAATAACTCCTGTGAGTAATATATGAATATCTCCTTGGGGTTATATATGAATAACTCCTGGGGGTTATATATGAATAACTCCTGGGGGTTATATATGAATAACTCCTGGGGGTTATATATGAATAACTCCTGGGGGTTATATATGAATAACTCCTATGAGTTCTATATTAATAACTCATATGGGTTATTTATGAATAACTCCTGGGGGTTATATATGAATAAATCCTTGGGGTTATATATGAATAACTCCTGGGGGTTATATATGAATAACTCCTGGGAGTTATAAATGAATAACTCCTGGGGGTTATATATGAATAACTCCTGGGGGTTATATATGAATAACTCCTGGGGGTTATATATGAATAACTCCTATGAGTTCTATATTAATAACTCATATGGGTTATATATGAATAACTCCTGGGGGTTATATATGAATAAATCCTGGGGGTTATATATGAATAACTCCTTGGGGTTATATATGAATAACTCCTTGGGGTTATATATGAATAACTCCTGGGGGTTATATATGAATAACTCCTGGGGGTTATATATGAATAACTCCTATGAGTTCTACATGAATAACTCATATGGGTTATATATGAATAACTCCTGGGGGTTATATATGAATAAATCCTGGGGGTTATATATGAATAACTCCTGGGGGTTATATATGAATAACTCCTGGGGGTTATATATGAATAACTCCTATGGATTATATATGAATAACTCCTGGGGGTTATATATGAATAACTCCTGGGGGTTAAATATGAATAACTCCTGGGGGTTAAATATGAATAACTCCTGGGGGTTATATATGAATAGCTCCTGGGGTTATATATGAATAACTCCTGGGGGTTAAATAGGAATAAATCCTGGGGGTTATATATGAATAACTCCTGGGGGTTAAATATGAATAACTCCTGTGAGTAATATATGAATATCTCCTGGGGGTTATATATGAATAACTCCTCTGGGTTACAGATGATTACCTCCTGGGGGTTATAAATGAATAACTCCTATGGATTATATATGAATAACTCCTTCGGTTATATATGAATAGCTCCTGGGGGTTATATATGAATAACTCCTGGGGGTTATATATGAATAACTCCTGGGGGTTATATATGAATAACTCCTGGGGGTTAAATATGAATAACTCCTGGGGGTTAAATATGAATATCTCCTGGGGGTTAAATATGAATATCTCCTGGGGGTTATATATGAATAACTCCTGGGGGTTATATATGAATAACTCCTGGGGGTTATATATGAATAACTCCTGGGGGTTATATATGAATAACTCCTGGGGGTTATATATGAATAACTCCTGGGGGTTATATATGAATAACTCCTGGGGGTTATATATGAATAACTCCTATGAGTTCTATATTAATAACTCATATGGGTTATTTATGAATAACTCCTGGGGGTTATATATGAATAAATACTGGGGTTATATATGAATAACTCCTGGGGGTTATATATGAATAACTCATATGGGTTATATATGAATAACTCATATGGGTTATATATGAATAAATCCTGGTGGTTATATATATGAATAACTCCTGGGGGTTACAAATGAATAAATCCTTTGGGTAATGTATGAATAACTCCTTGGGGTTATATATGAATAACTCCTGGGGGTTATATATGAATAACTTTTATGGGTTATATATGAATAACTCCTGGGGGTTATATATGAATAACTCCTGGAGGTTAAATATGAATAACTCCTGTGGGTTATATATGAATAGTCCTGGGGTTACATATGAATAACTCCTGGGGGTAATATATGAATATCTCATTGGGGTTATATATGAATAACTCCTGTTGGATATATATGACTAACTCCTGGGGGTTATATATGAATAACTCCTGGGGGATATAAATGAATAAATCCTGGGGGTTATATATGAATAACTCCTGGGGGTTATATATGAATAACTCCTGGGGGTTATAAATGAATAACTCCTGGGGGTTATAAATGAATAACTCCAGGGGGTTATATATGAATAACTCCGGGGGTTACATATGAATAACTCCTGGGGGTTATATATGAATAACTCCTATGGGTTATATATGAATAACTCCTATGGGTTATATATGAATAACTCCTGGGGGTTATATATGAATAACTCCTATCGGTTATATATGAATTACTCATATGGGTTATATATGAATAACATATGGGGGTTATATATGAATAACTCCTGGGGGTTACAAATTAATAAATCCTATGGGTTATATATGAATAATTCCTATTGGTTATATATGAATAACTCCTGTGGGAAATAAATGAATAACTCCTGGGGGTTATATATGAATAACTCCTGGGGGTAATATATGAATAACTCTTGGTGGTTATATATGAATAACTCCTGGGGGTTATATATGAATAACTCCTAGGGGTTATATATGAATAACTCCTGGGGGTTAAATATGAATAACTCCTATGAGTTCTATATGAATAACTCATATGGGTTATATATGAATAACTCCTGTGGTTTTATATGAATAACTCCTGGGGGTTATCATATGAATAAATCCTGGGGGTTATATATGAATAACTCCTGGGGGTTTCAAATGAGTAAATCCTGTGGGTTATATGTGAATAATTCCTATGTGGTTATATATGAGTAACTCCTTTGGGTAATATGTGAATAACTCCTGTGGGGTTATATATGAATAACTCCTGGGGGTTAAATATGAATAACTCCTGTGGGTTATATATGAATAACTCCTGTGGGAAATATATGAATAACTCCTGGGGGTTATATATGAATAACTCCTGGGGGTAATATATGCATAACTCCTAGGGGTTATATATGAATAACTGCTGTGGTTTTATATGAATAACTCCTGGAGGTTATATATGAATAAATCCTGGGGGTTATATATGAATAACTCCTGGGGGTTGTATATGAATAACTCCTGGGGGTTATATATGAATAGCTCCTGGGGGTTATAAATGAATAACTCCTGGGGGTTATATATGAATAACTCATATGGGTTATATATGAATAACTCATATGGGTTATATATGAATAAAGCCTGGTGGTTATATATATGAATAACTCCTGGGGGTTACAAATGAATAAATCCTTTGGGTTATATATGAATAACTCCTTGGGGTTATATATGAATAACTCCTGGGGGTTATATATGAATAACTCTTATGGGTTATATATGAAAAGCTCCTGGGGGATATATATGAATAAATCCTGGGGGTTATATATGAATAACTCCTGGGGGTTATATATGAATAACTCCTGGGGGTTATAAATGAATAACTCCTGGGGGTTATATATGAATAGCTCCTGGGGGTTATAAATGAATAACTCCTGGGGGTTATAAATGAATAACTCCTGGGGGTTATATATGAATAACTCCTCTGGGTTACAGATGATTACCTCCTGGGGGTTATATATGAATAACTCCTATGGATTATATATGAATAACTCCTTGGGTTATATATGAATAACTCCTGGGGGTTATATATGAATAACTCCTGGGGGTTATATATGAATAACTCCTGGGGGTTTTATATGAATAACTCCTGGGGGTTATATATGAATAACTCCTGGGGGTTATATATGAATAACTCCTGGGGGTTATATATGAATAACTCCTTGGGGTTATATATGAATAACTCCTGGGGGTTATATATGAATAACTCCTGGGGGTTATATATGAATAACTCCTGGGGGTTATATATGAATAACTCCTGGGGGTTATATATGAATAACTCCTGGGGGTTATATATGAATAACTCCTATGAGTTCTATATTAATAACTCATATGGGTTAAATATGAATAAGTCCTGTGAGTAATATATGAATATCTCCTTGGGGTTATATATGAATAACTCCTGTGGGTTATATATGACTAACTCATATGGGTTATATATGAAAAGCTCCTGGGGGTTATATATGAATAAATCCTGGGGGTTATATATGAATAACTCCTGGGGGTTATATATGAATAACTCCTGGGGGTTATAAATGAATAACTCCTGGGGGTTATATATGAATAACTCCTGGGGGTTATATATGAATAACTCCTGGGGGTTTTGTCTTTTCACCTTTTTCCTATTTTCTACTCTCTTATTATTTTTTGGGGGCGCTTGTGAATACAAAATAACACACCGCTATCCAATAATTTCAATCACCTCTGTTCAGTTAAAGGACAAGAGAGAGAGACAATACTGTAGGTGTGTGGTTAGTTGGTTTACTTAGGGGTCCTTCACAATTGGCACCATATTCTCTATGGGCTGCGGTCAAAGAAATGCACTATATAGGGAATATGGGGCCATTTTGGATACAGTACTACTGATGTCTATACTCAGGGTAATCATAGTGTGTCGATGACATGTTTCCCTGAATATTAACAGTCAAACCCAAAGTTAGATCAAATCAATTTCTCTGCTTGGGTTCCACTGCATTATATGGCCATAAGATGGTGAACACAATGTCCTTGTGTTAGTGTTGTGGGTTTGTGTAATGCTAGGGTTGTGGGTTTGATTCCCACGGGGGACCAGTATGGGGGGAAAACCATATGAGGACGTATGCACTCACCACTGTAAGTCGCTCTGGATAAGAGCTCAAGTAAAACGTTATGTCCTTTAAAAACATCCGAGGCCTAAATTGCCAATTTACCCTGGAAATGTTATATACTTACTCTACTTAGACATATTCTATAATGTTTTAATCATGATGTGCAGAATAATTCAATACACCCAAGCGCATGTTATTCAATACAGTAGACATATCACAGAAAGCTATGTTTTCGATGTTTTCATGGTATGATATATTTCACACTACCTTGACCTCTTCTAAATCTTTGAATCCTGACATGCAGACCCATTCAATCATTTTTATTCAATACAGCCAAGGATTCATCTCTTCACTCATTACAGCCAAGGATTCATCTCCTTTATTCAATGCACCCACGCATTCAACATTGAATCCAACCAGGGATGGATACAGGTTTGGGTTACAATCTTTAGAAAACGTGGGTGACCTAAATTGTGAAGCACAAACTAGAACAAAGTTCTATTCCAAATGGCACCCTATTCCCCATAGGGCTCTGGTCAAAAGTAGTGCACTATACAGGAAATAGTGTACTATTTTTGAAGCACCAAACCTGGAGCCCCACCATTTCTCCCATCACAATGTCGTTGTCACGGTACCTTGAGTTACCATAGCGTCTCATAGAAGTCATGTCACCACGGCGACGGGGACAAAACCAGACATCGAAATTAATCTAACATTCATTTCTGTCTCTGAACTAGGATTTTACAAAAATAACTCCCTATTTGATGTCTTCCAAAGCTAGATGCAATTAGCCTCTGATTTTACATGTAAATGAAATAACTTGTCTCCATGGAACCTTAAAGGGATAGTTCAGTGATTTTACATATTTAGATATTTTGTTTCTTTAACTCGATAGCAGTCTATGGAGTACAAGGAGTGTTTGCAATTCACACTTTGGTTTTGTAAAAACTCGCCATTGCCAACAGTTAGCAGCATTTTCCTTTTTGGACCAATTCCCCATGGCGAACCAATCTCATTGAAAGAAATATCTGAATATGTTAAAATTGACAAACTATCCCTTTTAGACCTCAGACATATTCTCTGTGTTAGTGAATGCAACGTGGGGTCTCAGGTCTGGCTGCATTAACATTTGATAAGATGGGTCGTTTACAACTCCCAGCAGCTCGCCACATTCAGACAGTGACCTTTCAAACAACATTACATTTTCAGACCTTTAAAATGTATGCTTGCTTCCCTCTTTCACTCATCTCAAAGTATTTTTGTTTGACCATGAAATGCATTTTTTCTTTACATAACTAAATGTAATGAAATTATCCTCCCTCCTTGATAGGTCCTTGAAATCTCCCTGGATGTAGATTACTCATTGTGATTGTTTATTTCTGTGGTGATAAATTCTTCATGGGACAATATTAAGTTAGCTTTCTGAGACGATTTTTGATTTGTTGTTTAAATATCTTAGCTCATGAAACTTCTCCCCACTTTACAGGTTGTCAAGTCAACGCCCGTGTCGCACACGGTACCATCATATCTTTAAAATGCACTACCCATAGGGCTCTGGTAAAAAGTAGGGCACTATATAGGGAATAGGGTGCCATTTTAGACGCAAACTAGGTCCACACAGCCATCCCCGAGAGTAGAATTAGGAAAAATTCTTACAGTGATTGATTTTCATAATTGTGCAGTCATTTATCATACTCTGTTGAATCCTGGTTAATCTAATATGGGATATGTATGGTGCAACGTCACGCCAAGAGACTGCTTTGTTGTGATGGTGAATAGCTAACAGACTTTAAGCTTACATGTGAAAAGTCTGAGACTGACAGAAAAGTCTGTCAGTCTCATGGGGGGGTTGGATACCATGTGATACATGCTGAACATCTGCAAGTCTGGTTCAAAAGGGATAATATCCTCTATACAACTACACTGTGAACGATGCAACCTTGAGCATGAAGAAAAAGGCCAGGGTACAGGAGACGAGAAAGATATGAATGAAACTATTTATTCTCGTATATTTTCTTTCCCCACGGCAACACTGTGTTCCGTGCTTCAGTTGAACACAAAATGTCTTGCTATTATCTTAACGAAGGCACCATCTGCTAAGTTATTCATTTTAATACTTAAAGAGAATGAGCAACATTAACAAGAGTAACAAGCGCTTGACGTGATACTTGTATTTACATCTAATCAGGTGTATTGTCTTGAAGGATTGGTTCTTAAAATACACACAGATATTGTGCCATATTTATTTTAATGATGTTGATTTATCTCCCGATACCATAACTGTTACATCCACTTTATTTTATTTATTTTGTATTTAACCTTTATTACAATTGTAACGTGGGTCGTCTAAAGGGGACCAAGGCGCAGCGTGTAGAGTGCTCATATTTACTTTATTAATGAAACACTTAACAAAAACAACAAAACGACCACCAACAGTTCCGTCAGGTAACACATACAAAACGTATAACAACTACCCACAAAAACCCAGGAAGAAAAAAAACCTACTTAAATATGATCTCCAATTAGAGATAACACAAACCAGCTGCCTCTAATTGGAGATCATCAAAACTCAACCAGAAAAAACATAGAAACAAAACACATAGACTGCCCACCCATATCACACCCTGACCTAAATAAACAGAAAAACACAGCTCTCCTAGGTCAGAGCGTGACAACAATACATACTTATTGTGTATATAAGTAGGAGTAAAATTATGAGTGCAGCACTAAACTGAAAACTGACATAAACAATGACTGGGTTGGAGAGGAGTTAACCCCCCGTATGAGGAGTTAACCCCCCGTATGAGGAGTTAACCCCCCGTATGAGGAGTTAACCCCTTAGAGTCATGTTCTAAATGATCCTTGGTATGACATTCTTAAAACAATTCCAAAAAGCTTAGTAGACCCCCCCCCCCCCCCCCCCCCTCACTGGCTTACACTGTTATGGGTTAAAGAGTGCAGGTATTGTGGGGGGATATCTGGGGATTGGGATAGATGTGGAGAACTGTCCGTAATCTTAACCCCCTTCAAATGAAACCTTCCTTTAAGCCACCTCAGATGGAACCTAGCCTGGCATTTAATCAAAAGCGTCTGTGGGACCCAAATGGCGCCCTATTCACTATAGAGAGCACTACTTTTGTCCAGAGCCCCACAACCTTTTCAAAAGTAGTGCATTAAATAGGGAATAGGATGTCATTTGGGAAGCAACCTGTCTGTGTGATGAAGTCCATCCAAAACTCTCATTCTTCCTCTTCCTGCCTAGACAGCAGATCTTCCTCTTCCTTCCTCTTCCTGCTTATACAGCAGATCTTCCTCTTCCTTCCTCTTCCTGCTTATACAGCAGATCTTCCTCTTCCTTCCTCTTCCTGCTTATACAGCAGATCTTCCACTTCCTGCCTAGACAGCAGATCTTCCTCTTCCTGCCTCGACAGCAGATCTTCCTCTTCCTTCCTCTTCCTGCTTATACAGCAGATCTTCCACTTCCTGCCTAGACAGCAGATCTTCCTCTTCCTGCCTAGACAGCAGATCTTCCTCTTCCTGACTATACAACAGATCTCCATCTTCCTGCCTAGACAGCAGAGCTTCCTCTTCCTGACTATACAGCAGATCTTCCACTTCCTGCGTAGACAGCAGATCTTAATCTTCCTGCCTAGACAGCAGATCTTCCTCTTCCTTCCTCTTCCTGCCTAGACAGCATATCTTCCTCCTCCTTCCTCTTACTACCTAGACAGCAGATCTTCCTCTTACTACCTAGACAGCAGATCTTCCTCTTCCTGCCTAGACAGCAGATCTTCCTCTTCCTTCCTCCTCCTGCCTCAACAGCAGATATTCCTCTTCCTGTTTCAACAGCAGATCTTCCTCTTCTTTCCTCTTCCTGCCTAGACAGCAGATATTCCTCTTCCTTCCTCTTCCTGCCTAGACAGCAGATCTTCCTCTTCCTGCCTAGACAGCAGATATTCCTCTTCCTTCCTCTTCCTGCCTAGACAGCAGATCTTCCTCTTCCTGCCTAGACAGCAGATCTTCCTCTTCCTGCCTAGACAGCAGATCTTCCTCTTCCTGCCTAGACAGCAGATCTTCCTCTTCCTGCCTAGACAGCAGATCTTCCTCTTCCTTCCTCTTCCTGCCTAGACAGCAGATCTTTCTCTTCCTGCCTAGACAGCAGATCTTCCTCTTCCTGCCTAGACAGCAGATCTTCCTCTTCCTGCCTAGACAGCAGATCTTCCTCTTTCTACCTAGACAGCAGATCTTCCTCTTCCTGCCTAGACAGCAGATCTTCCTCTTCCTGCCTAGACAGCAGATCTTCCTCTTCCTGCCTAGACAGCAGATCTTCCTCTTCCTGCCTAGACAGCAGATCTTCCTCTTCCTGCCTAGACAGCAGATCTTCCTCTTTCTGCCTAGACAGCAGATCTTCCCCTTTCTGCCTAGACAGCAGATCTTCCTCTTCCTGCCTAGACAGCAGATCTTCCACTTCCTTCCTCTTCCTGCCTAGACAAGAGATTTTCCTCTTCCTGCCTAGACAGCAGATCTTCCATTTCCTTCCTCTTCCTGCCTAGTCAACAGATCTTCCCCTTCCTTCCTCTTTCTGACAGCAGACTGCAGACTAAGCCACATTTCCTGTCACACAGTATAGTTGGGTCATCAGTTTTCATCAGGTGTGGTCAAGATAGCAAGGAGCATATCCCCATCCCGTCTCTCCCATCCTCTCTGATAGTGTTTGTTCGTATATCAGAGCACTGAACCTTGGCTGTAACATGCAAAAGCTCAGAGCACCGGAGCCCTGTGCCAAAAAAAGTCTATGACATTTGGTGTAAACAGATGAACTACCTGCACATCAGTGCAGCAGGATGCACGCAGCTCGCATGATAAAACAGGGTGACGGAGAAGTCAAGGTTCTCATCTTTCCTGGGCCTGTATTAACAGTGTCTTTCAGAGTAGGAGTGCTGATCTAAGATCTGTTTTGCCATGTAGATAATAATTAAAAAAATATAACAGGGTAGGACCTGATCCTAGATATTACACACTCTGATGCTAAGAAGCTTTCTGAATATGGTCCCTGATACTGAATAGTCCCTGGAATTAATGGTTCTTTGGGAGAAAAAAAATAGGCACTACTGGTTTCTTCTAGGCAACATGGGTAATTAGGATGGGTAAAGAATACTATTTTGATTGAAAGAAAAATACAAATCCTAAAATCATTCCTAAATCACTATTTGGAAACATAAGCAGTGCAAGATTGTCTAGCCGATAAGGCCAATTATGACGGGTAAAGAAACTGTTTAGGTATTTATTAAAGTGTTTGTTAAGAAAGCACAAAGTGTACAGAAGATATGTCATGGTGCTGAAGATAGGCTCCGAGGGTAAAACTGTGATACAAAGAAATTGTTCTGTTACTTTGTATTCAGCCTTCATGCACCAAGCCAAGGCTTACCCCTCTCACTAAATGTCATCCCCCGTTCCATGCTAATTAGCTGAGCTGTGTTCATGAATTTTTATTTAATTTACTTAGATATACAGTATGCTATTTGTATGGCAGATGTACAGTATCACTATATTCCATACGGCAGCTATAATATCAATGATATGGCAGTAAATATCACACATTTGTAGCGGTCATCGTAGAGAACTGTCAATGGAATCTTTTAACGGCCACACAGTATGTCTGTGTGTGCTCAAGACACTCCAGAGAAAACGGACAGTACAATGTGTTGTGGACAGTATCTAGCTACAGTAGCCTGCCCTGTAGAGTATCATAAGGACAGTTTTAGGTAGTGTACTGTTCCTGCTGTTTGTGTGAAATATAGGGATCAGTCTAAGAAAGAATCCACAAGCTAATAATAGACCACACAACAAACAAAAGGGTCAGCGCCTTTCCCTGCTTGGCTTTGCTGTGCAAACGGCCCGGTGAAATACCAGCCAGCCAGCCAGCCAGCCAGCCAGCCAGCCAGCCAGCCAGCCAGCCAGCCAGCCAGCCAGCCAGCCAGCCAGCCAGCCAGCACAGCCAGCCAGCCAGCCAGCCAGCCAGCCAGCCAGCCAGCCAGCCAGCCAGCCAGCCAGCCAGCCAGCCAGCCAGACAGACAGACAGACAGACAGACAGACAGACAGACAGACAGACAGACAGACAGACAGACAGACAGACAGACAGACAGACAGACAGACAGACAGACAGACAGACAGACAGACAGACAGACAGACAGACAGACAGACAGACAGACAGACAGACAGACAGACAGACAGAGAAGAAGCAGAGGAGGCTGGGCTCAACAACACACACACACACACACACACACACACACACACACACACACACACACACACACACACACACACACACACACACGCATTATGTTATAGGGAATAGGATGCATCCTAGGAGTCACTCAGTCATAAAACTGTGCAGCTCCAGCTTCCCTTTATCATTGGTGTTAAATCTGGGTAATAACATGACATGAATACGACTGAAATAACGAAGGCGTTCTGGTCAAATACAACAGCGGAGATATGTGACTCACGGATAAGGCCGTTACTGGGTTTATATGACCTCTTGTCTCAGTGGCTTTGTTCTATTGCTTTGATATTTGAGTCACTGACACTTGATTTAAACATGTTAATCAGTCACAACTCGTTTTGTAACGAGTGAGACTCACTGGATTGAACGAATGGCACATTTAAATGCAGGAGGGAAGAGGCGGTGAGATTCCTGCCTGGAGAATCTTTGTTGAAGAGGAAGAGCTGTCTGACGAAGCAGAATCTAATTATTTAATGTCATCTCATTTAGCAATCCTACATGATCTCCCCTTTTCTGAAATATCACACATATGATTGATTCGCTGAGATTGAAGTTATATTAACAGCCTGTTTTACATCTCTGAGGATGCTCACATCACAGTGGAGAGCTGAATCCAGCCCTTTAGGTGCCTGCTTAGCTGCTCTTACTAATGAAGGTGGCTACGGGGAAGTGCTTGGTACCATTTGCACCTCTAGCTAGACTTTCTGTTTTTCTGCTGCACTTACTAGTGGTACAATATCATTTATATTTATATTTGTCTCTTTCAAACAGAGGTTTTGATGTGTACGCCTATACAGGTATACATTTAATCCAAGTATAATGACGTCTATTTTAATCCATTGAACTCTGGACAGTAGATTTGGTTATTTTCATGGTTCATTCTTATTGTGAGAGAAGGAAATGTTCAATTTGGATTGTATTCACTGCTTCTGAGGATCAATGTTTGACCAGCTGTTGACTAACACCACAATCTGCAGGTGTTTCTAATGTGTACGGCTGCCATGTTACCGTGCGTGACGCTTTTCATTCAATACGGGGCTGATGTGAGAAACACCAGTTCAGTTGGTCTCTTAAAGTCTCACCATTATACTTCCCCTATTATTTCATGTTCTATTTTTTTTTCTATTTTTTTTTCGCCATCCATCCCTCCTCAGTGCTTTATGCAGTCCACCTGTCAGACATCTAGCCAGTTCACTGAGGCTCAGAGAGAGGGAGCACGTGTCCCAAAATAGAACCGGTTTCCCTATATAGTGCACTACTGTTGACAAGCGTCCTATGGAGCCTAGTCAACAGTAGTGCACTATAAAGGGAATATGGTCCTATTTGGAAGAGGAGGAGGAGGAGGAGTGTGTGAAGATGTGTGAATGGTTAGCTGTTCCCCAGCCCAGCCAGCAGTAGCTACTTCACAGTGGGGAGACCAGAGAAATAATAATGGGTGGAACGTACCGAGGAGCAGGAGCCCATGTATGTCTGGCTAAAGAATAATTGCTCCTCTGTCAAGAGCCTCTAATTGGCTGGCTCTGTACTCCAGTCAGAAGAACACTTCAAGCCCAGAAAGTCAGCTAGGCAGCGTACTGTGTTGTTGAGTTGGGTCGAACTCTGCCTCCGTACTCCAGCCAGCCCAGAGAGTCAGCTAGACAGCGTACTGTGTTGTTGAGTTGGGTCGAACTCTGCCTCCGTACTCCAGCCAGCCCAGAAAGTCAGCTAGGCAGCGTACTGTGTTGTTGAGTTGGGTCGAACTCTGCCTCCGTACTCCAGCCAGCCCAGAGAGTCAGCTAGACAGCGTACTGTGTTGTTGAGTTGGGTCGAACTCTGCCTCCGTACTCCAGCCAGCCCAGAGAGTCAGCTAGACAGCGTACTGTGTTGTTGAGTTGGGTCGAACTCTGCCTCCGTACTCCAGCCAGCCCAGAGAGTCAGCTAGACAGCGTACTGTGTTGTTGAGTTGGGTCGAACTCTGCCTCCGTACTCCAGCCAGCCCAGAGAGTCAGCTAGACAGCGTACTGTGTTGTTGAGTTGGGTCGAACTCTGCCTCCGTACTCCAGCCAGCCCAGAGAGTCAGCTAGACAGCGTACTGTGTTGTTGAGTTGGGTCGTCGTTTCTTATTTTCTTCCAATTCCCTATAAAGTCCCCTACTTTGGTTTTATAATTTTGTTTCTGAGAAAAAAAACATGTCATAATATTATAATGAATTATATCTGTAGCTGTAAAAAAAAAAAAAAAGAAACTGTTGGACATAAAAGACAGTAAAACACCAGGAAATATTTTTCCATGTATTCCCAGCCACATAATGAAGAGACACGTGATCGTATACAATTATAAGTAAGGTTAGAAATGATTATGTTTTAGTCAAATATTATATCTGTTTGGGCTTCTTGTGGTCAATTTACAGGTTTCAAATGATTTGTAATTATGTACCGGCCCCCTGACCATTTGAAGAAGAAACTAGTTGATGTGTAACGGGCGTTGTAAGGATTGGACCAAGGTGCAGCGGGAACGTGTATACTCATCTTCTTTATTAAATCAAAAGAAGGAAAAAACAAACAAAACACGTATACAAAAACAACGAACGACACTAAAACAGTCCTGTCAGGTGCACAGACACAAAACAGGAGACAACTACACACAAATCCCATAGAAAAAACACCCCTCTTAAATAAGACCTTCAATTAGAAGCAACGAGGAGCAGCTGCTTCCAATTGAAGGTCAACCCTATTAACTAAACATAGAAATAGAAAGACTAGAACTAACATAGAAATAAACTAAAAAGAACATAGCCCAACAAACCCCGAACCACATAAAACAAACACCCCTCTTACATAGGAACATAACCCAAAAAACCCTGAAACACATAAAACAAACACCCCCTGCAACGTCCTGACCAAACTATAACAACAAATAACCCCTTTACTTGTCAGGACGTGACATGATGATCCCTGCCATAGGTTATGATGTACTATACAGGAAATAAGGGGGACATAGCGCGCTATAAAGGGAATAGGGGGGGGGGGGGGGCATTTGGGACATAACCCTACTCCTTCCATCTTTGTTCTGCTCTGAAAAATCTTTTTCAGTTTCATTCAGCTTCATCCTCGGCAGACTCGTTTGGCCGCGTGGCAGTCCCAAAGAGAGGTATCCTCCTCTGAACTGTCTTCTCTCTCTGTCTTTCTACTGTGGATGCTGCACCACCCACACACACAAACACACACACAACGAACAGACACTCCCCCGCCTCTTCCCTCAGACCTGTCTGTACCCATACTCTATTGAGACGTGTCTCCACTAAAGTGTTTGAGAGGTTCTCAGAGGTTCTGTCCACTGACGATGACCCTGAAATATAATCATTGAACAACAAAATAACAACGAGATTCCCAGAGCTGTCATTGACAATAGCAAGCGTTACTACAGAACCTTGTTTTACAGCTCTGTCGTAATAATCAATATGTGACTCTCCTTCGCCAGTCTCTTGGCTTTTATGAAAGAACATTTCCTCACTCAGTCCTCTCTTTTCTAACTCCTCTCTTGCTCCCTCTATCTCTCATGTCTCTCAGGGGAGCGGTTTCTCAAATACATTGATCTGATGATGTTACTGTAGTTGGATAACATGAAAACCACCTTGGAATCTGTCAACCAGCACTATATCAATCAACGTTCTCTCTGTAACTATCCCCCTCTCTCCCCTCTCTCTACCCCTCTCCCCCAACCCTCTCTCTCTCCCCTCTCTCCCACACAACCCTCCCTCTCCCCCCTCTCTCTCCCCCTCTCTCCCCCCTCACCCCCTCCCTCTCTATCCCTCTCTCCCCCAACCCTCTCTCTCTCCCTCGCTCTCTATCCCCCTCTCACCATGTCTATCTCCCCCTCTCCCCCTTCTCTCCCCCTCCCTCTCTCTCCCTCTCTCCCCACAACCCTCTCTCTGTCCCCCAACCCTCTCTCTCCCCCCAACCCTCTCTCTCCCCCCAACCCTCTCCCCCCCCCTCTCTCCCCTCTCTCCCCCAACCCTCTCTCTCCCCCAACCCTCTCTCTCCCCCCTCTCCCCCTCTCTCCCCCTCCCTCTCTATCCCTCTCCCCCCAACCCTCTCTCTCTCTACCCCTCCCTCCCTCTCTCCCTCTCTACCCCTCTCTCTCTCCCCCACCCTCTCCCACACCCTCTCTCTCCCCTAAAACCCTCTCTCTCCCCCCTCTCCCCCCTCTCTCCCCCAACCCTCTCTCTCCCCCCCTCTCTCCCCCTCCCTCTCTATCCCTCTCCCCCCCAACCCTCTCTCTCTCTCCCCCACCCTCTCTCTCTCTCCCTCTCTCTCTCTCTATCCCCTCTCTCCCCTGTCTCTCTAACCCTCTCCCCAACCCTCTCTCTCTATCCCCCGCCCTCACTCTCTCTGCCCCTCTCCTCCCCCACCCTCTCTCTCTCTACCCCTCCCTCCCTCTCTCCCTCTCTCCCCCTCTCTCTCTCCCTCATCCTCTCCCACACCCTCTCTCTCCCCCCACCCTCTCTTTCCCCCCACCCTCTCTCTCTCCCCCACCATCTCGCTCTCCCCACCCTCTCTCTCTGTTCCCCCTCTCTCTCCCCTCTCTCTCTCCCCCTCACCCTCTCTCTCCCCCACCCTCTCTTTCCCCCCCACCCTCTCTCTCTCCCCCACCCTCTCTCTCTCCCCCACTCTCTCTCTCTCTCCCCCCCTCTCTTCTCTCTCTCTACCCACCCTCTCTCTCTACCCACCCTCTCTCTCTCCCCAACCCTCTCTCTCTCCCCCAACCCTCTCTCACTCTCCAGTCCCTACCTTAGAACATTGTTTATTATTGATACTAATTGAACAAAAATATAAACTCAACATGCAACAATTTCAATGAGTTACAGTTCGTATAAAGGAAATCAGTCAATTGAATTAAATTCATTAGGCTCTAATCTATGGATTTCACATGACTGGGAATACATACATGCAGCTGTTGGTCACAGATACCCTAAAAACTGGTAGGGACGTGGATCACAAAATGCTGTCGTACACATTGATCCAGAGCATTCCAAACATGCTCAATGGGTGACATGTCTGGTGAGTATACAGGCTATGGACGAATTGGGCCATTTTCAGCTTCTAGGAATTGTGTGCAGATCCTTGCGACATGGGGCTGTGCATTATCATGCTGAAACATGAGGTGATGGCGGCGGATGTATGGCACGACAATGGGTCTCAGGATCTCATGTCAATCTTTCCTGGCTCAAGGTGGAGGAGAGATTGACTTCATCACTACTTGTATTTGCGAGAGGTATTGACATATTGCACCGAGCTGGCACATAGCTGGCACATGCATACCAGCACAAGAC
Organism: Salmo salar; assembly: GCF_965601325.2. Classification (NCBI taxonomy): domain Eukaryota; kingdom Metazoa; phylum Chordata; class Actinopteri; order Salmoniformes; family Salmonidae; genus Salmo; species Salmo salar. Next base: position 7,423,125 of record NC_138295.1, on the reverse strand, counting down.
ATAGTCCAGAACAGACTATGGGAGGCACACAGTACAACATAGAGACATGACTTCATCGAACTCTATTCCACATATCTGATCTAAGAAGTAACGTTTGATTTAAAATAAAAACAGATCAAAATACATCTTATGGAACAACGGGGACTGTGAAGAGACACACACATAGGCACAGACTCATGCAGACAAACACATGATAACATACGCACTATACACACACGTACTCATGGATTTTGTGTTGTAGATATGTGGTAGAAGAGTAGGGGCCTGAGGGCACACACATAATGTGTTGTTAAATCTGTTCTGAATGTATTGTAATGTTGTTAAAATTGTTTAACTGCCTTAATTTTGCCAGGCCCCAGGAAGAGTAGCTGCTGCCTTGGCAGGAATTAATGGGGATCCATACTAAATACAAATACGGTAACTCTGTGCATTCAAATTGCCATCGATGTAATGCAATTGTGTTCGTTGTCGGTAGCTTATGCCTGCCCCATGCCATAACTCCACCGCCACCATGGGACACTCTGTTCACAACGTTGACATCAGAAAACCTCTCGGCTACATGAAGCCATGCACGCTGTCTGCAATCTCCCCGGTACAGTTGAAACCGGGATTCATCAGTGAACAGCACACTTCTCCAGCGTGCCAGTGGCCATCGAAGGTGAGCATTTGCCCACTGAAGTCGGTTACGATGCCGGACTGTAGTCAGGTCAAGACCCTGTCGTGTCTTTGGCTATGCCGGATTAAGTGATATGACATGCTAACTTATAAAATGATTTCTCTGTAATTAATATTACCTGATTAAGCTAATCATGTAAATGTAATTAACTAGAAAGTCGGGGCACCACGGAAGAACGTTTATAGAGCTGTTATCTTCCGAATAAACTCTTAAAATACTTTGTAATATTTTACATCGATAGCAGTCAATATTAACCCTTGTCTTATTTTCAGTCTCATAATGAAAGTTGTAAATTCTTGGCTATCTTCACGAACCCTGGCTAACAAGTTGAATCAGCAATACAAAATTGGGTTTAATTATTTATTTACTAAATACCTAACTAATCACACAGAATTACAAATACACAGAATACAATGATGTCATACAGAAAACGTCCCGGTAGACGGAACAGATATGACGGCTGGTTACACAAAGGAAAGGGGGTTGGGCTTGAATGAAAGAGCGGGAAGATTTAGGAACAGAGAAACAGCAGCTATGCTATCGTAAATACATTATCTTATGCATTCTAAATTACCGCCCATTTGGAAAAGGAAAATGCAATAAATATTTACTCTGAGCTGCGCTTCGGTAGATTGGTCGTAGATGCTGGCCGGGTTGGCCAACAGATCTTCCTGGCCGGAAGAATGTCAATGGTGGTCAATTGGATACGTGGTGGTATCTTCGTCTGGTTGTTAGACTGGATCCGTCGTCCGTCCTTTCCTAGCCCACGTAAGCAGCGGTCGCTGCTAACTCAACGGCTAGGAAGTAGCACTTCTGTAGTGAATAAGCTCAAAGTTCATACCATTCGCCACCAAAGCTCACGCCGAGGTTGGCTTAGTTCTGTTCTTGACATGTGTGTCCTTCTAACGTAGAGGCTGCAGACCTCCCGCACTGGAACCCTGGTTATCTTTTCATCAAAGGCTTATATAGTGGAGAGGGGGAGGGAGGTGTTTCATCGTTTATAACCCCTGTCTCTTCACAGGGTTGGGCCACTGATCGAGCAGGGCACTTTCCTTATGAAAACCCAATTCTCTCATTTGGAAGCTAAAATTACATTTCATCTCCTAACAAACATTTTCAATATCAAACATTTCAATTGCATAACAATTCCATGTGACTCTGATAACTAGAGGGAGTATACTTTCTCAGGTACAGTTTATGTCGTCCTGTCATCAATCATAATGTCTCAGATGACAACTGAAATGAAATCCATACTCATTACGTTATCAAGCATATTTCCAACTGGTTTTATTAACAAAATATGTGGTACCTTTCCCCATTTGTTTGATGTTCCCAGACTCTCTATATTTAACACAGGCTATTCAAGTCCTTCAGTAGATTCAGAGAGGGGAAGGGAGAAAGGTATTTATGGGGGGGGGGGGGGTCATAAACCTTACCCACAGGCCAACGTCATGACAACCCTTATGAGGACGCAGATGAGCTTCCCTGAGACAGTTTCTGACTGTTTGTGCAGAAATGTTTCAGTTGTGCAAACCCACAGTTTCATAAGCTGTCCAGGTGGCTGGTCTCAGACGATCCTGCAGGTGGATGAGATGGCGTGGTTACATGTGGTCTGCGGTTGTGAGTCCGGTTGGACATACTGCCAAATTCTCTGAAATGACAATGGTAGAGAAATTAACATTACATTCTCTGTCAACAGCTCTGGTGGACATTCATGCAGTCAGCATGCCAATTGCACTCTCCTTCAAAACTTGAGACTTCTGTGGCATTGTGTTTTGTGACAAAACTGCACATTTTAGAGTGGTATTTTATTGTCCCCAGCACAAAGTGCACCTGTGTATTGATCATGCGGTTTAATCAGCTTCTTGTTATGCCACACCGGTCAGGTGAATGGATTATCTTGGTAAAGAAGAAATTCTCACTAACAAGGATGTAAACAAATTTGTGCACGTGCATATGGAATATTTCTGGGATCTATAATTACAGCTCATGAAACATGGGACAAACACTTTACATGTTGTGTTTATATTATTGTTCAGTGTAGTTCAACAGGATTGAACGGAGCGAGGCCACGAAAGCAGCATCATAGTGGGATTGAACAGAGCAAGGCCACGGCAGCAGCATTCTAACGAGATTGAACAGAGCGAGGCCACGGCAGCAGCATCCCAACAGGATTGAACAGAGCGAGGCCACGGCAGCAGCATCCCAACAGGATTGAACAGAGCAAGGCCACGGCAGCAGCATCCCAACAGGGTTGAACAGAGCAAGGCCACGGCAGCAGCATCCCAACAGGATTGAACAGAGCGAGGCCACGGCAGCAGCATCCCAACAGGATTGAACAGAGCGAGGCCACGGCAGCAGCATTCTAACGAGATTGAACAGAGCGAGGCCACGGCAGCAGCATCCCAACAGGATTGAACAGAGCGAGGCCACGGCAGCAGCATCCCAACAGGGTTGAACAGAGCAAGGCCACGGCAGCAGCATTCTAACGAGATTGAACAGAGCGAGGCCACGGCAGCAGCATCCCAACAGGATTGAACAGAGCAAGGCCACGGCAGCAGCATCCCAACAGGATTGAACAGAGCAAGGCCACGGCAGCAGCATCCCAACAGGATTGAACAGAGCGAGGCCACGGCAGCAGCATCCCAACAGGATTGAACAGAGCAAGGCCACGGCAGCAGCATTCTAACGAGATTGAACAGAGCGAGGCCACGGCAGCAGCATCCCAACCAGATTGAACAGAGCCAGGCCATGGCAGCAGCATCATAGTGGGATTGAACGGAGCGAGGCCATGGCAGCAGCATCATAGTGGGATTGAACGGAGCGAGGCCACGGCAGCAGCATCATAGTGGGATTGAACGGAGCGAGACCACAGCAGCAGCATCGTAGTGGGATTGAACAGAGAGAGACCACAGCAGCATCGTAGTGGGATTGAACAGAGCAAGGCCACAGCAGCACCATCGTAGTGGGATTGAACGAAGAGAGACCACAGCAGCAGCATCGTAGTGGGATTGAACGGAGCGAGGCCACGGCAGCAGCATCGTAGTGGGATTGAACGGAGCGAGGCCACGGCAGCAGCATCATAGTGGGATTGAACGGAGAGAGACCACAGCAGCAGCATCGTAGTGGGATTGAACAGAGAGAGACCACAGCAGCATCGTAGTGGGATTGAACAGAGCAAGGCCACAGCAGCAGCATCGTAGTGGGATTGAACGGAGCGAGGCCACGGCAGCAGCATCATAGTGGGATTGAACGGAGCGAGGCCACGGCAGCAGCATCATAGTGGGATTGAACGGAGAGAGACCACAGCAGCAGCATCATCGTGGGATTGAACGGAGCGAGGCCGCGGCAGCAGCATCGTAGTGGGATTGAACGGAGCGAGGCCACGGCAGCAGCATCGTAGCATCATCGTTCGCTGATGCCAGAAGACTTCAAAGACTCTGATAAGAAAGGCTGTGTCACAAATGGCACCCTATTCCCTTAATGGTGAAAGACTTTCGACCAGGGCCCATACAGTAGGTCGAAATAAGTTATAGCTGCCTTAGCCAGAAAGAAATGTATTGGCGCCGGCTATACCCTGTCTACCTTGTCACCTAGTAGCTTAAATAAATGGCTACCTCTTGCTCTGTCCAATGATCCTGCTAATTGTATTTTATTTTACTTGGTCAGGTTTTGTCAGGGTCCAACACTCTTCTAGAACATGTTGGTCTTGCTCTGTGGTGGGTCAAGGACTAGTTGACAGTCTAGATCTGTGGTGGGTCAGGGGCTAGTTGACAGTCTAGCTCTGTGGTGGGTCAAGGACTAGTTGACAGTCTAGATCTGTGGTGGGTCAGGGGCTAGTTGACAGTCTAGCTCTGTAGTGGGTCAGGGCCTAGTTGACAGTCTAGATCTGTGGTGGGTCAGGGACTAGTTGACAGTCTAGATCTATGGTGGGTAAGGGGCTAGTTGACAGTCTAGATCTGTGGTGGGTAAGGGACTAGTTGACAGTCTAGATCTGTGGTGGATCAGGGACTAGTTGACAGTCAGGGACTAGTTGACAGTCTAGATCTGTGGTGGGTAAGGGCCTAGTTGACAGTCTAGCTCTGTGGTGGGTCAGGGCCTAGTTGACAGTCTAGATCTGTGGTGGGTCAGGGCCTAGTTGACAGTCTAGATCTGTGGTGGGTCAGGGACTAGTTGACTGTCTAGATCTGTGGTGGGTAAGGGACTATTTGACAGTCTGGATCTGTGGTGGGTAAGGGGCTAGTTGACAGTCTAGATCTGTGGTGGGTCAGGGGCTAGTTGACAGTCTAGATCTGTGGTGGGTCAGGGGCTAGTTGACAGTCTAGATCTGTGGTGGGTCAGGGGCTAGTTGACAGTCTAGATCTGTGGTGGGTAAGGGGCTAGTTGACAGTCTAGATCTGTGGTGGGTAAGGGGCTAGTTGACAGTCTAGATCTGTGGTGGGTAAGGGGCTAGTTGACAGTCTAGATCTGTGGTGGGTCAGGGCCTCTCGTACAACCTCTCCAGAGTACCAAGAGGTGTGCTCATGGAGAAGGGCTGCATCATATGTTTTCAGAAAAGGCGTTAGGGACAAAAATTCTCCATTATTTCCGGCTCCATAGCCGTTGCATTATAAGAGGACGTGAGAAAACGTTATCTCCTACAGTAATTTGCCACATGGGAATAGAATGTGTGACTAATGGGACAATAGGAAGAGAAATGGGCCCATAATGCAACACTCATTTCATATTATGAATACTAGTTATTAATGTATGTGTGTACCAATAGTGACTGTTGGGATATGAACGTCCTGTAGCCGATTGCCTTTATGCTGATCTACATATTTACATCATGCTTTTCATACAAAGTACATGTAAATGTGTGACATTTATATGTTTTATATTTCAAATACTGACTCATTATTGCTCACTCGTAACAAGCTCCAGTTGTAGTGTAGTAACACCTGACTGCTGTTGGTCACAGCGGGTACTAACGAGGCCTCAGACAACCCAGTGATTGTCATTTGTTTGCATGTTCATAAATGACACGTAATGGCCGATGCAAATCACCCCGCCCCACACTTCCCTGCTCTGAAATGTCACTGTAGCACTGTGTGAATATAAACACTTAACATTTAGTTGCAAATAATGGGATGTGGACAAGACATTTGTAGTGGTGACATTTCAGATCAGTGCCTCATAATGTTTTTCTGGAAAAGTTGTAAAATCGCAGTTAATGTGTTGGGTCCTCGGTGGCTTTAGAACGTTGCTAAATTGGAGAAAAAGGCATAGGGGGAAAAGAGAGAGAGAGATGGGGACAGAGTAACAAAAACACACAGCGAGAGAGATGCAGAGAGCCGGGTAAGAGAGAGAGAGAGAGCAAGAGAGCGAATTAAATGTGAAGAAAAATGAACGTTGTCGTTATGGAGAGACAGTGGTAAATGGGCGTCATTTTTCAGTAATTTAAAAACCGCAGAGTGGAAACAAAATTTGATTAAGAGGGTGCGTTGAAACAAACCTGCTAAACATCACTATTAATTATCAAGGACAAATATTTGTTATTTCTGTGAAGGCAGACAGACTGAGAGAATTAAATAATGGCTTAGCTTTTTTTTAGGGTCATCTTTCATGTGCACACCTCTAAAAGTTGCAAGGAAAACATGGGCATTCAATCAAAGGACGCTAATGTCTACATTACTACAAGGGGCAGTAAATGACTTAGCTTGACGTATGGGAAAGAACAAAGAAGTACCAGCAACAGATATTACAATGTCTTTGTAGACTTTAATGGGTAAGGAACGCATTTCCTGTACTATAAATGGAGGTACATGGTACAAACTTTGCTGTTAACTGAGCAACTAAATGTTGGATCAAAGTTGTTCAACCTCTGATGCCATCAGATGGAGCCTGAGGTCAGATCTCGGGGTTAGGGGTCAGATCTATGGGTTAGGGGTCAGATCTCGGGGTAAGGGGTCAGATATAGGTGTTAGGGGTCAGAGCTAGGTGTTAGGGGTCAGATCTAGGTGTTAGGGGTCAGATCTCGGGGTTAGGGGTCAGATCTCGGGGTTAGGGGTCAGATCTTGGGGTTAGGGGTCAGATCTCGGGGTTAGAGGTCAGATCTAGGTGTTAGGGGTCAGATCTAGGTGTTAGGGGTTAGATCTAGGTGTTAGGGGTCAGATCTATGGGTTAGGGGTCAGATCTCGGGGTTAGGGGTCAGATCTCAGGGTTAGGGGTCAGATCTAGGTGTTAGGGGTCAGATCTAGGTGTTAGGGGTTAGATCTAGGTGTTAGGGGTCAGATCTATGGGTTAGGGGTCAGATCTCGGGGTTAGGGGTCAGATCTAGGTGTTAGGGGTCAGATCTCGGGGTTAGGGGTCAGATCTCAGGGTTAGGGGTCAGATCTCGAGGTTAGGGGTCAGATCTCGGGGTTAGGGGTCAGATCTAGGTGTTAGGGGTCAGATCTAGGTGTTAGGGGTTAGATCTAGGTGTTAGGGGTCAGATCTATGGGTTAGGGGTCAGATCTCGGGGTTAGGGGTCAGATCTAGGTGTTAGGGGTCAGATCTAGGTGTTAGGGGTCAGATCTCGGGGTTAGGGGTCAGATCTATGGGTTAGGGGTCAGATCTAGGTGTTAGGGGTCAGATCTATGGGTTAGGGGTCAGATCTATGGGTTAGGGGTCAGATCTAGGTGTTAGGGGTCAGATCTAGGTGTTAGGGGTCAGATCTCGGGGTTAGGGGTCAGATCTCAGGGTTAGGGATCAGATCTAGGTGTTAGGGGTCAGATCTATGGGTTAGGGGTCAGATCTAGGGGTTAGAGGTCAGATCTAGGATCAATGTCTGATGTAGGAGCTAGTTAAATTTTAAGGTGATAAATAACAGGACTATGATCCTGATCTAAAGATATTACCATAACTTAATATATTCTACATCTAGCATAGACCACTAACATATTATTTTTAATTAAAAACAGTTTTCTTCTTTTTAAAATTAAAACCCCACAGAAACAGAGGTTTACATATGCATCAGGTGATCTCACATCCCAGTGATGTCTGACAGGTCTGTGAGTATCTCTCCTCTCCTCCCCTCCCCAGCCCACTCCGGCTCAGGGCACCCCCTCTCTAGGCTCCAATCTCCTCCAGGCTGTCCCTCCCTCAATTAGACCCCTGTCTGGGTACCCTGGCTGTGGGCACGAGGTTGGCCCTGCTCCCCTGGTTCCCTGACACGGAGGACCATCCAGAGGGGGCATCTGGCGGCGGTGCACCCCAGGTCATGCTATCTGAGGCGGATGCGCATCGCCGAGCACTTCATGGATGGCTCACTGTCTCTCACCGACAGCTTGTCGTTTATCACTGCGGCGTCAGGTGGGAATGTGATTAATTTCACTTTACCATTTTCAGAAATAAGCCCTATAAATCATCATAAGCCTCACTTGTGCAAGTTTTGTTGCGGCCACATGACAAATCTTTACCTCATCCCTACTGCCTGGTTTGCCTGGCTCACATCAGAGAGGCCGACAAAGGGGAGGGGTGGACTGCCATCCTGCCAAACATCTTCACAGAGGCGTCCACACTGGAGACTTTTAATAAATACCCCTCTGGGATTAATAACCCAGCACGCTTTAAAGGTAGAGGCATTCTGAATGAAGAAGAGAGATTATGTAAACATGAACACACTGCCCCCTTCACCTCCTACTTTCTCTCCCATTTCACTTTTATGGTGATGTGCCTGCATCTCAAAACAGCACCTGATTCCCTACATAGTGTACTATCATAGGGGTCTGGTCAAAAGCAGTTCACTATAAAGGGAATCAGGTGCCATTTGGGACATATTCGTTTTTTTGTATGAGGGGGGAATTGGAGAAATCAAGTCCAACATGCGGATGATGTGTCTGTCAGAGTAATGCAAAGTATGGTTTATTAACAGTGAGAGGGAACAGATCACATCTCATATGTCAGAGGTAACGAGGATAATGTTGAAGCGATGGGTGGCAGTCTGCCAACTTGTCAGCCCAGTTATTAAAGGGGTTTTGTATTCATTTTATTTTACAGGTGTCCTGCTGGTAGACTGTGAGTGATTTACTGTACTTTATAACTTCCATGTAAAAGGTTGAAGTTAAGCAGATTGAAGTTGATGTAAGTGTATAATTGAAGTGCCACGTCTCCGCAGAAATCACTCATCTTTCTCTTGAGACTCATTTCTCCTCCTTTCAACTCGATGCCAATCTAGTTCATTAAGTAATGACTTTCAAATGAATCTCAGATCATGAACAAGTGAAGTCACTTATCCTCACAAAGTGTCAACGGATATATAAACACATTTCTGTCTCTCCAAGTATCTCTACATCTGTTGGCCCTGTATTAGTATGTGTACCGAATGGCACACTATGCCCTATGTAGTGCACTACTTTTGACCTGGGACTATATGTTTATGGTAACAAGTAGTGCACTACATAGGGAATAGGGTGCCATTTGAGACGCAAACTTTGTGATAGAGTAGGGGTGCATTGTCCAAGTTTATACCATTGTAACTAACGGCTTAGCTCCTTGCTCACAAGCTGGTATTCAAATCAAATCAAATCCAATTGTATTTGTCACATTCCCCTGAATATAACAGGTGTAGACCTTAAAGTGAAATTGCTTACTTACAGACTCTATCTTGCATCTTCAGTCTTGACAATACACGTGACAGCCCTCTTTACAAAGTCTTTGGCCATTTGGGCTTTGGGTCTTGTCTGTATTGTGTATTTTCCATCGGGACCAAGTTGGAAACAAGTGGATTCACTTTAACGTGTTATCCCCTGCATTTCATTCAGTGTATCTTCTTTCCGAATAAATCAATCTTTCAACTACACTACCGAACACCTAGCAGTTGGATAGCGAGGTTGGATACATTTCAAATTGGGGAATTCAAGTCTGTTCCACCATGGCATGAATTATCATGAATTATGTGAAAGTAGATTTGACTTACACATTATTATGGTAAAACTACATTGGATCGAGGCATTATAATTGTGAATCTAGATTGGACTGAGGCATTATCATGGTGGATCTAGATTGGACTGAGGCATTATCATGGTGGATCTAGATTGGACTGAGGCATTATGATGGTGCATTTAGATTGACCCAAGGCATTATCATGGTGGATTTAGTTTGACCTGCAATATTATCATGGTAAATCTAGATTGACCTGAGGCATTACCATGGTGCATCTAGATTTACCTGAGGCATTATCATGATGGATCTAGATTGGTCTGAAGCGTTATCATGGTGAATCTAGATTAGACTGAGACATTATAGTGGTGAATCTAGATTTACCTGAGGCATTATCATGGTGAATCTAGATTAGACTGGGATGTTATCATGGTGAATCTAGATTGGACTGAGGCATTATCATGGTGAATCTAGATTAGACTGAGGCATTATCATGGTGAATCTAGATTAGACTGGGATGTTATCATGGTGAATCTAGATTGGACTGAGGCATTATCATGGTGAATCTAGATTAGACTGAGATGTTATTGTGGTGCATCTAGATTAGACTGAGGCATTATCATGACATATCAAAGCTCTACCACCATAACACACCAGAATATTTTGGGGAATTTGAAAACATTTCTGACAGTGCCAAAATCCATATTCACCCCCAACAACACAGCTTGTCACTCCCTGGTGAGCTTAACAAATGCCACACAATCAGAGCTCCCCAGCCTCTGAGCCATATGCCCAAAACATTCACTCCAGCTCACAACCAAGTCAGGCCAATCCATCTGCTCAACTGTGGCCCGAAAATACAGTCCTGTTTCAAAAACGTAGACGCTTGAAAGGAAAAACTTAAAATCACATTTATTGCATGGAAAGGAATGGAGAAAGGGGTGGGGGGAGGGACAAGTTGGGGAGGAAATCAGTAGGATGAGAAAAAAGGGATTCTTTTCCCTTTCACAAAAAGGATGTGATTACTTCCTCTTTCCCAGAACTATAGCTCTCACAGCTCACTCTTGTAATGTTTCTGAGGATCCAGATTGCATGCCTAAATACTGGATTTTCAATTTGATATTTATATTCTCATTGAAGTTTCTTGTTCCTGAACTTTTAATTGGCTGTAATAAATAAATCATCCCTGCTCTTCCTCAACAGATGTGCGGCAAGGCACTCTGGCGCATAAAATCTGCTGTGCAGGTGTAGCCTGTACGCCTCATGTCACAGTGTGTGTTTGTCTGAACACCTCGTGTCAGTGTGTGTGTATGTGTGTATGTCTGTCTGTGCACACATGAGTATATGAGTGTGGTGTGTACTCTGTTGTGTGCTGACGAGATGTAGATAGATGTAGTTAGCAGCTCTTTATCTATCAGAGACCAACTCTATCTAGATAACAGCTCTTTATCTATCAGAGACCAACTCTATCTAGTTAACAGCTCTTTATCTATCAGAGACCAACTGTAAATCTAGTTAACAGCTCTTTATCTATCAGAGACCAACTCTTTCTAGATAACAGCTCTTTATCTATCAGAGACCAACTGTAAATCTAGATAACAGCTCTTTATCTATCAGAGACCAACTCTATCTAGATAACAGCTCTTTATCTATCAGAGACCAACTCTTTCTAGATAACAGCTCTTTATCTATCAGAGACCAACTGTAAATCTAGATAACAGCTCTTTATCTATCAGAGACCAACTGTAAATCTAGATAACAGCTCTTTATCTATTAGAGACCAACTGTAAATCTAGATAACAGCTCTTTATCTATCAGAGACCAACTGTAAATCTAGTTAACAGCTCTTTATCTATCAGAGACCAACTGTAAATCTAGATAACAGCTCTTTATCTATCAGAGACCAACTCTTTCTAGATAACAGCTCTTTATCTATCAGAGACCAACTCTTTCTAGATAACAGCTCTTTATCTATCAGAGACCAACTCTATCTAGATAACAGCTCTTTATCTATCAGAGACCAACTGTAAATCTAGATAACAGCTCTTTATCTATCAGAGACCAACTGTAAATCTAGATAACAGCTCTTTATCTATCAGAGACCAACTGTAAATCTAGTTAACAGCTCTTTATCTATCAGAGACCAACTGTAAATCTAGATAACAGCTCTTTATCTATCAGAGACCAACTCTAGATAACAGCTCTTTATCTATCAGAGACCAACTCTATCTAGTTAACAGCTCTTTATCTATCAGAGACCAACTGTAAATCTAGATAACAGCTCTTTATCTATCAGAGACCAACTGTAAATCTAGTTAACAGCTCTTTATCTATCAGAGACCAACTGTAAATCTAGATAACAGCTCTTTATCTATCAGAGACCAACTGTAAATCGAGATAACAGCTCTTTATTTATCAGAGACCAACTGTAAATCGAGATAACAGCTCTTTATCTATCAGAGACCAACTCTATCTAGTTAACAGCTCTTTATCTATCAGAGACCAACTCTATCTAGTTAACAGCTCTTTATCTATCAGAGACCAACTGTAAATCTAGTTAACAGCTCTTTATCTATCAGAGACCAACTGTAAATCTAGATAACAGCTCTTTATCTATCAGAGACCAACTCTTTCTAGATAACAGCTCTTTATCTATCAGAGACCAACTGTAAATCTAGATAACAGCTCTTTATCTATCAGAGACCAACTCTATCTAGTTAACAGCTCTTTATCTATCAGAGACCAACTCTATCTAGTTAACAGCTCTTTATCTATCAGAGACCAACTCTATCTAGTTAACAGCTCTTTATCTATCAGAGACTAACTGTAAATCTAGATAACAGCTCTTTATCTATCAGAGACCAACTGTAAATCTAGTTAACGCCACCCCTAACCCCACCGCTAACCGCACCACTAACCCTAACCCTAATCCTAACCCCAACCATAACCCTACCCCTAACCTTACCCCTCCTAGAACAACAGATTTGGACATTGACCCCCCTCGGAACCACAATCTTCTTTCCTCCTCTTTTTCAGACAATTCTCATCCCCCTAGTTACTACATTCTCACATAGGATCAGACCGTTACATCAGGTTTTCAAACAATGTTTCCATCACCCAACAGGCACACACACCCCTCCAGCCGTATAGAATAATCTCAGCATTAATAAGAAGGAGCAAGAGTCTCCAAGACATCCTCATCCAAGCTAAATACAGTACCAAGCCCCCACAACCACCCAAACCCTACATGACCCACTTCAGACCAAGAAAATTCATTTCAAACTCATACAGCACTCCAGTTTTTGACTCCATTTCACTCTACACTCCGAATGTCATATATATAATCATTTGCACATTTTGCTAAAAAAAACCACTACATTGGGGAAACCCAGTATACAATAGAAAATAGACTTAAACAACATCTATACAATGTCAAACGGGCCCATCTACACACAGAACTAGTCACTCATTTCCAGGATCACCCCGTCACTTACCTCAATATATCAGGATTACAGTCGTGTTCTGGGTGGACCAGTAGGCAGTGAAAAGCAGTGGAACGTAGGTGGATAAGAGACCTACAAACAATTAGACCCAGCGGTCTGAATGAGCATGATTAACCGGTCAGATAGGAACCATTGAAAGGGATAGAACTTGTTTACAGGGTTCTCAAGGAGCTGGAAGAAGGATACCACCATAAAACAAAAAACACAATAAATAAAGTTTGTGTGTTTTTTCTTATATGCATGCTTATTTATAATAGTTTTATTCCTTTCGTCTTTATGTTATTTTCATTTGTTTTAACAACTCAGCACTTGACCTTATAGCACTTTTATAGATATGTGGGCTTATAACTGTGTTTGTATATGTACTAATAAAGCATCTATCCCTTTATATTTTAATATCTTAGTCCATTCATGGTCCTAGATAACCACTCAGACTATCATTTTTAGAAGCAATATTAACCTACTTACGTTTGGTAAGGTTTTTAGGAGTCAATCTAGTGGATTTTAACAGTAGAATTTATTCAGATTGGAGGGGCACACAACAATAGGTCTGCGCACCACAAGACAAATCAGTCTCTTTTTAACCCTACTCAGATTTAAAACCTAACCCTATCCCCTAACCCCTAAACCCTAACCCCTAACCCTAACCCCTAAACCCTAACCCTAACCCCTAACCCCTAACCCCTAAACCCTAATCCTAACCCCTAACCCCTAAACCCTAACCCTAACACCTAATTCTAACCCTAACCCCTAACACTAACCCCTAACCCCTAAACCCTAAACCCTAACCCTAACCCTAACCCCTAAACCCTAACCCCTAACCCTAACCCCTAAACCCTAACCCCTAACCCTAACCCCTAAACCCTAACCCTAACCCCTAACCCCTAACCCCTAAACCCTAATCCTAACCCCTAACCCCTAAACCCTAACCCTAACACCTAATTCTAACCCTAACCCCTAACACTAACCCCTAACCCCTAAACCCTAAACCCTAACCCTAACCCTAACCCCTAAACCCTAACCCCTAAACCCTAACCCTAACCCCTAACCCCTAAACCCTAATCCTAACCCCTAAACCCTAAACCCTAACCCTAACCCTAACACCTAATTCTAACCCTAACCCCTAACACTAACCCCTAACCCCTAAACCCTAACCCTAACCCTAACCCCTAAACCCTAACCCCTAAACCCCTAAACCCTAACCCTAACCCCTAACCCCTAAACCCTAATCCTAACCCCTAAACCCTAAACCCTAACCCTAACCCTAACACCTAATCCTAACCCTAACCCCTAACACTAACCCCTAACCCTAACCCCTAAACCCTAACCCCTAACCCCTAACCCTAACACCTAACCCTAACCCCTAAACACTAACCCCTAACCCCTAACCCTAACCCTAACCCTAACCCCTAACCCTAACCCTAATCCTAACCCCTAACCCCTAACCCACGGGTGTGTGTGTGTGTGTGTGTGTGTGTGTGTGTGTGTGTGTGTGTGTGTGTGTGTGTGTGTGTGTGTGTGTGTGTGTGTGTGGGCGCTTGCTTGCTTGCGGGTAGCTCTTTTCTTGTTAACCATACAGTCTATGTGCTTGTTTTTAACTTCTTATACTGTATCTACTTTGGGAGTATGATAACCATAAATGTATTTTACCTGAAGTGTCTGTTGTAAATCTACTTGTAATGTTGAAATGATACTCATTGAAACAGGTAACAATGGGATACGTGTAAGTTAACCATCCATACTACAACTGACCACATTAAGCAGTGATATCATACGCTCTTGACCGTGTATGTACTTTTACCTGTTCAGGAATAACAGGGTTATTATGTATTAGTTGATTTAATTATTTAGGGCAACTCAATGTCATCTTCTGTCCTATCTAGTTCAGACTGGCACTATATATAACGTTAATAAGCATTCCTTGGCGTCGTAGTGACATCATGGTGAAAGCTGTTCACTTTGTACTGTCATTTAATTCTTTTTGCATCAATCATTAGTACATCTTCGTTACTGTAGTTGTGTACAGTACATGTTTTGCCTTGGGTAGTCAATCAGTATACAAAACAACAACAACAATGACGACGACGACAACGACAACAATAACAATGACGATGACAACAAAAAACAACAACAACAATAACAACGAACAACAACAACAATGATGACGACCACAACAACAACAATGACAACAACACTAACAACGAACAACAACAACAACAACAACAACAACAATAACAATGAACAACTACAACAACAACAACAACAATAACAATGAACAACAAAACAACAAAACAACAACAACAATAACAACGAACAACAACAACAATGATGACGACCACAACAACACCAATGACAACAACACTAACAACGAACAACAATAACAACACAACAACAATAACAACAATAACAATGAACAACAACAACAACAACAACAACACCAATGACAACAACACTAACAACGAACAACAATAACAACACAACAACAATAACAACAATAACAATGAACAACAACAACAACAACAACAACAATGAACAACAACAATAACAACGAACAACAACAACAATGATGACGACCACAACAACAACACCAATGACAACAACACTAACAACGAACAACAACAACAACAACAACAATAACAATAACAACGAACAACAACAACAACAACAACAACAACAACAATAACAACGAACAACAACAACAACAACAACAACAACAACAATAACAATGAACAACAACAACAACAACAAAACAACAACAACAATAACAACGAACAACAACAACAACAACAAAACAACAACAACAATAACAACGAACAACAACAACAATGATGACGACCACAACAACAACACCAATGACAACAACAACAACACCAATGACAACAACAACAACAACAATGAACAACAACAACAACAACAACACAACAACAATAACAACAATAACAATGAACAACAACAACAACAACAACAACAACAACAAAACAACAACAACAATAACAACGAACAACAACAACAACAATGATGACGACCACAACAACAACACCAATGACAACAACACTAACAACGAACAACAACAACAACAACAACAACGACAACAACAATAACAATGAACAACAACAACAACAACAACAACAACAACAACAAAACAACAACAACGAAGTGGTGAGGCTACCTGCCTGGCCTCTGCTCCATCCTCCCAATAGTGTCATGGATATATTACCATGGGAGTTCCATGGAGTGCAGGGTTACTATTGAGACTCTCACACATTTCTAATTGATCAGAATTCAATATGTTATGCATCTCTTATCTTCTCTGAGTCTTCATAATGCATCTCTTATCTTCCCTGAGTCTTCATAATGCATCTCTTATCTTCTCTGAGTCTTCGTACAACATCTCTTATCTTCTCTGAGTCTTTGTATTGCATCTCTCATCTTCTCTGAGTCTTTGTATTGCATCTCTCATCTTCTCAGAGTCTTTGTATTGCATCTTTCATCTTCTCTGACGCTTCGTACAGCATCTCTCATCTTCTCTGAGTCTTTGTATTGCATCTCTCATCTTCTCTGAGTCGTTCTATTGCATCTCTTATCTTCGCTGAGTCTTTGTATTGCATTTCTCATCTTCTCTGAGTCTTTGTATTGCATCTCTCATCTTCTCTGAGTCTTTGTATTGCATCTCTTATCTTCGCTGAGTCTTTGTATTGCATCTCTCATCTTCTCTGAGTCTGTATTGCATCTCTCATCTTCTCTGAGTCTTTGTATTGCATCTCTTAACTTCTCTGAGTCTTCGTATTGCATCTCTTATCTTCTTCTTCTTCAAGCATCAAAACCAACGTTCCATGTTTATTTAATGAATAAATGCTACAGAAAAACAGACCCATTCTAGAGAAGATGAGCAGAAACATCGATCATGATACAGAATAATAAAGACACAAAAAACAGTTCATAATAAAGCTAGTTACTAGTAGACACATCCAAATCATTCATTGTTACTGGAATTAAGAGCCTCCCCCCAGAAGAACTAGCTACTAGGGAGACGTACAACATTTAGAAACAGTTAAGAACTATGAACTATCAACCCTGAGACCAGGACATGACTGAACTACCAGCCTGGGATACTGAGACACTAAGACAATGAGTCAGTGAGTCACTGAGTCACTGAGACACTGAGACACTGAGACACCGAGTCACTGAGACACTGTGTCACTGAGACACTGAGTCACTGAGACACTGAGACACTGTGTCACTGAGACACTGAGACACTGAGACACTGAGACACCGAGACACCGAGACACTTAGTCACTGAGTCGCTGAGTCGCCGAGTCACCGAGTCACCGAGACACCGAGACACTGAGTCACTGAGACACTGTGTCACTGAGACATTGTGTCACTGAGACACTGTGTCACTGAGACACTGAGACACCGAGACGCCGAGTCGCCGAGACGCCGAGTCGCCGAGTCGCCGAGTCACCGAGTCACCGAGTCACCGAGACACCGAGACACCGAGTCACCGAGACACTGAGTCACTGAGACACCGAGTCACCGAGTCACCGAGACACCGAGTCACCGAGACACCGAGTCACCGAGACACCGAGACACCGAGTCACCGAGACACCGAGACACCGATACACCGAGTCACCGAGACACCGAGTCACCGAGTCACCGAGTCACCGAGACACCGAGTCACCGAGACACCGAGTCACCGAGACACCGGGTCACAGAGACACGGAGTCACAGAGTCAGAGCGTCACAGCGTCACAGAGACACAGAGACACAGAGACACAGAGACACAGAGACACTGAGTCACAGCGTCACAGCGACACAGAGACACAGAGACACTGAGTCACAGCGTCACAGAGACACAGAGACACTGAGTCACAGCGTCACAGCGTCACAGCGACACAGAGACACAGAAACACTGAGTCACAGAGTCACAGCGTCACAGCGACACAGAGACACAGAAACACTGAGTCACAGCGTCACAGCGTCACAGAGACACAGAGACACAGAGACACTGAGACACTGAGACCGGGACATGACTGCATTAGCTGCCTTTCCTTTCCCTGTGTGGCTTTCTCTTTTTTTGTGAATTGACATTGTAAAATCAGAATTTGCAAAGCCTTCTTAGATGTATTGTTATTCTGAATATTGCTTTGGTTATATTTTTCAGTTTAACTTTAATGATTGAAATTGTAAAAAATGTCATTGCATGCTGCGAATGAAATAGATAAATGCGCCGATTAAAAAATATGTTGCTATCATAATCATCCATTTAACCACGCATCTCTATGTGATTATTAACCCTGCTGTGTTAGTAGAAGTGTTGCTTCACTATGTAATTATTAACACTGCTGTGTTAGTCGACGTGTTGCTGTGTTAGTAGAAATGTTGCTGTGTTAGTAGAAGTGTTGCTGTGTTAGTAGAAGTGTTGCTGTGTTAGTAGAAGTGTTGCTGTGTTAGTAGATGTGTTGCTGTGTTAGTAGTAGTGTTGCTGTGTTAGTAGAAGTGTTGCTGTGTTAGTAGTAGTGTTGCTGTGTTAGTAGACGGGTTGCTGTGATAGTAGATGGGTTGCTGTGTTAGTAGAAGTGTTGCTGTGTTAGTAGACGTGTTGCTATGTTAGTAGTAGTGTTGCTGTGTTAGTAGACGTGTTGCTGTGTTAGTAGTAGTGTTGCTGTGTTAGTAGACATGGTGCTGTGTTAGTAGTAGTGTTGCTGTGTTAGTAGTAGTGTTGCTGTGTTAGTAGATGTGTTGCTGTGTTAGTAGTAGTGTTGCTGTGTTAGTAGTAGTATTGCTGTGTTAGTAGATGTGTTGCTGTGTTAGTAGTAGTGTTGCTGTGTTAGTAGAAGTGTTGCTGTGTTAGTAGACGTGTTGCTGTGTTAGTAGTAGTGTTGCTGTGTTAGTAGACGTGTTGCTGTGTTAGTAGTAGTGTTGCTGTGTTTGTAGTAGTGTTGCTGTGTTAGTAGTAGTGTTGCTGTGTTAGTAGAAGTGTTGCTGTGTTAGTAGTAGTGTTGCTGTGTTAGTAGACGTGTTGCTGTGTTAGTAGAAGTGTTGCTGTGTTAGTAGAAGTGTTGCTGTGTTAGTAGAAGTGTTGCTGTGTTAGTAGACGTGTTGCTGTGTTAGTAGACATGTTGCTGTGTTAGTAGAAGTGTTGCTGTGTTAGTAGACGTGTTGCTGTGTTAGTAGACATGTTGCTGTGTTAGTAGACGTGTTGCTGTGTTAGTAGAAGTGTTGCTGTGTTAGTAGAAGTGTTGCTGTGTTAGTAGAAGTGTTGCTGTGTTAGTAGACGTGTTGCTGTTTTAGTAGACATGTTGCTGTGTTAGTAGTAGTGTTGCTGTGTTAGTAGAAGTGTTGCTGTTTTAGTAGAAGTGTTGATGTGTTGGTAGTAGTGTTGCTGTGTTAGTAGAAGTGTTGCTGTGTTAGTAGATGTGTTGCTGTGTTAGTAGTAGTGTTGCTGTGTTAGTAGAAGTGTTGCTGTTTCAGTAGAAGTGTTGCTGTGTTAGTAGTAGTGTTGCTGTGTTAGTAGAAGTGTTGCTGTGGTAGTAGAATTAATAACAGTTATCACAAACATCATTAACACAACAATATCTCCAAGAACAGAATGGAACAGGGACACGAACATTAACACACCAATATCTCCAAGAACAGAGTGGTTCAGGGACACAAACATTAACAAACTCACACAAACATCTCATCCTCAGACACTGTTGTCCAGCCTCTCCTATCCTCTCACAGTCTTTCTTCACCATATCTATCGTTCTCTCCCTCTTTTTTCCCCACTGAATCCTGTCAGGACTAGACACATCGTCAGAAAGCACCAACATGTCTCCATATTTCTCTCTCTGGTCAATGGATAATCGCTCTCCAAAGGGCACAAGTGGGCCAGATGCTCGTTTAATCATTCTATCTTTCTGTGTGTGTGTGTGTCAAACTAACTGAAGCTGTGTCTAGGATTAAGGGATGAAGGGATGGAGGGACTCTTGTCGTTTCTCCGTGATCATAGCCAGTAATTAGTCCTCTCCCTGGACAGCAGTAGGGAACATCATTACCAGAAACACACACACACACACACACACACACACACACACACACACACACACACACACACACACACACACACACACACACACACACACACACACACACACACACACACACACACACACACACACACACACACACACACACACACACACACACACACAGTGAATCCCCAGGACTTGCATAACGTCTGTGTGTAACGAGCACAGAGTGTCAGTGATTTATTTAGTGCCTTGGCTGTGTCCCAAATGGCTCCCTATTCACTATGTAGTAAACTACTGTTGATCAGGCACAATAGGGGACTATATAGGGGATATGGTGCTATTTGAGACACAGTTTCATGAGTCAGATATCTCCTCCTGTGTGGCAACCAAAGTTAAGTCAAACTTCACGAGACAAGGGGGAGAAAAATGACTTTTTTCATTTCCTCCTCCTCCTTGTCCATCTCCCTTCTCGTCCACCTCCTCGTCCTCGTCCTCCTCCTCCTCCTCCTCCTCCTCCTCCTCCTCCTCCTCCTGGTCCTCCTCCTCCTCCTCGTCCACCTCCCTCACTCCGAAGATGAAGATGTATAAATCAATAGGAAGGATGGAAGTACGAAACACGGAAATGGTTCAAAGCAGTCATTTTTCAGCAGAGGACTAGGGTTCTCAAATCATCATTCTCATGACTCCTTATGACAGTTGATCTGACCAAGAGAGGGCAGTATGGTGTTGTTGTTTTGTATGGTGAGTGGATGGTGATGCAGGCTAGGCAGAGAGCGGTCTGCTGCAGTGAGTGAATGAAAGGGTGTGGAGAGATAACTGCCCAGTGAGTGACAGAGGGAAGCTACACTGATCAACATTAATCCTTCAGCTCAGAACCCGAGCCTCCTTCTGCCCTTTCTACCTCCACCGTGGCTATCATTGTATTATCAGCCTACATGATTGCATCACGGAAAATATGGTTTTCCTGATAGATACAATACACAGCGTGAGTCACAAACAGCACCCTTTTCCCTATTTCTGGCCCATAAGGCTCTGGTGAAAAGTAGTGTAATATATGGGTGTTTCAATCAACTAGGATCGTCGTGAGGATTTCCTATACTGGACAACTTGTTGCAGCAGTTGATAAATCATGGATAATAATCTGCCATTTTTTTTTTCAGGTCATTACATGAAGATATAAGGGGGTCGATCATAGCTACGTTCAATAACATTCACAAGTTGATTTAAAACTAATGTTTAAACCCTTTATCATGCTTGGTGTCTTGGGGGATTTGTCCGCAATCGTGTGACATAAAATATTACTTTTCTGTCCTTGCATTTATGGCAGCGTAATTTATCTTTATATCATATATGAAGCATTAATCAATTAAATTAGACAATGAACTTGAACCCTGTAAGAATCCTGGATCTAGCTGTCGGTCAGTTTTTTTTGAGTGGAAATCTCATAAATGTAGTAAAAATACATAATTTCGTGTCTCCTTATGTGACGTGGTGAAAACAGTTGTCATGGATACACAAATTGAACATAATATATGCATCGCAAATCAAATGCTTCTAACCAAAACAGTCAACTTACATTGTTAAAACCAAACAGTCTACCCGACCACTCGGGGGTGTCCACTTGGTCCTAAAGCACCTTTGCTTTGTTTTGTATCAGATTACAATGATAAAACTGTGGGGGACATGTCCCCCCCCCCATCCCCAGTGAAAGTTGTTCCCCTGCTCAAAACCTAAATCGATATTGTCATTAATCAATCAATCAATTCATCAATCAATTAATCAAATGTATTTATAAAGCCCTTTTTACATCAGCAGATGTCACAAAGTGCTGTACAGAAACCCAACCTAAAATCCCTTTTAATGTGGTTCTTCAATAATTATGCATAATACTTGTTGGATGCGCATTTGGTGTCCAGCTGATTAGTTAAGCCGTGATATTTTCACACATCATTATCTGATCCAGGAAGGAATTTCCCCAATGACAGTCAAGTGACGAACAGCCCAAAGTGCTTGGGGGGAAAAAAAAGATATTCATGAGGAATGTCAAGAATAGTTCGGTGTCTCATTCGTTACTCCGGTGGAAAAAAATAATTGTGCCTGTATCTACGTAACCCGAGAGAATTGATGATGATCGTCTGTTGTTGTCTGCTTGATTTACAGCAGGGTCTCGTTAGATTTAAACAGAGAAAGCATCAAGGTTATGAGTTCATGGTTTTCGTATGTGTTTTTGTGCCTACGGATTGGACACCATGTCTACTGTGCTCAACACCCAACGCTATTCCTATGAATTAGTTTGGATATAATGACAACAAATGACAAAGCCTAGTGGGCTTATTGACACTATGATCTGGTAATAACATTGTGGACATTTGTCCATGTTAGAACTGTAATTTTAAACATTTCAAAGGGCTTGAAGTAGCCTACTTGAACTTGAATTTGGAGCTCAGCAATTCAAAGGGCTTGAAGTAACCTACTTGAACTTGAATTGTGGACATTTGTCCATGTTAGAACTGTAATTTTAAACAATTCAAGTATAGGAATAGGCCTACCATTACATCTCCTCAACTTGGTGCTTGAAATTATTGTCGCCAATTTATAGGTTTCTCCTGCTCCTTTATAATGATCTGTGATTTCATTTTTTATCCGGTTTTTTTTGTGATGTGGCCACTTTAATTTCCTGCTGCTTCAATTGAAAGGTGTTGTCTACTCGTTTGATGGGTGTTGTCTATGGCGGCAGGTAGCCTAGTGGTTAGAGTGTTGGGCCAGTAATTTAAAGGTTGCTGGATTGAATCCCTAAACTGAAAAGGTAAAAATCTGTCGTTCTGTCGCTGAACAAGACAGATAACCTACTGCTACAGGTAGGATGTCATTGTAAATAAGAATTTGTTCTTAACTGACATGCCTAGTTAATTAAAAGGTGTTGTCTACTCTGTTGAAGGGTGTTGTCTACTCTGTTGAAGGGTGTTGTCTACTCTGTTGAAGGGTGTTGTCTACTCTGAGTTGAAGGGTGTTGTCTACTCTGAGTTGAAGGGTGTTGTCTACTCTGAGTTGAAGGGTGTTGTCTACTCTGTTGAAGGGTGTTGTCTACTCTGTTGAAGGGTGTTGAACTACTCTGTTGAAGGGTGTTGTGCTACTCTGTTGAAGGGTGTTGTCTACTCTGTTGAAGGGTGTTGTGCTACTCTGTTGAAGGGTATTGTCTACTCTGAGTTGAAGGGTGTTGAACTACTCTGTTGAAGGGTGTTGTCTACTCTGTTGAAGGGTATTGTCTACTCTGAGTTGAAGGGTGTTGAACTACTCTGTTGAAGGGTGTTGTGCTACTCTGTTAAAGGGTAAAGAGAAAACAGTCACTCACTTTTCAGTTGGGAGGCCAATGATAATGTAAAAGCGTTTCAGTCCCCTCTCCCCAAGCCTCTACTCACTGTGTTTGAGAATCATTGGAACTACTGAAACTCCTGCATAACATCACTACTTAGCTTCCCCATCTACAGTATTTAGGATCAGCAAAATGCAATATGATGACAACTCTGCTTTCCTACAATAGCAAAGGCCACTTTTCTTCCAACCTTCCAACCCTCCAACCCTCCAAGCCTCCACATCACTTCTGAAGGAGAAAAAAAATAAATAAATAAACACATTTCAGGCAAAATCTATAATCAAGATGCCTCGTTCCACCCCCTCCAGAGTGGCCAATTGGTATTCTGAAAGATCCTCTGCCCCCTATTGCGTTCTCAATCTCCTAGCAGGAAGGAGGGAGAAGAGGCCACTAAGCCTTAGGATGGAAAACGTAGAGCTATGGATTAATGACCAGTAGAACACATGAAGACCATGAGAGGGTTTATACTGTATATATCACTACAAAGTAGCAGATTTTGTAGCAGTTCTATGTCTGTCTGTCTGTCTGTCTGTCTGTCTGTCTGTCTGTCTGTCTGTCTGTCTGTCTGTCTGTCTGTCTGTCTGTCTGTCTGTCTGTCTGTCTGTCTGTCTGTCTGTCTGTCTGTCTGTCTGTCTGTCTGTCTGTCTGTCTGTCTGTCTGTCTGTCTGTCTGTTTGTTAAAAACAAACAACTATGTTTTCAGTGAGCAGTAGGCATTGGTCTGAAGCCACACTTTTACTGCATACAAGTTAAAGTGTTGGGTTCTTCACACATCACACTAATCCCATTCCACTACCTTTTCGAGCTTTGTTTTATTATATGAAAACAAGTTTTGTATGTATACTTACAAGACCATCATGCTTGATAGAGCATGGGTGGAGTAGTCGTTGTGTTTCCCTTTTTTCTAAGCAACCAAAGTCTGCCATTAGCAGTGCTATTGTATCCTTTCATTTGGTATCTGCCAAAAGGTCTGGGGCTTAATGGCACTGGTGGTGTGCTGGCATAACTGCAAGGGTCGCTGGTTTAAAACTTCGGTATTCCAACTGTTGCCATCTCATAGCTAAAATCAGTTTTGAACGAACTATTAAATTATTTTTAAGAATTTAACATGGATAGTCAAAAAATGTAATTGTCTGTAGTTTTCAGAAGGTGAATAGCTCAAGTCTTACATTGTGAAATATGACTTAATTCCCATTGAAAGCAAAGCGAAGGAAAACGGTCTTAAGAAATTGACTTTTTTGAAGGTTGTATAATGCAGTCATATAGACTTAACAAAGATATCCCCATGCAATCTCCCCACACCTAGTGCCATGCCACTGCAATGGCTGTGCACGGCAGAGTTGTTGACTGATTTAAATTGTGCAATTAAATACAATCAAGATGGTCAAAAGGCAGAGTTATTAGTTTGGCACTGTAGATCAACACATATTTGGATTAAATTGTCAAGAAGACAGGAGAAGGAGTGTACTGTAATCTATTCTGGATGTTTGAAACTGGTGAGTTTTTCAGATGCTTGCAAGTATGTATTTACACACCGCACTGCACTGTTTTCTTAGCTACAGTTTCAGTTGTGTCCTGATTGACAGTGAAATATGGCTAGCTCTTACCGTAGCTTGGACTACAAGGCCCTCTCCCAGCCCTCACCCTTCTGTAAATCAGATCATGCCTCCATTCTGCTCATCCCCTCCTATAGGCAGAAGCTTAAATAGGAAGGACTGTTCAATGTAAGTCTAACCAATCGGAATCTATGCTTCAAGATTGTTTTGATCATGTGGTATGTGTTATGTTCCGTTTTGCCTCTGAGAATATCATTGGTGTATAAACTGACTTGGTCACTGAGTTCATCAGGAAGTGCATAGAGGACGTTGTTATCTAAACCAAAAAAGCTTTTGCATTTTCTAGAACTAAAAGCGCGAACCACCACATTTAAAAAAAAAAGGCAAGGTGACTGGGAACATTGTACAGTGCAGACAGTCCAGCTATGCCCTCCGTAAGGCAAAACGACAGTACAGGTACAAAAGTGGAGTTGCAGTTCATTGGCTCAGACACGAGACATACAGTATGAGTTATTTTTTGTTGATGTGAAGAAGAAACTAACTGAAAGAGAGTACAGTAAGGATAGGGAGGGGAAAAAAGGTTGCCCATATTTTCAAGATCTGAGCTACTTCATTTATTTAGGAACTGTACTAGTTTATTTAGGCAATTTAATATTTTTGTTTAAGCTTGGCCTATTTAGTAGGCTATTTTGCAGCATAAAGCTATATTTGTTGGCATAAAGTTGAGTGACTCACTCATTTGTGGCTTTGGATCAAAATAAATAAGTACCAACATTCTTTCCGATAGTCTTTAATAAACAAATTATATGACCAAGTTAATCTGCTCATGTTTTGTGTGTGTGTGTGTGTGTGTGTTCAATTATTTAGGTAGCCTAGTGGTTAGAGCATTGGACTAGTAACCGAAAGGTAGCTAGATCGAATCCCCGAGCTGACAAGGTAAAAATCTGTCGTTCTGCCCCTGAACAAGGCAGTGAACCCACTGTTCCTAGGCTGTCATTGTAAATAAGAATTTGCCTAGTTAAATAAAGGTAAAATAAAACAATTGTGACATTGTGGTTACAATGCAGAATGTAAATGAAATAAATCCTGTTCATAATGAATAATCACATGATTATTACAAACTTGTAATTTTTCCTCTTTTTTCCTTTTCCTTTTTTTGTAATCCTTTATATTTTTAGACAATAGAAAACATACACATACAAACGACAACTACATCACCCCCTGCCCAGACCCACCTGCTCACACCCCTATCTCCAGCGCCCGCATCACTCTCCGTCACATGGCCTCAACCTGCACCATTTTGTTTCTCTCCGTCGCCCGCGCACTTACAACATTTAAATAATAAAGCATATAAAGACTGACATTGGTGGATTTCCAGATTTTTTTAAAAAGTATCCTTAAAGATGATTGACGAGAAAAGTATCGTCCAACCCATCGGGTATCTCACTGCACCCGTAAATGCCATGTCTTGAAATATGCAGACAGACGTATTAGAAGGACATTGTAATACTTCTGACAGCCAACTTTCTAACTCCGCCCATAACTTCTAGACTTCATAACATTCCCAGAAGGCATGGATTATTATAACTTAATGAAAAATAAAACTGGTAATCTAATTGTATTTACTGCAGGCCTAATAACTATGGCTTTAACCTTCTGAATGAATGATTATAATGAAGATAGAAGCCGCCTCTTAATGAGTTCCGAGAGCCGATCCATTACCCAACAAAATAACACACATTTATTTAGCCTAAATGTTTTTATGACTACAGACAGCAGGCTATTATTCCTCTTTTCCTTCATTAATTCATTTGTCTGCATGTCTATTCAACATTTGGCTAAAAATAACCTTATATTTTTATTTTCACAATGCAATGCGGCACATTGATAACTCAAATCGCTTTAAAGAGCCTTATAATATTAGACAAACAAATAAACATACTAATATACTACATACTAATACAATAACAACAGTCCATTCTTCAGTGGATTTCTTCAAATTGCTGTGCAGAAAAATTATGTCATCTACCGTGCCTGGTCGAAGGCTCGCAGCTGGCTTCTCTCTGAAACCACACATCAATCTGTAGATGCCGCTTTATCCTCTGGAACCACACAATTACCAGGTGGACAGTAGGCCTCTTGAAGTGATAGAGGAAATCAACAAGATCCACAAGTATTCTTTCACAATAGCTGGACTTAATGTTATCTTCAGTTTTGAGCTGCGCTGTCCCACTATCCGTGCTGGATAACATCCACTATTCGTTTATGTAATGGGCTGCAAGGTAACAATATATATATATTTTTTTTTATCGTCAATCCATATATCAAGTGTATTTGCGCTACTGTAATAATCAAAATTCTCCGATGCAGGACTCTAGTGCAAGAGGAGAGAGACTCTAGGACAGAAACATTCGCACCTCCATTAATACACAAAAGGAGAGTCTAATAGCTTGGCTAGCCGTGAAAAATCCCCCAATTTGTTTAGACTACCGATAGATGTTGTGGTCAGTCAGAATTGAGTCCTATTGTAAAGTGTAGGCTAACTGCCAAAAAGGACACACTTGCAATGTATTTGATGCTCAAGTCCTCTAAGGTTTTACATTTCTGACTCAATATCAGATACCTGATTTGCCCTAATGAAAAACGCATCACACCCAACAAATGCAGTACCAGTCAAAAGTTTGGACAAACATACTCATTCAAGGGTTTTTCTATATTTTTACTATTTTCTACATTATAGAATAATAGGGAAGACATCACAGCGATGAAATAACACATATGGAATCATGTAGTAACCAAAAAAAGTGTTAAACAAATATTATATTTCAGATTCTTCAAATAGCC
This sequence comes from Salmo salar, assembly GCF_965601325.2. Taxonomy (NCBI): domain Eukaryota; kingdom Metazoa; phylum Chordata; class Actinopteri; order Salmoniformes; family Salmonidae; genus Salmo; species Salmo salar. The sequence goes on along the minus strand of NC_138295.1, from coordinate 7,395,257 downwards.
ACCCTATGCCTTGATGACAGCTTCACACACTCTTGGCATTCTCTCAACCAGCTTTATGAGGTAGGCTGTCCTTCCTCATGCACACTTGTCACCATCATTGCGAGCAGCTGCGCTATATTGGACTCACCTGGACTCCATTACCTTGTTGATTACTCCCTCCACATCTGTGTGCTCCTCCGTTTGTTCCCTGTGTTAGCATTGATGTCATTATGTTTCCTCTGTCCAGACGCTGTTCCTGTCCTGTTCCATGTCCCTTATTCATTTAATGTTCTCCCTGTACCTGCTTCTCGTCGACAAGCGTCGTTCCTTACACTTTGAAAACTAAATTACTAACGACCCTGTTAAAAATCCTGTATGTGGTTCTCTGTAACATCCGCTTGGCACATGACGAGAAGCAAAGAGTGTGTTGTGTACCTCTAGTCAAGTTGATTTTCATCAACATTGTTCTCATATTGTAGGTGCAAAACTAAAAAATATTGGCCTATATGTGATTCACCACCTGGATTCGGACTTATGTAGCAACATTTGAATTTCTGTTTTTTACATTGGATAAAAGTAGAGCCAGAGCTACAAAATGGTATATCATACACTGCATTTGAGGAAACAATGGGAAAGTAATTCTGCTTTGTAAGTTGTAAAGTTACTTTTGAGAAAACCGTCTTTCAATGTTTTGGTATTACTACTGGAGAGCCCTGTTTGTCTACACCCATTCAGCATTGTTCACACCCTCTTCAGCCTTAGCCCCACCAATCTCTTTAAGGGATGATACGTGCATTCTGTACTAACTTGCCAGCTACTTCCAGACATCTAAGAGAGAGAAAACACCTCACTGAACATTACCCACTCTATCTGTGGTTTCGCGTTCAGAGCGCACACTGGACACTCTGGCCGATAAGTAGGCCGGGTTGTTCTGAAAGCTCTGACCTCACAACTACAATCAAGCACCCAAGCTAACTGGCTAACATTGGCTAGCTACTTCCAGACACATAATGAGAGAACACTCCACTCTGACCATTTCATTCACCCTAGCAGAGTTGGTTAGGCTGTTTTCATGTTATCCAGAGCGTTGGTGACTGTGACTGTGCTGCTGGCAACAAGCTAACTGGCTAACATTGGCTAGCTACTTCCAGACACATAATGAGAGAACACTCCACTCTGACCATTTCATTCACCCTAGCAGAGTTGGTTAGGCTGTTTTCATGTTATCCAGAGCGTTGGTGACTGTGACTGTGCTGCTGGCAACAATTGAATGGCTGGCTCGTTAGCTAGTGAGCCAGCCAGCTAGCTAACGGTACACTTTAACTTGACATTAGGTTTATGCAGTTTTACTACGCAATACTTATTGTTTTTAAAAGCCGCGTTCGACACGATTACCTAAACATACTGACCAGCTCCAATAGTTGTAAGTTTCTATGTAAAATATTCTGTAACAAGTGTTGTGCTCAATGGTGGATCTATTTATAATTATTTAAGAGATTTGCAATATGGTAGACCAATCCAAACTCATCTCTCGGCATGTCCAGCCCACTCATTATCTCAGCCAATCATGGCTAGCGGGAAGGATGCTCTCTTTTTCTGTGGCTAAACATTTTACATTTTAGCAGACGACTTACAGTAGGGAGTGCATACATTTCATACATTCTTTTCCCGCACTGGTCCCCTGTGGGAATTGAACCCACAACCCTGGTGTTGCAAACACCATGCTCTACCAACTGAGCCACACGGGACCTAAACCAACTAGCCTCGTAATTTAACAATTCTATTCGTATTTATAGATGGCGTACAAGTTTTATGATATTAAGGCACATGAAAGTTCACAAGTTCGAGAAGGCATTTCTGCCCAAAAACTCATTTTGATTAAAACAATTGTTTTACGTTCAAACAGATTTCCTGTGAAGTTGTGACTTGCGACGTACGCCTAGTTAGGGTCACATATCGACTCTCCCATTGCTGTCAAAAATGTAAGAAAAAGCCAACCGTCATGACTATAATATTCATCTGTCAAACTGTTTAATATCTCTACTAACCTCCCATAGAATCACTGTTTAATATCTCTATTACACACCCATAGAATCACTGTTTCAGGTTTCTATTATCCTCCCATAGAATCACTGTTTCAGGTTTCTATTATCCTCCCATAGAATCACTGTTTCAGGTTTCTATTATCCTCCCATAGAATCACTGTTTCAGGTTTCTATTATCCTCCCATAGAATCACTGTTTCAGGTTTCTATTATCCTCCCATAGAATCACTGTTTCAGGTCTCTATTACACACCCATAGAATCACTGTTTCAGGTTTCTATTATCCTCCCATAGAATCACTGTTTAATATCTCTATTACACACCCATAGAATCACTGTTTAATATCTCTATTACACACCCATAGAATCACTGTTTCAGGTTTCTATTATCCTCCCATAGAATCACTGTTTCAGGTTTCTATTATCCTCCCATAGAATCACTGTTTCAGGTTTCTATTATCCTCCCATAGAATCACTGTTTCAGGTTTCTATTATCCTCCCATAGAATCACTGTTTCAGGTTTCTATTACCCTCCCATAGAATCACTGTTTCAGGTTTCTATTATCCTCCCATAGAATCACTGTTTCAGGTTTCTATTACCCTCCCATAGAATCACTGTTTCAGGTCTCTATTACACAACCATAGAATCACTGTTTCAGGTTTCTATTATCCTCCCATAGAAACAACATAGATGGGTGGCATTAGAATATGATCAGTAGTTTTGAAAGTCATGATTGCAATTGCAAATGTGGGAAATTGTGTTTGATTTCCCTTAATGTAGGGATTTGTTCAACTGAAAATGTCTGCGGTAAGCAAGCATTAGCAAAGCTACAGTAGTGGCTGATGACTGCAATGAATATGTATCTTCTCAGTAAGCGTGGGAATGTATTGAAATTATTATCCTCCTTTTCTGTTCTGTAAAAAGTCTACCACAGATTCATTGTGGAGCTGGAGACAATGAAACTTTGCCTTAATTAAGGATGTTTTGAAATTCTCAAGAAATAGCCGGAAGTGACTATAATAATGATAATGGTAATAATATTTATAATTATAATTATAATTATTATTATAATAATACTACAAATAATGATAATAATAATGATAATTATTATAATAATATTTATAATAATAATAATGTATTATTATTATAATAATGATAATGATAACAATAATACTACTACTACTACTACTACTACTACTACTAATAATAATAATAATGATAATGATAACAATACTACTACTACTACTACTACTACTACTACTACTACTAATAATAATAATAATAATAATAATAATGATAATGATAACAATACTACTACTACTACTACTACTACTACTACTACTACTACTACTACTAATAATAATAATAATAATGATAACAATACTTCTACTACTACTAATAATAATAATAATAATGATAATGATAATGATAATGATAATTATAATAATAATAATAATAATAATAATGATCATGTATGAACAAGAGCGAACAATTATATCCAGTCCCGACTTTTAGGAGAGCAAGCCCTGTGTGTGAAAGTATTAACTACCTATTTTGTGGTAATGCAATACAGTGAGGGGAAAAAAGTATTTGATCCCCTGCTGATTTTGTACGTTTGCCCACTGACAAAGAAATGATCAGTCTATAATTTTAATGGTAGGTTTATTTGAACAGTGAGAGACAGAATAACAACAAAGAAATCCAGAAAAACGCATGTCAAAAATTTTATAAATTGATTTGCATTTTAATGAGGGAAATAAGTATTTTACCCCCTCTCAATCAGAAAGATTTCTGGTTCCCAGGTGTCTTTTATACAGGTAACGAGCTTAGATTAGAAGCACACTCTTAAAGGGAGTGCTCCTAATCTCAGTTTGTTACCTGTATAAAAGACACCTGTCCACAGAAGCAATCAATCAATCAGATTCCAAACTCTCCACCATGGCCAAGACCAAAGAGCTCGCCAAGGATGTCAGGGACAAGATTGTAGACCTACACAAGGCTGGAATGGGCTAAAAGACCATCGCCAAGCAGCTTGGTGAGAAGGTGACAACAGTTGGTGCGATTATTCGCAAATGGAAGAAACACAAAAGAACTGTCAATCTCCCTCGGCCTGGGGTTCCATGCAAGATCTCACCTCGTGGAGTTGCAATGATCATGAGAACGGTGAGGAATCAGCCCAGAACTACACGGGAGGATCTTGTCAATGATCTCAAGGCAGCTGGGACCATAGTCACCAAGAAAACAATTAGTAACACACTACGCCGTGAAGGACTGAAATCCTGCAGCACCCGCAAGGTCCCCCTGCTCAAGAAAGCACATATACATGCCCGTCTGAAGTTTGCCAATAAACATCTGAATGATTCAGAGGACAACTGGGTGAAAGTGTTGTGGTCAGATGAGACCAAAATGGAGCTGTTTGGCATCAACTCAACTCGCCGTGTTTGGAGGAGGAGGAATGCTGCCTAAGACCCCAAGAACACCATCCCCACCGTCAAACAAGGAGGTGGAAACATTATGCTTTGGGGGTGTTTTTCTGCTAAGGGGACAGGACAACTTCACCGCATCTAAGGGACGATGGATGGGCCATGTACCGTCAAATCTTGGGTGAGAACCTCCTTCCCTCAGCCAGGGCATTGAAAATGGGTCGTGGATGGGTATTCCAGCATGACAATGACCCAAAACACACGGCCAAGGCAACAAAGGAGTGGCTCAAGAAGAATCACATTAAGGTCCTGGAGTGGCCTAGCCAGTCTCCAGACCTTAATCCCATAGAAAATCTGTGGAGGGAGCTGAAGGTTCGAGTTGCCAAACGTCAGCCTCGAAACCTTAATGACTTGGAGAAGATCTGCAAAGAGGAGTGGGACAAAATCCCTCCTGAGATGTGTGCAAACCTGGTGGCCAACTACAAAAAACATCTGACCTCTGTGATTGCCAACAAGGGTTTTGCCACCAAGTACTAAGTCATGTTTTGCAGAGGGGTCAAATACTTATTTCCCTCATTAAAATGCAAATCAATTTATAACATTTTTGAGATGCGTTTTTCTGGATTTTTTGTTGTTATTCTGTCTCTCACTGTTCAAATAAACCTACCTTTAAAATGATAGACTGATCATTTCTTTGTTAGTGGGCAAACGTACAGAATCAGCAGGGGATCAAATATTTTTTTCCCTCACTGTATATCAAACATGTGCTCAAAGTTGTAGCCAGTATTTTACTGGCATCTTCAAAACCTTGAAACTTTTTCTCTCTCTAAATCTTCCCTCTTAAGGCTCTTCTAAAGCTCTAACCCTGTTGCCCGTCTTTTACTATCTCATAATGAATTAGCTAGCGGCAATAACCTGGCAAATCAATAGCAATCGGCAGCAAGCCACTGACAGAAAGGCTATACAGACTGTACTGTGTGGTCATGTATGGAAAGATAAAGAGGCCTTGGAAACCAAACAGGATCTATTCAGCAGTGAAGACAAGTATCCATACATCAGGGCTTTGACCTTCTGTCTGTCTGTCTGTCTGTCTGTCTGTCTGTCTGTCTGTCTGTCTGTCTGTCTGTCTGTCTGTCTGTCTGTCTGTCTGTCTGTCTGTCTGTCTGTCTGTCTGTCTGTCTGTCTGTCTGTCTGTCTGTCTGTCTGTCTGTCTGTCTGTCTGTCTGTCTGCCTGCCTGCCTGCCTGCCTATGTACCGTACCTATGTGCCTGCCTGTCTGCTGTCTGCCTGCCTGTCTTTCTGCCTGTCTCCCTGCCTATGTACGTACATATGTGCCTGCCAGCCTGCCTGTCTGCATTCACCGCCAAAACATAGCCATGTATATCTTTCATTAATCACCGATAATTATTTTTCTATACATCTATGACAGGCTCAAAAAGCTGTCATCCTTCTTAATTTCAGCATACTACAACTGCAATACATGTTATGAGGAACCTGGAAATGGAGGAAGACACAACTATGGAGGAAGATGAGAGGGTGTTTCAATCACCAGTTATACACGACACCCTTGGTGGAATCTCTTGCCAGCATCCTATAGAACCTGGACATGCTGCTTCCATTTGAAGACATTTAATATTCACTACATGGTAGAATATAGGCCTCCAATGAATCTCCTGTGATTCATATGTACTATGTACAATAAGAACCCTGGAGTATAAACCTTTCTACACATTCGTTCTTGAGCAGAGCTCTGGGTGTATTTTGTCTGAGACAATGGTTTAATAACAATCAATGAACCTGTCCACCAATCCCACAAGGTAATTTTCATTGAATTACAACAGTGTATTTAACAGCAACGTCACAGAAGGTTTGTGTGTCTTCATGTTTTCTGATGTCTGAAAGCCTCCATGCATCCAGCCAAGGGAGCGGACCCTGAACAAGAAGCCAATCTAATCACAGGATTTTAATTTAGATCACAAAAGGACTGCCTTGGTTTTTGTTGCATGCTTTTAGTTTTTACAGTTGTATCGCTTTTTTTTTTTGGGGGGGGGGGGGGGGGTAAGGAAATAAGACCCAACTTATTGTGTTCTCAGAATCCTGAGAAAGAATTGAAATCTCGAGTCCCACTGTTAATTTGTGTGTGTGTTGAGGTACCCGGGCGAAGTACATAACCATTCCAGATTCTTAATCCTTTAAGGTCAACACTCTCACTTCCTTCCTTGTTTTATTGTGAGAGGAAATGACTCTCAGTAAGGGCAAAGTGAAGGAAATAAGAGAGGAGGTATTTAATCGGTTGGTATTAGTCCGGAGGTGGTGGCGGGGCCAGAGGACTGACTGCTCACTCGCATCTTGTCTTGTCTGGCAGGCAGACCTGGGTTCAAATAGTATTTATACTTCAACTGTCTGCTTTAGCCTGCCTGGAATGACAAATGGACTGGATTCAAAAATGTTCATACTAGTTCATTGTTTTCATTTGGCCAGACACTCAATCAAATTCAGGCTAAAGTGTTCGAAGTTGTTTCAAATAGTATTTGAACCCAGGTCCGCTGGTAAGAAGAGAAGTAGACAACAGCAGGTGGCTTGGACGACTCACATCCTGAAGGACGCAGGCGTGTCTCGTCCCCTAGCCCTCCTTCCCCTCCCAGCCAGAAGGTCACAGAGGTGGGCTGTAGAGTAATTGGTGACTGTCTGGGAGACCAGACAACTGCAGATCTAGCTCTTAATTGGCAATTGTAAATAACAAATGAAACTGATGGCTCAAATTACCTGTACCACAAAGCTTCTGCTCCAACTCATTAATTGCCTCCTGAAACGTGACACACAATAACAAATGATTGTGGGGGCTGGTGGGATGCTGGCTGCTGCCAGGTTGCCATTGTATGCTGGGTTGATATGAGACAGAGTGTACGACCCAAATGGCACCCTATTCCCTATATAGTGCACTACTTTTGACCAGAGTCCATAGGGCCCATAGGCCTCTGGTCAAAAGTAGTGCACTATATAGGGAATAGGATGCCATTTGGGACGTACCCAGAGAGAGGAATACATCAAGAAGGTAGGGTAGCAGATTGTTAATATCAGCCGTTTCATCTGGCCGGTTGTGAAATAAACGGCAATGGGGCCTGCAGTAGCACGGCACAACGAGGTGAGCACGTGTAATGGGACGGAGCCAGTCTCCGCCAACAGGGCCTAATGAACTGAGACATAGTTTTTCACTGCGAAACCACGACAATGTCAAGGTGTTGCAGCACGCCATTTGTGTTGTGAACATGGAGGACGTGGCCGGCGACATGCAGGGATCCGCTTAACCAAAGCAACAACACCTGTGTCTGGACAATGTCTGGGTATTGTTGCCCCTCACACCACCACACATGATAAACCAATATGACGCCGTCGGTACAAGAAATCACCAATCAAGTCGTACCAATCCAGCTATGGGTTGTCCATTAGAGGTGGTCTCCTCTGCTCCTCTGTATCAGTTGTCCGCACACCTACAGCACTAGGCAGACTGGCCCTGTTCATAAGCTCTGCGGGGATAGACATAGTACCTTTTCATTAGAGGTCTAGCAGAGAAGTCATGTAGCAGAACTACTGTATGTGTTAAGGGTGGGATTTTGACTGATGATGGGGGAACGTTGCGGCTGCAGTGGCATTTGATTTACTGGCTCTCCCACCGCTGTAATGAGGAGTAATTCTGCCCTGACACCCTCCGTCCTCCCTTTATCCCTCCATCCCCCCGTCATCATCCCCCTCTTCCAGCTAGCATCAACTCCCACCCATCCCTTAGTGCAGGACTGTCACAGTGGCAGCTCGGTCAAAGCTTCCCCACTACATCTTCCAACGAGAACAAAAATCTGACACTTGTCTTATTAACCAAAGGATTTTGCATGTATCTTCATTACGGACCCATTAAAAATAGAGAGAGACTGAACTCTCCGTATTCAATATCCGGCAAGGAGATAGAAGTTAACTCGGATGATTTATGTTTCTGCCAGAAAAATACATGTATTTAGTGTAAGTTCAAAGGCTAAATAAATCATAATTAGAACCTGAATAGGAATTGATTGGTTCAGGTGGCCGCAAATTGCAAAGAAGTAACATTCAGAGCAAAGCAACACATATAACGCTAACCCTATTTCTAATCCTAACCCTTGGAGGAGAGTAGTGAAAACTAAACCCTAACCCTAACTGTTGGAGGAGAGTAGTGAAAACTAAACCCTAACTGTTGGAGGAGAGGAGTGAAAACTAATCCCTAACTGTTGGAGGAGAGGAGTGATAACTAAACCCTACCTGTTGGAGGAGAGTAGTGAAAATTAAACCCTTACCCTAACTGTTGGAGGAGAGGAGTGAAAACTAAACCCTAACTGTCGGAGGAGAGTAGTGAAAACTAAACCCTAACCCTACCTGTTGGAGGAGAGTAGTGAAAACTAAACCCTAACTGTTGGAGGAGAGGAGTGATAACTAAACCCTAACTGTTGGAGGAGAGGAGTGAAAACTAAACCTTAACTGTTGGAGGAGAGTAGTGAAAACTAAACCCTAACTGTTGGAGGAGAGGAGTGAAAACTAAACCCTGTTGGAGGAGAGGAGTGAAAACTAAACCCTAACCCTAACTGTTGGAGGAGAGGAGTGAAAACTAAACCCTAACCCTAACTGTTGGAGGAGAGGAGTGAAAACTAAACCCTAACTGTTGGAGGAGAGGAGTGAAAACTAAACCCTAACTGTTGGAGGACAGTAGTGAAAACTAAACCCTAACTGTTGGAGGACAGTAGTGAAAACTAAACCCTAACTGTTGGAGGAGAGTAGTGAAAACTAAACCCTGTTGGAGGAGAGTAGTGAAAACTAAACCCTAACTGTTGGAGGAGAGGAGTGAAAACTAAACCCTAACTGTTGGAGGACAGTAGTGAAAACTAAACCCTAACTGTTGGAGGAGAGTAGTGAAAACTAAACCCTGTTGGAGGAGAGTAGTGAAAACTAAACCCTAACCCTAACTGTTGGAGGAGAGGAGTGAAAACTAATCCCAAACTGTTGGAGGAGGGTAGTGAAAACTAAACCCTAACTGTTGGAGGAGAGGAGTGAAAACTAAACCCTAACTGTTGGAGGAGAGGAGTGAAAACTAAACCCTAACTGTTGGAGGAGAGTAGTGAAAACTAAACCCTAACTGTTGGAGGAGAGGAGTGAAAACTAAACCCTAACTGTTGGAGGAAAGGAGTGATAACTAAACCCTAACCCTAACTGTTGGAGGAGAGGTGTGAAAACTAAACCCTAACTGTTGGAGGAGAGTAGTGAAAACTAAACCCTAACCCTAACTGTTGGAGGAGAGGAGTGAAAAATAAACCCTAACTGTTGGAGGAGAGGAGTGAAAAATAAACCCTAACTGTTGGAGGAGAGTAGTGAAAACTAAACCCTAACTGTTGGAGGAGAATAGTGATAACTAAACCCTAACCCTAACTGTTGGAGGAGAGGAGTGAAAACTAAACCCTAACTGTTGGAGGAGAGTAGTGAAAACTAAACCCTAACTGTTGGAGGAGAGTAGTGAAAACTAAACCCTAACTGTTGGAGGAGAGGAGTGAAAACTAAACCCTAACTGTTGGAGGAGAGTAGTGAAAACTAATCCCTAACTGTTGGAGGAGAGGAGTGAAAACTAAACCCTAACTGTTGGAGGAGAGGAGTGAAAACGAAACCCTGTTGGAGGAGAGTAGTGAAAACTAAACCCTAACCCTAACTGTTGGAGGAGAGGAGTGAAAACGAAACCCTAACTGTTGGAGGAGAGTAGTGAAAACTAAATCCTGTTGGAGGAGAGTAGTGAAAACTAAACCCTAACCCTAACTGTTGGAGGAGAGGAGTGAAAACTAAACCCTAACTGTTGGAGGAGAGTAGTGAAAACTAAACCCTAACCCTAACTGTTGGAGGAGAGGAGTGAAAACTAAACCCTGTTGGAGGAGAGTAGTGAAAACTAAACCCTAACCCTAACCCTAAATGTTGGAGGACAGTAGTGAAAACTAAACCCTAACTGTTGGAGGAGAGTAGTGAAAACTAAACCCTGTTGGAGGAGAGGAGTGAAAACTAAACCCTAACTGTTGGAGGACAGTAGTGAAAACTAAACCCTAACTGTTGGAGAAGAGGAGTGAAAACTAAACCCTAACCCTAACTGTTGGAGGAGAGTAGTGAAAAGTAAACCCTAACCCTAACTGTTGGAGGAGAGGAGTGAAAACTAAACCCTAACTGTTGGAGGAGAGTAGTGAAAACTAAACCCTAACCCTAACTGTTGGAGGAGTGAAAACTAAACCCTGTTGGAGGAGAGTAGTGAAAACTAAACCCTAACCCTAACCCTAAATGTTGGAGGACATTAGTGAAAACTAAACCCTAACTGTTGGAGGAGAGTAGTGAAAACTAAACCCTGTTGGAGGAGAGGAGTGAAAACTAAACCCTAACTGTTGGAGGACAGTAGTGAAAACTAAACCCTAACTGTTGGAGGAGAGGAGTGAAAACTAAACCCTAACTGTTGGAGGAGAGGAGTGAAAACTAATCCCTAACTGTTGGAGGAAAGGAGTGAAAACGAATCCCTAACTTTTGGAGGAGAGGAATGAAAACTTCAATTCAATGAGTCATGCTGCTGAAGTGAATGTGTCCCAAATTGCACCATATCCCTATGTAGTACAGTACTTTTGTCCATAGTGCCCTGGTCAAAAGTAATGCACAATGTTGGGAATAGGGTGGCATTTGAGACTTTCCCAGTCAAACGAACACCGAGGTCAATATAGAGACCAGAGCCAATGAGAAGGAACACCAATGTCAATATAGAGACCAGAGCCAATGAGAAGGAACACCAATGTCAATCTAGAAACCTGAGCCAATGAGAAGGAACACCAATGTCAATCTAGAAACCTGAGCCAATGAGAAGGAACACCAATGTCAATCTAGAAACCTGAGCCAATGAGAAGGCCACATCCTTTCATTTCAATCTGTACATCATGTAAAAAACTCAGCAAGGAGGAAGGGAAAGGTGAGGAACCTTGCTATAAATCACACATACACCTTTTGGACATTTTCTGTGGCAGAATTTCAAAATGCTTAATCAAAATAACATACACAAAAATAAATACCCACACCGCTATCCATTTGGTAACACTTCGTTAACGGTCCGTTATAAACCATGTTAACAGTCCATTATAAACCATGTTAATAGTCCATTATAAACCATGTTAATGGTCCGTTATAAACCATGTTAACGGTCCGTTATAAACCATGTTAACAGTCCGTTATAAACCATGTTAACAGTCTGTTATAAACCATGTTAACGGTCTGTTATAAACCATGTTAACGGTCCATTATAAACCATGTTAATGTTCTGTTATAAACCATGTTAATGTTCTGTTATAAACCATGTTAATAGTCTGTTATAAACCATGTTAATGTTCTGTTATAAACCATGTTAATAGTCCATTATAAACCATGTTAATAGTCCGTTATAAACCATGTTAATGGTCTGTTATAAACCATGTTAATAGTCCATTATAAACCATGTTAACGGTCCGTTATAAACCATGTTAATAGTCCGTTATAAACCATGTTAATGGTCCGTTATAAACCATGTTAACGGTCTGTTATAAACCATGTTAATAGTCCGTTATAAACCATGTTAACGGTCTGTTATAAACCATGTTAACGGTCCGTTATAAACCATGTTAATGGTCCGATATAAACCAATTTAATGGTCTGTTATAAACCATGTAAAAGGTCTGTTATAAACCATGTTGCCGGTCCGATAAAAACCATTTTAACGGTCCGTTATGAATCATGTTAACGGTCTGTTATAAACCATGTTAATAGTCTGTTATTACTAACCTAACCTTAACCATTACCTTACCTAACTTAACTTAACCTAACTTAACCCTTCCTAACCTAACCCTTAGCTAACCTAATCTAACCTAATTGAACCCTTTCTAACCTAACTTAACCCTTCCTATCCTAACCCTTAGCTAACCTAACCTAACTAACCCTAACCCTAAATGGTGTGCAATATTTTTTTGTAAATGCCTGATAAATGTTTTATGACAGACCGTTTAAATAAAGTGTAACTGTTGATTGAAATATTGTGCCATGGACAGATAATTAAGTCGCAGTGGAAGCTTTACTGAAGGCAACTCTAAACTTGTTTATTATGAGGACTTGCGCTAACCTCATACATGGGGTCACAGTAATAGCTGTCAGGTGTAACATGTTATTTGTCTAATATAAAAAGCTACAAAATGAGAAGCACAAAGGTCTGATGTCTCAAACAAACACAGAGTGTTAAATACATGCCCGTAAAGCAAGAGAGAGATTTGTGCCAGGCATACAAAGCTTTGTTGCTTCTCTAGCCATATCTATTCTGTAGCCTTCCCACCAGAGTAGGAGTCAACTGTAATCTCTTTTCATACATAAAAATACAGAATGAAAAGAGACTTCCCTCGCTCTTGTAAGAAGTCTTAATTAGCCGAAGCAGAGGTAAACACCACTTTACTTTCCACCCCTTTGAATGTATCTACTTTAGAAGGACCCAAGCATCAAAAGACATCACATCACAACAACAGGAAGGAGCAGAAAATAGAACCAGCGCTTCTCCTCTCCAGTTATCTATCCTCGTTTTCTCTATGATATGTTCATACCCAACTACTGTCCTAAACCGCATCCCTCTGTCTAGCCGGTCGCTGAACCCTGAACCTCACGAAATCTACGCTCATTAAAACCTTATTCCCTGATAAAACAGCACAGTCCTTGTCACTGGCACATAATAAAGAGTCTTCCATTACACTCATCCAGCACTAACATGTTCCTCACTGAGTCTGTCTCGTACGCTGGGCTGTGAAGGGGCATATTTCTACCCGGTAAATAGGAATGTCAAGGTGGAGGAATGCTGCTGAGAGCAACACAGTGTGCTGTGATGTTGTATTAAAGAGAAAGTGGCAGCCTTGGGAAAAAAAATAGATATGGATTAAATCAGTTGCAGATATCAGATAATTGGTGAGTCAGTGACCTGTGACCTCCTGTTAAAAACTGTTTTCCAAACCCTCTAACCTGTAACATTTCTTCTAAAACCCTTTAACTTTAGTAGTTGGTGATTTTATCACAAAAGGAACGATTCCTTCAACAACAACAAAAAATGTCTTCTAGCTCCCTCACTATATTGCATTTTCTTTAGGTTCTAAGAATCCGTGTTTCTTGACCCCTCTCCTTCTCCAATAAGAGATCCCTGGGGTCAGAGAACTTTGTAATGAACTGCTGGTACTGTATGTTAGACTACTAGACCAGACAGTGGTGATACTGTATGTTAGACTACTAGACCAGACAGTGGTGATACTGTATGTTAGACTACTAGACCAAACAGTGGTGATACTGTATGTTAGACTACTAGACCAGACAGTGGTGATACTGTATGTTAGACTACTAGACCAGACAGTGGTGATACTGTATGTTAGACTACTAGACCAGACAGTGGTGATACTGTATGTTAGACTACTAGACCAGACAGTGGTGATACTGTATGTTAGACTACTAGACCAGACAGTGGTGATACTGTATGTTAGACTACTAGACCAGACAGTGGTGATACTGTATGTTAGACTACTAGACCAGACAGTGGTGATACTGTATGTTAGACTACTAGACCAGACAGTGGTGATACTGTATGTTAGACTACTAGACCAGACAGTGGTGATACTGTATGTTAGACTACTAGACCAGACAGTGGTGATACTGTATGTTAGACTACTAGGCCAGACAGTGAGTAACTTGTGTAACATTATTCTCGAGATGCCGGCTGGATAAAGGAGCTATACATCCTGGATATTGTTGCCTCAGAGAACATTTCCTTCTGTTTGATCTGATCTCCCCAGCAGGCAGACTCCTAACAGTCCTGCCTGAACATTAAATATTTCAAGAGAAATCATTGGCTGTGGTGTTCTGTAATGTGTAGTGCAAGCTGAGAAGCTACAGCACTGGGTCTAAGGAGACTTAGCTAGCTTATCTTGACAACCGTAAAATAAAAAAGCTTCCTTAGCGATTTTCTTTTTGAGACCTTCTTGAACAGGTAGTATAAAGGTAGACACTTTTCCACTATCCTCCAACTCTTTTAAACAGGACTCTTGTAAAAATGTTATTTTACAAATATAAACAAACCAAGCATTTTCTTAAAAAGAACCTGCCAAGGCAGATGTGTGTATGCGTGTTTACATATGTATGCGTGGGTGTGCATATGTGTGTCACTGTGCTAAAGGGACATCAAAGACCTCGATCTACCTCCCCTGTTACTTTTCCCTGTGTCCTCCGTCCTCCTGCCCAATGTCTCTCACTGAACAGCAACTCTGTGTCCTCCTGCCCAATGTCTCTCACTGAACAGCAACCCTCTGTCCTCCTGCCCAATGTCTCTCACTGAACAGCAACTCTGTGTCCTCCGTCCTCCTGCCCAATGTCTCTCACTGAACAGCAACCCTCTGTCCTCCTGCCCAATGTCTCTCACTGAACAGCAACTCTGTGTCCTCCTGCCCAATGTCTCTCACTGAACAGCAACTCTGTGTCCTCCTGCCCAATGTCTCTCACTGAACAGAAACCCTTTGTCCTCCTGCCCAATGTCTCTCACTGAACAGAAACTCTGTGTCCTCTGTCCTCCTGCCCAATGTCTCTCACTGAACAGGAACCCTTTGTCCTCCTGCCCAATGTCTCTCACTGAACAGAAACCCTCTGTCCTCCTGCCCAATGTCTCTCACTGAACAGGAACCCTTTGTCCTCCTGCCCAATGTCTCTCACTGAACAGAAACCCTCTGTCCTCCTGCCCAATGTCTCTCACTGAACAGCAACTCTGTGTCCTCCTGCCCAATGTCTCTCACTGAACAGGAACCCTGTGTCCTCCTGCCCAATGTCTCTCACTGAACAGGAACCCTGTGTCCTCCTGCCCAATGTCTCTCACTGAACAGAAACCCTGTGTCCTCTGTCCTCCTGCCCAATGTCTCTCACTGAACAGAAACCCTGTGTCCTCTGTCCTCCTGCCCAATGTCTCTCACTGAACAGAAACCCTGTGTCCTCCTGCCCAATGTCTCTAACTGAACAGCAACTCTGTGTCCTCCTGCCCAATGTCTCTCACTGAACAGAAACCCTTTGTCCTCTGTCCTCCTGCCCAATGTCTCTCACTGAACAGGAACCCTGTGTCCTTTGTCCTCCTGCCCAATGTCTCTCACTGAACAGAAACCCTTTGTCCTCTGTCCTCCTGCCCAATGTCTCTCACTGAACAGGAACCCTGTGTCCTTTGTCCTCCTGCCCAATGTCTCTCACTGAACAGAAACCCTTTGTCCTCCTGCCCAATGTCTCTCACTGAACAGAAATCACTCACTATCTACTCTCTGTTTTTCCGGTCAGGGTGCTGCTGACTGCAGGTTTTACATTCAATGGGCCTCCAGCCTTCAAATAAAGTACAGGGCAATAGGGACAATGGCCTTGGAATACAGGGGACAATGGCCTTGGAATACAGGGGACAATGGCCTTGGAATACAGGGGACAATGGCCTTGGAATACAGGGCACAATGGCCTTGGAATACAGGGGACAATGGCCTTGGAATACAGGGGACAATGGCCTTGGAATACAGGGGACAATGGCCTTGGAATACAGGGGACAATGGCCTTGGAATACAGGGGACAATGCTTTTACACAACAGAGTTCCACTCCCAGGGAGAAATTGGAACATTTAAGGGAAAGAGCATTGCTCGATGTCCATAATCGTCTCTTTAAATTATCTTACAGTAGAAGCATGGGGCAACAAGGAAGAGAGACGATAAAACACACCGGAAAAAAGAGAAACATTCAAACTAATTCACAGCATCAAAATGATTGTATTGGTACTTGACAGAGCAGGGTGCCATAGACTGTACATCGTAGCTTTGACTACCCATAATGATGCAATTATAGCAGAAACATGTTGTACTTTTAAAACTAGCCGATCTTCTATTATATTCCCCTTCTGACGGAATTGATTGCTGGCTGTTATTAGGTATTCTCATTGCTATTAACCACTGCTGAATGAACTGAGGCATGTATTCCCTGTGCTTGACTGCTTCACCGAAATAAACCCTGGGATAATTGCTATAGAAGTGTATGGGGGTGGCAAATTGAGGTTGTGCTGTGCCCTACAGTCTATTTATAGATGTTCAGCAAACTGCTTTATAAAATGAAGTGAGAGTCGTGTGTGTGTGTGTGTGTGTGTGTGTGTGTGTGTGTGTGTGTGTGTGTGTGTGTGTGTGTGTGTGTGTGTGTGTGTACGGCCGACCTGCTCATTAGGCAGGATTAGACGGCCGTCTATAGCGGAAGATTTACGAGGGCATTTTCTGAGCTAAACTGACCAAGACACACCTCCAACAACAACACATAAAACCACACATAATTCTGCCCCAAAAACAATCTCTCTCAACCAGTGACATATGGGCTTTTTTAGGTGAGCGCTGATGCTGCCCTGTGATAAGCAGTGCCCACTTTGTCAATGGCAGGGACGCAACATGTCTCTTTTCCATACCCAGCGCTCCTCTCCAGGGTGCTGTTGCAGAGAGGCATCGCTGCGGCAGAAAGAGTATGTGGCCTTTTCTGTAGCCTACAGGCTGGAGGTAAAATGTGAGACAATGTAATGAGACGGACACTTTTTACATAATTCAGGTTTCTCCGATTAAATGGCCGAACCTAAATGGCAACCAATCAAATAAAAAAATGTGCCGCCATGTTAACAAACAACATATCCTAAAAAAACAAACAGGACAGGTCAAAGTAAAACGGATAATATGGAATGGACAATCACAACTGTTGTCCAGGAGTTTCACCCCATTGTCATGATCAGTGGTTTCAAGTTTGTATCCATCAATTTTTTGTTGACAAGCTGATCATAGTGAGAAAAAAAAAAATTGTCTGCATTTTCCGCTGTGTAAACACATTGCAAATAGGCACATGATAACTCCTGATGAAGTTGGGTAGTTGATGTTCAGGGCTTTAAAAAAGCCAAATTGATTAGTCACAGGAATCAGGACTAATAAAGCCAATGCAACGGGCTTGTTTTACAAACGGTAGGCCTACCACATGGATGGGCATTCTTCAAATTTGACATGGCAGTTTACACCCCAGTAAGCACGAGCCTACGACTTTCGGACATCTGTTTTTGGTCCTATCTTTCTATTAGTCCTGGATATTTTACAAACGGTAGACTTACCATACAGATGGGCATTCATAAAATGTAATTTCAGGCATCACTGTAGGCAGCTCAGTAAGCACGGGGCGACGTCTTTCGGACGTCTTCTTTAGTGACACATCCCGGACTTTATTTTAACATCCATGGACATAGACTTCTGTGTGTGATTCAGATTTTGTTCTGTCTAGACCAGGCTTGATTTGATCCAAAACATAGATGACTATAAATGACGTATTTTCAATTTTCATTCAGAACCCAAAATGAGCCTGATTTCAACTTCCAGAAAATAACATTCAGATCTGAAAATGAACCTGATTTCAACATCCGGAAAATGCGTATTTTTCATCTTCCGGGAAAAGACGCCTTTTCAACGCCCTGGAAAATATGTATTTTAAACATCTGGAAAATAATAATTTTCACCTTTCATTCAGAACTTAAATTGAACCAAACTTCAACGTGTGGACAATATGTATTTTATATGTCTGTTCAACGTCCTTTTGCTTACTGAGACCGTAATAACATCATTTTATTGGTCTCACCTAAGGTGGCAGAACGGCAAAGAGCGGCCCTGTGTGTGTTTTTTTTAGGAGTGTATGCCTGAAGGCCTACAAGGTAACTTTTTCCTGCCTTCTAATTGGTCAATTGTGGTTTATGGACAACCATAGCCACAACATACTGTTCATCAATATTTGTAAAACTGAAGTTGTTCCTTTCAAAGTAATCAGCTAATTAACACATAGATGCAGTGCTCTGGTCAGATTTATTAGACTTTTTAGGGCCCAGGTCAGATTTATTGGACTGTTGTAGGGCCCAGGTCAGATTTATTGGACTGTTGTAGGGCCCAGGTCAGATTTATTGGACTGTTGTAGGGCCCTGGTCAGATTTATTGGTCTGTTGTAGGGCCCAGGTCAGATTTATTGGACTGTTGTAGGGCCCAGGTCAGATTTATTGGACTATTTTAGGGCCCAGGTCAGATTTATTGGACTGCTGTAGGGCCCTGGTCAGATTTATTGGACTGCTGTAGGGCCCTGGTCAGATTTATTGGACTGTTGTAGGGCCCAGGTCAGATTTATTGGACTATTTTAGGGCCCAGGTCAGATTTATTGGACTGTTGTAGGGCCCAGGTCAGATTTATTGGACTGTTGTAGGGCCCAGGTCAGATTTATTGGACTGTTGTAGGGCCCTGGTCAGATTTATTGGACTGTTGTAGGGCCCAGGTCAGATTTATTGGACTGTTGTAGGGCCCTGGTCAGATTTATTGGACTGTTGTAGGGCCCAGGTCAGATTTATTGGACTGTTGTAGGGCCCTGGTCAGATTTATTGGACTGTTGTAGGGCCCAGGTCAGATTTATTGGACTGTTGTAGGGCCCAGGTCAGATTTATTGGACTGTTGTAGGGCCCAGGTCAGATTTATTGGACTGCTGTAGGGCCCTGGTCAGATTTATTGGACTGTTGTAGGGCCCAGGTCAGATTTATTGGACTGTTGTAGGGCCCAGGTCAGATTTATTGGACTGTTGTGGGGCCCAGGTCAGATTTATTGGACTGCTGTAGGGCCCTGGTCAGATTTATTGGACTGTTGTAGGGCCCAGGTCAGATTTATTGGACTGTTGTAGGGCCCAGGTCAGATTTATTGGACTGTTGTAGGGCCCAGGTCAGATTTATTGGACTGTTGTAGGGCCCAGGTCAGATTTATTGGTCTGTTGTAGGGACCAGGTCAGATTTATTGGAATGTTGTAGGGCCCAGGTCAGATTTATTGGACTGCTGTAGGGCCCAGGTCAGATTTATTGGACTATTATTTTACATTTACATTTACATTTAAGTCATTTAGCAGACGCTCTTATCCAGAGCAACTTACAAATTGGTGGATTCACCTTATGATATCCAGTGGAACAACCACTTTACAATAGTGCATCTAAATCTTTTAAGGGGGGGGTTAGAAGGATTACTTTATCCTATCCTAGGTATTCCTTAAAGAGGTGGGGTTTCAGGTGTCTCCGGAAGGTGGTGATTGACTCCGCTGTCCTGGCGTCGTGAGGGAGCTTGTTCCACCATTGGGGTGCCAGAGCAGCGAACAGTTTTGACTGGGCTGAGCGGGAACTGTTCTTCCTCAGAGGTAGGGAGGCGAGCAGGCCAGAGGTGGATGAACGCAGTGCCCTTGTTTGGGTGTAGGGCCTGATCAGATCCTGAAGGTACGGAGGTGCCGTTCCCCTCACAGCTCCGTAGGCAAGCACCATGGTCTTGTAGCGGATGCGAGCTTCAACAGGAAGCCAGTGGAGAGAGCGGAGGAGCGGGGTGACGTGAGAGAACTTGGGAAGGTTGAACACCAGACGGGCTGCGGCGTTCTGGATGAGTTGTAGGGGTTTAATGGCACAGGCAGGGAGCCCAGCCAACAGCGAGTTGCAGTAATCCAGACGGGAGATGACAAGTGCCTGGATTAGGACCTGCGCCGCTTCCTGTGTGAGGCAGGGTCGTACTCTGCGAATGTTGTAGAGCATGAACCTACAGGATCGGGTCACCGCCTTGATGTTAGTAGAGAACGACAGGGTGTTGTCCAGGGTCACGCCAAGGTTCTTAGCACTCTGGGAGGAGGACACAATGGAGTTGTCAACCGTGATGGCGAGATCATGGAACGGGCCCAGGTCAAAAATAGGGATGCAAAAATGATTTATTTGTTACATGTTCAAGATTTTTTACTCCATCGGAGAGGTCTTTAGCAGCTTGTCTTTGTGCTAAATGTTTCTAATCGATCTTAAACTCTGTCCTCAAACACAAAGCTCTCTATTGTATTCACTCTGCTTAGTCATATTCAGCTTTATTGATTAACAATATGTCACAAAAGGAGCATCTCTTTCACTGAAAATCTTCATTAACTGAATGAATGGCCCCTGAGTGGGTGTTGATGAATAGTCATAGCAAATGTTTGAGATGGCCTGACGATAAGAAAATCCCAATTCTGACACCAATGCAGCGACTTCAGGAAATGATAAGGCTTGTGCTCTAGACACGGGATGGATATCATGTTTGAACTACAGTACCGGTCAAAAGTTTTAGAACACCTATTTATTCAAGGATTTTATAGTTCATTTTTACTATTTTCTACATTGTAGAATAATAGTGAAGACATTAAAACGATGAAATAACACATATGGAATCATGTACATTTTGGAGATTGTAGTGTTGACGTATTACATTTGGCATCGGTGCCATGCGGAGCAAAATCGATATGCTGACAGATGAGACTTCTTGGTCGCAACCTGTGATGTAACACTATTCTGTGTCACAAATTTCATCCTGTACCCTAAATTCCCTTCCCTACTATTCCCTATTAGTGCACTACTTTTGATCAGGACTCTGGTTGAAAGTAGTGCACTATATAGGGAGTCATTTAGGACGTATTCTTATTTGAATGCGTCCTAAATGTTGTATTGAATGCAGCTAATAAAGGAAATTGTTCAGACTATGTTCAAGGTTCCTGTGTGACCTTCACAGGTCTGTGACGGTAGGACTATGTTCAAGGTTCCTGTGTGACCTTCACAGGTCTGTGACGGTAGGACTGTTCAAGGTTCCTCTGTGACCTTCACAGGTCTGTGACGGTAGGACTATGTTCAAGGTTCCTGTGTGACCTTCACAGGTCTGTGACGGTAGGACTGTTCAAGGTTCCTGTGTGACCTTCACAGGTCTGTGACGGTAGGACTGTTCAAGGTTCCTCTGTGACCTTCACAGGTCTGTGACGGTAGGACTATGTTCAAGGTTCCTGTGTGACCTTCACATGTCTGTGACGGTAGGACTGTTCAAGGTTCCTCTGTGACCTTCACAGGTCTGTGACGGTAGGACTATGTTCAAGGTTCCTGTGTGACCTTCACAGGTCTGTGACGGTAGGACTGTTCAAGGTTCCTGTGTGACCTTCACATGTCTGTGACGGTAGGACTATGTTCAAGGTTCCTGTGTGACCTTCACATGTCTGTGACGGTAGGACTGTTCAAGGTTCCTGTGTGACCTTCACAGGTCTGTGACGGTAGAACTGTTCAAGGTTCCTCTGTGACCTTCACAGGTCTGTGACGGTAGGACTATGTTCAAGGTTCCTGTGTGACCTTCACATGTCTGTGACGGTAGGACTGTTCAAGGTTCCTGTGTGACCTTCACAGGTCTGTGACGGTAGGACTGTTCAAGGTTCCTCAGTGACCTCCTTCACAGGTCTGTGACAGTATCCTCTCTCTCTCAACTCACAGCCCAGCCTGGCTAACTCAGACACCAAATGGCACCCTTTATAGCGCACTACTTCTAAACAGAGATCTATTTATTTATTTTACCTTTATTTAACTAGGCAAGTCAGTTAAAAACAAATTCTTGTTTTCAATGATGGCCTAGGAACAGTGCCTGTTCAGGGGCAGAATGACAGATTTGTGCCTTGTCAGCTCATGGGATTTGAACTTGCAACCTTTCGGTTACTAGTCCAACACACACTAGGCCCTGGTCAAAAGTAGTGCACTTAATAGGGAATAGGGTTCCAATTTGGGATGCAAATTCTGTGTGTGTGGATGCACATTCTGTGTGTGTGGATTACCCAGTACAGGACCGCAGTGTGTGTCTTGGGATTGATAAAGAAATTCTACTAGAAATCATTAATGCGCCAAAGATGGTCAAGGCCACATTCATATTTCATTATGTCCGCTCCATGAGTGGCATCTTCCAATTAGGGGGGTTTGAAAGAATCCCAAAGAGTGACATATCATCCTTGGTTAGTTCCACTTCCACATAGTTCATTTTCTACCCCCCCAACGCAATGAAAAGCCCCATGCACAAAATATTCCCAGAAATCATTGTTTAAGGCTCTAATTTCAGTGGCAGGCCTTGCAAATCTTATCTGGGCAGTAATGTTATTTCACATTGCCCTGGGCGACTGCATATTTAAGCAAATCATCCTCAGTCTTTTTTTTTCAGACAGTCAATGTGAATTATATAAAAGCATGTATTGCTCCAACTAAATTAATTTTATCAGCAGCTGGGAGTTGAATGATAGCTGTCACTGTGTAGATTAAATAAACAAAAACATTGAGGTTCCAATTATTTATTTTAATTTTGCAATTTGCAGTACCACCAGTCCGTCATGCCAATTAAACACATTTCTACAAGTCCAATAATTTGTGAGAATTGCCAGGCGGACGCCAGATTATAAATGTCCGCAGCGATTTAAATTCTGACTGCTCCAAACGTGACCAGAGAATCCAGGTGACCACCCAGGGTCACTGCTGTATTAAATGTAAAAGAAAGTAATTGAGATCTGACAGAGTATCTTGGAAAGCAGTACTTGTTGCACGTAAATCCCATTAAGTTATTGAAAACAGCCAACAAATATTGACTTTCCCGTGTGTCTTTACCAGTTTTGTCTCAAGTCTATGAACGAGACAGTTGAATCAATCTCAACACACAAATTATATCAGTCTTGTGAAGACTGCATCATTCTTCACTGTATGACCTGGTCACAGTAGTGGGTACCTGATATTGACACGTTTACCTATCATGAATCAGTACTAGTATCGCTGTACTACCCAAGCACTCCCTTCATGCTTAGAACCTCATCCATAAAGTGACCTATGTGTAAATGTAGAACCTCATCCATAAAGTGACCTATGTGTAAATGTAGAACCTCATCCATAAAGTGACCTATGTGTAAATGTAGAACCTCATCCATAAAGTGACCTATGTGTAAATGTAGAACCTCATCCATAAAGTGACCTATGTGTAAATGTAGAACCTCATCCATAAAGTGACCTATGTGTAAATGTAGAACCTCATCCATAAAGTGACCTATGTGTAAATGTAGAACCTCATCCATAAAGTGACCTATGTGTAAATGTAGAACCTCATCCATAAAGTGACCTATGTGTAAATGTAGAACCTCATCCATAAAGTGACCTATGTGTAAATGTAGAACCTCATCCATAAAGTGACCTATGTGTAAATGTAGAACCTCATCCATAAAGTGACCTATGTGTAAATGTAGAACCTCATCCATAAAGTGACCTATGTGTAAATGTAGAACCTAATCCATAAAGTGACCTATGTGTAAATGTAGAACCTCATCCATAAAGTGACCTATGTGTAAATGTAGAAAAAACTTCACAGTGGAATGGACAGGTGTCAAACATTGGTCTATTCTTTTCTGTCTCTTTTCTGGTCATATTCACTAAGCACGTCACCTGGGCCATATTCTCTAGATGTGTCACTGGGCCATATTCGCCAGAAGTGTCATCTGGGCCAAATTCACGAGGCACAGCACCTGGGTCATATTCACTAGACATCAAATGTAAAAAAAATAAAAAATAAATGCCTTACTTGTCCAATAAGAACTCCTTTTTTCGTTTTCTGTAGCAGAAGTTTTGTTATGGTGTGCACTATTGAATAGGACCCTGACATTTACCCTGACACTTACCCTGACATTTACCCTGACATTTACCCAGACATTTACCCTGACATTTACCCAGACATTTACCCTGACACTTACCCAGACATTTACCCTGACATTTACCCTGACAATTACCCTGACATTTACCCAGACAATTACCCTGACATTTACCCTGACATTTACCCAGACATTTACCCTGACATTTACCTAGACATTTACCCTGACATTTACCCAGACAATTACCCTGACATTTACCCAGACAATTACCCAGACATTTACCCAGACATTTACCCAGACATTTACCCTGACATTTACCCAGACATTTACCCTGACATTTACCCAGACAATTACCCTGACATTTACCCAGACAATTACCCTCACATTTACCCTCACACTTACCCAGACATTTACCCTGACACTTACCCAGACATTTACCCTGACATTTACCCAGACAATTACCCTGACATTTACCCAGACAATTACCCTCACATTTACCCTCACACTTACCCAGACATTTACCCTGACACTTACCCAGACATTTACCCAGACATTTACCCTGACACTTACCCTGACATTTACCCTGACATTTACCCAGACATTTACCCTGACACTTACCCTGACATTTACCCAGACATTTACCCAGACATTTACCCAGACATTTACCCTGACACTTAACCTGACATTTACCCTGACACTTACCCAGACATTTACCCAGACATTTACCCAGACATTTACCCTGACATTTACCCAGACATTTACCTGACACTTACCCTGACATTTACCCAGACATTTACCCAGACATTTACCCAGACATTTACCCTGACACTTAACCTGACATTTAACCTGACATTTACCCAGACATTTACCCAGACATTTACCCAGCCAATTACCTGGACACTTACTCTGACACTATGAACCCACCATACCACCCAGACTCCACCCAACATCTTCATCAGCTCATTGGCTACATTTAGCTCAACTTGTTGACGTTATTATCTCGTTAAGAGTGTCTGTCAGTGACCAAACAGTGAGAGAAGATGCAGAATATTCCACAATGGGATTCTCAGATTGCCTGACCAGCCCAGCCCACGGAGAGCCAGGCTGAGCTTGTCACATTGTGCAAGGTGCAGAGAGTAGAATTCTGGTAGTAAAAAATAAAAAGTGACAGAATATTGATTTGCTTATCTCTGCTGTGCAGACACACAGAAGTGAAGGGCGAGTTTTGGGGGGGGAGTGTTTGTTATCAGGCTTCAGCGTCTGATAGAGGAAACAGTGAGAGGGGGGGGGGGGGGGGGGGGGGAATGATTCCTTAACCGATTGGTTAACTTCAATTTTTGTTCCACTTTCTTCTGGTGCATTACAGTAAGAGCCGAGGCACTTTTACAGTAGATGAAAAATAGTGGAGTTTTTTGGATGTTGATAGGATTATTCACGGCCAAATAGATAGCTGAATGAATGTTGGTTTTTATCTGTAATGGCTATTGGTGGATGATTCATCAATATCCTGGCTGTGTAATTGGGTAAATGAATCATGTGGAACCATCCCAATAACCTACAGTTGATGTACTCAATTTAATTTGTGGTTAAGAGAACCAATCAACACAGTCTATTATCAACACAGCCTATCATCAGTAGGAAAACATCGCCCTGGCACATTTTTTTTTGCAAAAAAAACCTGTCAAATGTCACAGTAGCGTACGTTTTTCTCAATACACTGAGGTCAATGGGAAAAGTGGAGTGTTATGTGGTTGATGTTTTTGTCAATCCATTGCATTCAATGGGAAAATATGAGTGTCACAGGGTTGATGCCTAAGTGAATACATGAAATTCAATAGGGGAAGATTAGCGTCACAATATGGACACATATAGAAAGGTATCACAGACATGACACCTGTCCCTCCCTCCCTCCTCCCTCCCTCCCTCCCTCCCCTCCCTCCCTCCCTCCCTCCCTCCCTCCCTCCCTCCCTCCCTCCCTCCCTCCCTCCCTCCCTCCCTCCCTCTTTCCCCCTTCCATTCTATCTCCCTCCTTCTTTCCCCCTGTATCTAATCTATTTCTCTCTCCCTCCTCTCGCTCCCTCCTCTTGCTCTCTCTTCTCTCTCCCTCCTCTGTCTCCCTCCTCTCTTTCACTCCCTCCTCTCTCTCCCTCCTCTCCCTCCTGCCTCTATCTTCCACTTCTCTCTCCCACCTCCACCCCTCACTCCACTTTCCCACCTCCACAGATAGGATATTGATGTTTAGATATGCATCAAAGGTATTGGCGCATAAGTCAATACATTGCATTCAATGAAAAAAGTTGGTGATAGACCTGCAATGGGAAAATTGGTGAAAGACTCAGACAGAAAGACAGACAGACACAGACACAGACAGACAGACAGACAGGCAGGCAGGCAGGCAGGCAGGCAGGCAGGCAGGCAGGCAGGCAGGCAGACAGACAGACAGACAGACAGACAGACAGACAGACAGACAGACAGACAGACAGACAGACAGACAGACAGACAGACAGACAGACAGACAGACAGACAGACAGACAGACAGACAGACAGACAGACAGACAGACAGACAGACAGACAGACAGACAGACAGACAGACAGAAAGACAGACATATCCACTCACAGACCGACAGACAGGCAGGCACACTCTAAATTCAACACTAAATCTAAAACTAACCCTAGCTTCATGTCCACATCGTGACACAACCCTAACCCTAGCCTTAGCCTTAACCCTAGCCTTAGCCCTAACCCTAGCCATAGCCTTAACCCTAGCCTTAGCCCTAACCCTAGGCATAGCCTTAACCCTAGCCTTAGCCCTAACCCTAGCCATAGCCTTAACCCTAGCCTTAGCCCTAACCCTAGCCATAGCCTTAACCCTAGCCTTAGCCCTAACCCTAGCCATAGCCTTAACCCTAGCCATAGCCCTAACCCTAGCCATAGCCTTAACCCTAGCCTTAGCCCTAACCCTAGCCATAGCCTTAACCCTAGCCATAGCCCTAACCCTAGCCCTCCACATCTTGGCTCAGCTCTTGAAGTAAAGGTTGAGCTGGGAAATGGACAAGAAGTTAGGGTTATGGCCAGGGTTAGGGTTGACCTAAGATGTGGAGATGAAGCCAGGGTAGTGGACATGAAACTAGGGTTAGATTCTTAACCCTAGACATAACCCTAACCTTAATCCAATTAACAATTATCGGCAGAATGGTTGAGGCTAGAAACAAAATTCATGTGTGGGATCGTTCAACAGGTGTTCCCGATGAGTGCAAGCCTACGTCTGACCATGTGAAATGAACTAATCACAGTGAAAACTTGGTCCCACAGAGAACAAGGCTTTTCTTCTATAGGAAATCATTACCTACAGCCCTCATATAGCCATGACACCTCTGACGACTGCGATTGAGCTAGCTAACCGTCCTTGCACACAACCAATCATGACCTTTATAGGGATGCTCTGTGTTGAAGTTCACATGGCATCAGCTTCACAGGGCATTCAGATTACAGGAAGTGACTTAATTGGGGGTCATAGGGGTGGTTCCAAAGGGTTAATCTTCCCAAATTGTAAACATTTGTGACCGGGGTACCGGGAGACCGGCATATGAAATTTGAAGTCAATCGACCCAAAAGCGTGTTTGATCTCCATTGGACGCAATGGTCTTCCAGTTCTAGAAACTAAGAGGCTTGTTATGAATTATTGATAGGATATTGGTCAATTTGTATTAGATTAACTTGAAGCTATGTCAAAAGTCCATTCCTCGATGCAGTGCATCCTCCTTCCTCATCCTCCTTTTAAAATTGTCAAACGGATGTGAGGATATCACATTGGATTCACCCCAGGTTAGACAGACATTAGGATACCAGACGGACCCCGCTTTCTTTGCTCTCACTTGTCATAATAAAGTTCAAATTTTCAGCGACGGTAGAACCACAGATCCTCGCTCTGTCGATATGTCCGGTTATTAAACTGACAGAAGTTGGCTTTCCTATTACGATCATAATGATGAAAGTGCATGAATTACAGCAGTGCTATTTACTGGGCTGGACATTGTGATAGGGTGAATATAATCAGAACATCTATCCCAGTTATTTCCTCTGGAAAAAGTATGTCCAAATGAAAGAAAAGCCTATGAATATAATTGTAGGTGAAATCGAACTTCAAGCATCGTAGTTTTCTATGAACCTAATCTGACAGTGTATTTACCAAGTTCCACTACTGTAATTTCACACCACTACTGTAATTTCACGCTGCCTAGTTCTTACATGCATTACAATTATGTTTTAGAATCTTACCATTTTCAAGAAGCCTTTTCAACATCTAACATGCAGTGTCACATACAGTGTAACATCCAGTTACAGTTTTCCTTTCTTCACCTTTCATATATTTAATCTGGAAACACACATGTTCTTTGTAGGATAGACAAAATTAAACCTCTGTGTAGAAGAGTGAAGTTGTGTAATTCTTCTTTAGACCTTCCTACTGGTAGAGTCAGAAGTTGTGTTTGGGTGAACTCAGTTGAACTCAGCAGTTGGTTGTCATAGCAGCCCGTGTCTTGGCTGTGACTTCAGTGTTGAGAACTACAATGATAACAACGACAATGACAGAACAATGACACTGGTCAGACATACGATTTTGCCTTAGTCAAGAACAGAATGTCACTCTCATTTACAGCCACACAGTCAGACATAAAGCGTTGTTGTACTTCCAACAGTGCTCTTACAAACACATCAGAAATACATTACTGATAATTAAAGATCTTCCCTGATGAACGGGGAGGTGAAGGTCACTGACACATAGACAGACACTGACACTCCATCTGCAGAGTTTACGTTCTTACTTACAATCTTGAAACCTTTGTCAATGCAATAGTGGAGTTGTCATGTTATTCAAGATAAAAATCGAAATTGATCCCTCAACTAACTTAGCCAATAGAAAGATCTCAAGGCCATGTGGGAAAACTATCCCCCCCCCCCCCCCCCCCCCCCCACACACACACACACACACAAAAGAAAGGAACGAGAACGGCTGATTAAATTGTCTTCATTTACTTAACTTGCTGCTAATATTTCAATTAGAGCGACTGGAAGCAGTGACACTGTAGGGTTAAAAATGGAACAGGAGAGAATTAGTCCCACTGAGTAATAGCAAGGGAAATGAAGACTTTCTTCTGTTTCCTCTCTTCCATTCACATGAGACACTATCATCCCTCCGGCTCTGTTCATCACTGACACTCACCCTCATATTCATGTCACTCAATTAAAAAAATAAAAAAACAACCTTTATCAAGGTTCTATTCACTTACATTGTATAAAACATTTGGAGTTCAGCCTCTACAGCTTTCCTTGTGTTGAGTACTGACTAGTTAGTCCTCTGTAAGGAACAACAGATACAAGTTTACAACCGTTAGCCGCTAGAGAGCGAGAGCTAGAGAGAGAGGAGAGATCCGCATGAATTTGACAAAAAGCACATTTGAGACTTCCTTTCCCCTCCTCTGCCCTTTCCAATTACCATAAACCCACTCACTCATGATAACCATTAATGTAGAGTCTTATTAAAAACCTATCAATACACATGCTGCCACGCCGCTAATGGCCAGGAATTCCTCTCAGTTAAATCTCGACTTTGGTGTTCCAGTCAGGACTAATGAGATTCATCCCTCAGCATCTCTTTGGGCTAAATCACCTTTATTTGTATCTGCCTACTCCTCGCTGCTGGTAATTTATAGAAGTGTCGTACAATGGGAGATGCATTATGCCTCTGGAGCCTGGGGGGCTGTGTTGTGCTGTGTTGTGCTGTGGCTGGCTGCTGGCTGCTGGCTGGCTGTGCTTCCCTTGCCTCCCTTCCTCTCTGGGTGATTCAGGTTTAGGGAACCATAGAGAGTCGTTAATTGTTCTTGGTCAGGGCTCGAGCAATAAAAAGGTCTGCCGCCGCCACTGATGAGGCATTGCTGTCTAGAAGTTGATCTTTAATGCCAAGTCACAGAGAGGGCAGGGTGGGTTGTGAAGCTGCAGCTAGCTCGAGCACCTCACGGGGGGTGGGGGGGGGGGGGGGGGGGGGGGGAATTTGCCCTCTAACTCAGGGGAGGAATTGAATATTGCTCTATCAATCTGAGTGTTTTACGGCTCCAGGTCTTCCCAGCCGTGAGAAATGTGGGGGGTGTATTTACACTGTCATTTACTGTCCACTGAGTCAGAATCTGAATCTCAAATGGCACACTATTCCCTATACAGTGCAATATTTTTGGTCAGAGCCCACTGATACAAAGTAGTGAAGGAAATAGTGCACCATTGGAGATGCAGACAGAGGAAAACCTCCATATGCTTTGGGAGTAGTGAGTGAGTTTAAACCATAAAAGGGCTAAAATGCACCTAATCAAACTAAGAGACTTTAACCCCTGTGTAGCGTTCCGGTCTGTGGGACCCATTTTCAATGTCTGCCTGTCTCCCCATTTCACTGTCTGTCTGTCTCCCTGCCTGTCTGCCTGTCTCCCCATTTTCACTGTCTGTCTCCCTGCCTGTCTGCCTGTCTCCCCATTTTCACTGTCTGTCTCCCTGCCTGTCTGCCTGTCTCCCCATTTTCACTGTCTGTCTGTCTCCCTGCCTGTCTGCCTGTCTCCCCATTTTCACTGTCTGTCTCCCTGCCTGTCTGCCTGTCTCCCCATTTTCACTGTCTGTCTCCCTGCCTGTCTGCCTGTCTCCCCATTTCACTGTCTGTCTCCCTGCCTGTCTGCCTGTCTCCCCATTTTCACTGTCTGTCTCCCTGCCTGTCTGCCTGTCTCCCCATTTCACTGTCTGTCTCCCTGCCTGTCTGCCTGTCTCCCCATTTTCACTGTCTGTCTGTCTCCCTGCCTGTCTGCCTGTCTCCCCATTTTCACTGTCTGTCTGTCTCCCTGCCTGTCTGCCTGTCTCCCCATTTTCATGTCTGTCTCCCTGCCTGTCTGCCTGTCTCCCATTTTCAATGTCTGTCTCCCTGCCTGTCTGCCTGTCTCCCCATTTTCAATGTCTGTCTCCCTGCCTGTCTGCCTGTATGCCCATTTTCAATGCCTGTATCCCCATTTTCTCGCACTCTTTACCCTTTGTAGTGTGTGAAACTACATAATGTCTTGCGGGAACCTGCACAATGTTATTACAATACATTTATTTCGACACATTATTTCGATACATTGTAAAAAATGCAGTATTTACCAAGACTACCACAGCAAGGTGCAAATTGGGGGAGGGACACAACAAATCAATAGCTTTGCATTTGTGGCTCCACAATCAATCAGTAAATAATCTCTGCTCAGAGGGCCATAGAAATATTTTTTTCCAGAGAGAGAAGCTAGTGTGGAAGGAACGTCTTCCATTTTGGAAGATGAAGAATTTTCAGAATATGAGGATCATGCCTCTGTCAATTCGGAGTCTGACAGTGAGTTGGAAGAAGATGAGATTGAACCTCAGTCAGCCTCAGGACCAACCCGTCAGCAGCCAGCCCCAGGACCAGCCCGTCAGAAACCAAATCATCAGCAGTCTACAGGAGGAGAAATATGGATGTCAATTTCTTTCTCAAATTTTTCTTGCCAAAGGAATGAGCCACCCCGCATGGCTGCCAATGTAATACGGATGCAACCAGGGCCGACGCGGATGGTGGTTACTCATGTGCAAGACATAAAGTCTTATTTTGAACTGTTCATCCCAGACACCATCCAGAAAATCATTCTGGACTGCACTAATTTGGAGGGAAGGCATGTTTTTGGAGAGAGATGGAAGTAGATAGACCTAACTCATTTACATGCATACTTTGGGGTTCTTATCCTTGCTGGTGTTTTCAGATCCAATGGGGAATCCACAGAATCCATATGGGATGCAGAAACAGAACTTTTCCGTGCAACAATGACTCTGGAAAACTTGCACATTGTTTCCAGGATTATCCGCTTCGATAACCGAGACACCAGACCAGCTCGGCGGCAGAGAGACAAGCTAGCTGCAATCAGGTCAGTATGGGACAAGTAGGTGGATCACTTTCCCCTGTTTTACAACCCTGGGCCCAACGTTACTGTTGATGAGCAGCTTATGCCATTTAGGGCCCCTTCAGGCAGTACATACCGTCTAAGCCCACAAAATATGGAATCAAGATCTGGGCTGCCTGTGATGCTGCTTCATCATATGCGTGGAACTTGCAAGTGTACACTCGGAAGCTAGATGGAGGGTTCCCTGAGAAGAACCAAGGGATTGTCCTGGACATGACACATGGACTCCGTGGCCACATCACATGCGATAACTTTTTTACTTTGCAGAAGCTGGGATAGGAGCTCCTCAAGAGGAAGCTGACGATGGTAGGAACAGTACGGAAAAACAAGCCAGAGCTCCCACCTCCAAGTTTGTGTTCACAGCCAACACGTTCCTAGTGTCTTACGTGCCAATGAAAGGCAAAAATGTGGTACTCAAGAGTACGCTGCATAGGGATGGGAGAATCTGTGGTCAGGAACATCAAAAAACAGAAATCACAATGGATTACAAAGGAGGGGTGGACAATTTAGACTGGCTGGCTACAGTTGCAAAAAAAGAACCCTTCGCTGGCCACTTGTGATATTCTTCAACATCTTGGACATCTCGGCGTACAATGCATTTGTCATCTGGATGGAGTTGAACCCAGATTGGAACTGAGGGAAGCTCCAGAGGAGACGGCTCTTTCTCAAGGAGCTGGGCAAGACATTGGTAAGACCTCAAATCCAGAGGAAGCGACATATCCCAAGGACCCCAGCTTCTGCAGCCATCGCGAGGAGGATTATGTTGGTGCCCCATCCGCCCAACCCACAGAACCAACTACTCCAATACAGGAAGTAAGTGTGAGTGATGTTGTTGCATTTATCATTTCCATAAAATACTGTATGTAAAATTTGTCATTCCAATTTGTTCAGCCCAAAGCAATAAACATCACTAGTGATGAAAACCTTGTTTCATTTATATTTGTTCAAGATAAACATGATTTATTCCACCCATGTCTTGATTATAATTGATTTGTTTAGACAAATTAAATTAAATTTAAAAACAACGAATAGTGCATTTATTGATAAATGTGATCTAGCAGGTAAATGGCAAATATTAACAATGTATGTTGTCTATATTGCTTGTAGTTGATATAAGTCAACATCTAAGTAATAAGTATTTTTACTTAAATTGCTTTGACTGTATGGTTTAAAAAAAAACAATAATGTTGTTGGTCCATCAGACCTGCAAACATTGGGTGAATAACATAAACATGAACACCACACAAGGGTTAAATAGTGGTAATGATGCTACCACCCTATGAATCTCATTGGCTAGTAGTGGTAATGATGCTACCACCCTATGAATCTCATTGGCTAGTAGTGGTAATGATGCTACCACCCTATGAATCTCATTGGCTAGTAGTGGTAATGATGCTACCACCCTATGAATCTCTTTGGCTAGTAGTGGTAATGATGCTACCACCCTATGAATCTCATTGGCTAGTAGTGGTAATGATGCTACCACCCTATGAATCTCATTGGCTAGTAGTGGTAATGATGCTACCACCCTATGAATCTCTTTGGCTAGTAGTGGTAATGATGCTACCACCCTATGAATCTCTTTGGCTAGTAGTGGTAATGATGCTACCACCCTATGAATCTCTTTGGCTAGTAGTGGTAATGATGCTACCACCCTATGAATCTCTTTGGCTAGTAGTGGTAATGATGCTACCACCCTATGAATCTCTTTGGCTAGTAGTGGTAATGATGCTACCACCCTATGAATCTCTTTGGCTAGTAGTGGTAATGATGCTACCACCCTATGAATCTCATTGGCTAGTAGTGGTAATGATGCTACCACCCTATGAATCTCATTGGCTAGTAGTGGTGGTAATGACACTACCGCCCTATGATTCTCTTTGGCTACGAGCTGCATGGTGACACTTTTCGGGTCAGAAGTAGTGCACTAGGTAGGGAATAGGGTGTCATTTGGAACTTAGCCATTGTGTCAGGTTGGACAGACGGCTCTTAACTTAGGATTCCTTTATTAGAATCAGACAACCATGAGAACTCTTAACTTAGGATTCCTTTATTAGAATCAGACAACCATGAGAACTCTTAATTTAGGATTCCTTTATTAGAATCAGACAACCATGAGAACTCTTAATTTAGGATTACATTATTATATTCAGACAAACATTTTAATTTATTTATCTAACTAGGCAAGTCAATGTAGAACAAATTATTATTTACAATGACATTCTGCCCCGGCCAAACCTGGACGACTCTAGGCCAATTGTGCGGCGTCCTATGGGACTCCCAATCACAGCCGGTTTTGATACTCCCTGGAATCAAACCAGGGTCTGTAGTGACCCTGGTTTGATGCAGTGCCTTAGACTGCTGCGCCACTCGGGAGCCCTGAGATAACTCTTAACTTAAGATTCCTTTATTATAATCAAACAAACATGAGATGCAATGTTAAGGATGGGTCGGTCACTCCTAAAAACACCCTCTATGCCAGAGCTTTAGATAATTGGCTGACAAGTCACCTATCATGACAGAATAACATTATCATCTACCAGGAAGTAGACACCATTGGCAGTCCACCTCAAAGCCTCTAGGATTGCCTCCCAAATGACACCCTATGCCCTATACAGAGCCCTATTGTTGGCCAAAAGTAGTGCATTGTGTAGGGAATATGGTCCCATTTGGGACTAGCCTGTTGGCTCACTACAAAGCCATGAACTCCCTTTGAAATGCCCCCTACTG
The DNA here is from genome assembly GCF_965601325.2 of Salmo salar. Taxonomy (NCBI): domain Eukaryota; kingdom Metazoa; phylum Chordata; class Actinopteri; order Salmoniformes; family Salmonidae; genus Salmo; species Salmo salar. Next base: position 7,360,485 of record NC_138295.1, on the reverse strand, counting down.
TCTCCTTGTCAATAAGTAAAAACATAAACAGCTACAGTATATACAAGAAAGGTTCTGGCTCTAGCTGGCTGGCAACAAAGGTAACCAAGGGCAAAGCTACATTTAATATTTATGATGGTATGATGGAATCATTGCAAAGCACCTATTCGTTAGTGCAGCATACACTTCCACATCCATCGATGTACAGAAACAGTGGGGGAGATGTACAGTACTGTATGGTACTAGGTCTTTGTACTAGGTCTAATAACTGTCATTCAAACAAGCCAATAAGAGCTTTTCTATTATAGCCAATCGCAATCATCGTCAGTTCTGGAATGGCTGTTACTGAACCACTAGAAAGCCAGAGAGGTTGCCAAGAGAGAGGGAAAGAAAGAGAGAGCGAGAGAGAGAGAGAGAGAGAGAGAGAGGGAGAGAGAGAGAGAGAGAGAGAGGGAGAGAGAGAGGGGGGGAGAGAGAGGCAGTAAAATAAATGCACTTTGAAGAATTGGGGAGGAAGGGATGGCATTCTTCTGGGTAGTTGCCAGATATATATCCAGAGCTATAAAATCAAAGGCAACAAGCTTTAAGCTGACTCAGTCTCTGAACAATGACACAGTCTGAATGGAGAATGGATAGCTCTTTTTCTTTTTGAATATAATCTGGGCGTTTGGGGTAATTACTGCATTTTGCTCACAAAAACTAACAGACACATAATTTCTACCTCAAAAAGGTAATCGGAGAGAGAAGAGAAAATGCCACATATTTTTTTGGTGGAGACAGATTGAAGAGTAGCCAGTCTAAAACTGATATGTTTAAACTTTTAAAACCCCCCACTAAGGCTGGCTGTCTGGCTGGTGGGAACAGGCACTGGGGGGCAGCATTGCTATGCCAGGTGTTGGTAGTCATTGATCATAGATTTAAATTAGTTTTGTAGAATATGAGCTCTGGACAATTTAGCGATCTATCAGTCACAACGCATTAGCCTACACATGTGCTGTAGATGGTGTGTGTGTGTGTGTGTGTGTGTGTGTGTGTGTGTGTGTGTGTGTGTGTGTGTGTGTGTGTGTGTGTGTGTGTGTGTGTGTGTGTGTGTGTGTGTGTGTGTGTACGAGGTGGGGATGGGGTTGGGGGGGATGCAGGAAAACCAGGTTGAGTTGACATTGTGAGGCTGAACTAGACTACTGAGAACTCAGAGGTATTTCTATGAAGCAGCTGCCTGGGTTTGTCCTCAGACTGGTAAGTTATTTATTATCTCTGCATAGCAAGTGGATGGGAACATGGGGAGGACTCTCATTAATTAAATGTGATGTGGACACTGTATGGCCTATTTAAATCTAATACAGATACACTATGGTCAGATATAAGACAGTCTCTCTGTGTTGTATAGCTAGTGATAGACAGTGAAAGGTAGCAGCAGGATAATAACTATGCATGTAATATTTTAATAAGCGTCCATAGCTACACTCTAAGCTGAAAGGTTAAAGAACCCTGGAGGAATCCAATGGTCGGTGTTGTCTCTTTTCATTTTAAAAGGTTTTTTTACAAAAGCATGGTATTATTCTGCATTGAACCACCCCAGCAGCATTATCTTAAGAGCAGGAATTCCACAGACATAGTAACACAGTACAGCTCATTTATTTTTTGGTGACCAACTGTTTTATTTTTATATATATATATATTTTTTTTGTGAGGGGTTCAGATCACAGACAGTGCAAAAATAATGGAATAAAAAAATATATAAAATGGAGAGAGAAAAAAATGTAAAAAAAACGAAATAAAAATCATTATTTGTCCTGTCTGTCCCATCTCACATCTCCCTGCACCTTCTAAGCGGGTGTGACACATTACTATCCCTAACTCCCCCCCCCCCACCCCACAGGCTCAAGTTTTGGACATATATATGCATAAAAACTAAAACTAAACTAACTCATCCTATGTTTGTAAAACTGCTTGTGTTGCCAAGGCACACATGAATAGAATCAACCTGCATACATCAATATTAAATACAGATATTCAAAATACAATTGATAAATTGAAACATGATTACATTGACTCATAATAAGCCTTGACCTTTTTGACTGCTCTACTGAACGTCTCTAATGATGTTACCTTGGCGCTGTTCACACGTTGCTGTGGAGAGCTCTAATGAAAGAAAACAAAAAAAAGGCATTAAAATGAAATGAAATGTATGCATTCACTACTGTAAGTCGCTCTGGATGAGAGCGCCTGCTAAATGACTAAAATGTAAATGTAAAATGTAAGTTTTGTAGCCAATGAATTATGTTGAGGTTATGTGGGGGGCTTCCATCTGGTCACTAACATCATTTTTTTCCTGCAGTCAGTCCAGACAACCATACTCACTTCTGGGGTACTGTGAAAGTCAGTGTACAGTCATCAGTCATCGTTCAACAAGAATATATTGGGGAGATACGGAATGGGAACACCAACTATGCTCAATAGAGACCTGGAAACTTGAGACCAAAAGGTCTTCGTGCTGGGGCATTACCGTATGCATGTAAGTTCCAATATTTATTTGAGAGCACAACAAACAATTTGGAATAGGAGCAAGTTTAAATTGATCTGTGAATTAATTTGTAGTGCATTAGTTGACGATTCATATTGAGGAGGACATTGGGATATTGTTCCAGACTCTGTTTCAATCTGTATGTTGTTGTATTCCATACCGTAACTGTTCCCATTGGTTTACAGAGGGCTTCTAGTATTTTCTTTTAATATAGATTGGATAGAAAACCTCCACTTGTGTTCTGGCTACCTAAAAACTCACTGAGTGGATGGAATGGGAGTCGTTGACTCCATAAGTGAAAAAAGAAGAATTAGGTAAATTAGACGTATTTTTTAGGTCATAAAAGGAAAATCAACCTTAATCATTCATTATGTCCTTTTTCAGACAATTAAAAAAAAAAAGATAGGTTTCCCTCCCAAATGTAGGGAGTTATTTCTAGATATTAGTGATGGGGTATTGCATTGCACTTCCCACTTAACCAGTTTTCTAATATGTTGCCAGGTCTGTATTGAGTGAGTGACGATTGGTCCAAACTGAGTATGGCAAAACTTGGGAGACAAGGCAGAGAATAGTACATATTTCCCTGTAAATGGTGACACTATATTTTCCTCTGTTTCCAACCAAGGAAGAAATTTAACATGATCAAACCATTTCATAAGTGGGTGAAGATCTACAGACAAAGCAATAGAATTTGAAGTTGGGTAAATCTAGATCCCCAAAACCTTTGGGTTGCTGGAGTTTAGTCATTTTAATTCTTGGACGTTTCCCTTTACATCTAAAATTCAAAATGTAACTTTTAGTCTTTTTCCCCAGAGGAAGCATGCTAACATAGACATTTAGTCTGGGCAAAACATTCATTTTGACTTTCGACATGATAATGTTAATGTTAGATTGAACCATCTGTTGAGGTCTGCCGTAATTGCAGTTGTGACTTGTTTGTAGTTCTTCAAAATAATTTTATCTAGCATGGGAAAAATGCCAACAACCAGGTATTTTAAATCAGTCACAATTGGTATCTTTGATTCTATGTTGAGATTGAACTTTGCTTGAACTTCCACGATGCATACAAAGACCTCCCCCGCCCTCCCTTCGGCAAGTACGACCATGATGCCAACTCCTTCTATCTAATAGGCAGAAACTCAAACAGGATGTACCAGTGACGAGAACCATTCAACGCTGGTCCGACCAATCAGAAGCCACGCTTCAAGATTGTTTTGATCACGCGGACTGGAATATGTTCCGGTCAGCCTCAGAGAACAATATCGACCTATACTCTGACTCGGTGAGTGATTTTATAAAGAACTGCATTGGAGATGTTGTACCCACTGTGACTATTTTTTATTTTTTATTTAACTAGGCAAGTCAGAGCAAGTCAGAACAAATACTTATTTACAATGACAGCCTAGGAACAGTGGGTTAACTGCCTTGTTCAGGGGTAGAACAACATATTTTTACCTTGTCAGCTCAGGGATTCAATCTAGCAATCTTTCACTTACTAGTCCAATGCTCTAACCACTAGGTTACCTGCCCTAACCAGAAACCATGGCTGGATGGCGACATTCACGCAGTACTGTAAGAGCGATTCACTGCATTTAACCATGGAAAGAGGTCTGGAAATATGTCTGAAAAGACACTGTGTAGCTATTCCCTCTGCAAGGCAATCAAACAAGCAAAATGCCAGTACAGGGACAAGGTGAAGTCGCAATTCAATGACTCAGACACGAGACATATGTGGCAGGGTCTACAGGAAATCACGGACTACAAAAAGAAATCCAACCACGTCACGGACACCACCAATGTTTCTAGACAAACTAAACACTTTCTTTGCCCGCTTTGAGGATAATACAGTGCTTTCATCGCGGCTAAGAAGGACTGCGCCCCCCCCCCTCTCCTTCTCCGTGGCTGACGTGAGTAAAACATTTAAATGTGTTAACCCTCGCAAGGCTGCCGGCCCAGACGGCATCCCTAGCCGAGTCCCCCTCCTGTACTCCCTGTTCACCCACGACTGCGTGACCATGCACGCCTCCAACTCAATCATCAAGTTTGCAGACGACACTACAGTAGTGGGCTTGATTACCAACAACGATGAGACAGCCTACAGGGAGGAGGTGAGGGCACTCCGAGTGTGGTGTCAGGTAAAAAACCTCTCCCTCAACATAAAAAAAAACAGAGGAGATGATTGTGGACTTCAGGAAACAGCAGAGGGAGCACCCCCCCCATCCACATCGAAGGGACAGCAGTGGAGAAGGTGGAAAGTTTTAAGTTCCGTGGAGTATACATCACAGACAAACTGAAATGGTCCACTCACACAGACAGTGTGGTGAAGAAGGCGCAACAGCGCCTCTTCAACCTCAGGAGGCTGAAGAAATTTGGCTTGTCTCCCAAAACCCTGACAAACTTTTACAGATGCATAATCAAGAGCATCCTGTCGGGCTGTATCACAGTCTGGTACGGCAACTGTACAGCCCTCAACCTCAAGGCTCTCCAGAGGGTGGTGCGGTCTGCACAATGCATCACCGAGGGCAAACTACCTGCCCTCCAGGACACCTACAGCACCCGATGTCACAGGAAGGTCAAAAAGATCATCAAGGACAACAACCACCCGAGCCACTGCCTGTTCACCCCGTTATCATCCAGAAGGCGAGGTCAGTACAGGTGCATCAAAGCTCACTAACTCAGAGAGGCTGCTGCCTACATTGAGACCCAATCACTGGCCACTTTAATAAATGGATCACTTTATACAATGCACTCTAAATAATGCCACTTTAATAATATTTACATATTTTACATTACTCATATACTGTATTATACTGTATTTTGTATCTATTGCACCTTGCCTATGTCACTCGGCCATCGCTCATTCACATACTTAAATGTACATATTCTCATTCACCCCTTTAGATTTGTGTGTATTAGGCAGTTGTTGGGGAATTGTTAGATTACTTGTTAGATGTTACTGTTAGATTTTATTGTTGGATATTACTGGACTGTCGGAACTAAAAGCGCAATCATTTCACTACACTCATATTAACATCTACTAACCATGTGTATGTGACAAATAAAATTTGATGTGAATTGTTACTAGATGTTTGTACCATTTCTAATAATATTGAGCCAAGTTCAGACCAAAAGGTTAATTTAAATTCAGTTGGGATGCCATCACATCCAGGGGATTTACCTCGGTTCATGTCTTTCACTGCATCGTGCAAATCAGTCCTCCCTGTGGCTCAGTTGGTAGAGCATGGTGTGTGCAACACCAGGGTTGTGGGTTCAATTCCCATGGGGGGGGCAGTACTCTTTTTTGTTGTTGCATGAAATGAAATGTATGCATTCACTACTGTAAGTAGCTCTAGATAAGAGTGTCTGCTAAATGACTAAAATGTAAATTGAGCGTTATAGATGTGCATCATCGGAAGAGATTTGTGGTAGATTCAGCCCCTCTAAAAAGGTCTTATATTGTCTGAGGTATTATGTAATTAATTGATGGTGAATCATGAAACAAAACTCAATCAAAACAATATCAACAAGACTATCATTATTTTATTTGATTTACTAGCTAAGAGGAAGCTAGGTCTATTACCGTCCAGATTATCAGTTTGTATAACTGTGTGAAGTACACATTCTGCTCTTAATCTAAGTAAGGAATTTAACTCAGGTTTGATGAGTAATAATTCTCTCTCCTTCTCGGCAGAGAAACTGTTCTGCTGATGGCGAGTTAGTAAGAATAAATTGGACTCCAGTTCGGTTATTTATTTTCAGTTGAGACATGTTCAATCCCGAAGCAAATGCTATTGTACTGTTTCTAATGAACCGTTTAATCGCATCCCACAGGAATACATTGTCATTTACAGACTCTTTGTTGAGGATAAAGAATGTAACTAAAACCTGAATTGATCACAGAAATCCACATTTGTTAAGAGATTAAATCTCCACCTTGTGTCACGATTTGGAGCATTGGCTATGGATAATTTGCATGATGATCAGACATAGACATGTTTATATCTTCTGAACTAGATCACAAACTGTGATTAAAGTCATGTAATCTATCCTTGAAAATGATCGGTGCCTAGTGGAGTAGAAAGTGTATTCTTTCAGCTGTGGATTATGCACTCTCCATATATCTGCTAGCGTTAAATCAGAGACCATATTTCACAACGCCATGGTGGCTGGTGGTGCAGTCGCCGATGTGTTAGATTTTTCCGTTGTCAGGTTATGTGTTGTATTCATATAACTACCCCAAACCACATGGAAATCAGATATTCCAGCAAGTATTTTGGATAAAGAAACAAAAAACGAATAATAGTAAGTATTGGGGGGCATATGCAGAAACAAAAACTTTTTTTGGGGGGGCCAGATAAAATGTCTTTCACATAGGCAAATCCTTCCTTCTAGATCATTCCTTTGGTCTAATATAGGAAACTTGAAATCACGGAGAAACGCAGCATTTACCCGTTTTGTTGTATTATTAGCAGAAGAAAAGGCAGCAACCTTAAAGTTGTTGTTTGTTTTCTATATTACTTCTATCATTCCTCATTAAATTAGATTTCTGGAGCAATATCTACTTCTTTCCTATTCACATGTCATTTCTAACCAAACATAAGCTTTCATGAAAGAAACTAGATTCATGCAAGCTTTTACTGATTATCTATATGGGATAAAACAAGCTATACAAGGCTGGGACTAGAGGCTGGGACTGCTCTGAGATGGAAAATGACTTGTGATGAGTTTTATTGCCCCTCAAAGCAAAAACAATTCCCAGATGGATGTTTTGGGATTGCATAGGAATGAGACAGATCAGAATGTGTCCTCGGAGTCTCGTAGAGACTACTAAATGTCAGTTGGTCCTAGGATATACTGCCACAATTCAAACTACACATTAGGGAAACCATCACAAATTCTAACTGGACAGCAGTGCGGAATTAACTGTCAAATTACCATTGTCATTTTACCACCATTATCTTTAGAAATTGCAGCACTGAATTAATGTTAAAGCTGCATGTGTGCAGCTTTTTTTTCTTCCAGTTGCAAGTTTTGCTATGTTTATTCCAGCAACATTGAACACCGCATCCCACTGCTGGTTTGCTAAGCAGGGTTGGTTCTGGTTAGTCTCTGGATGGGAAACCATATCTAGCTGGAGGTGGTGAAATAAACATGTGGGAAAAAATGTCACACGGTGGATTTATTTTTTTACGATGGAGAAACACGTGACACATTTGTCCGAAAACAACGTCTGACTCATGTGAATATTTCACATGTGAAAGCAAAGACCAGGGTAACGTAACCAAATATATTACATTGGAGTAAATGTGGAGTTTGTGAATTGTTTTTCACATGTGAAAGCAAGGGCTAGGGAAACATATTTTTTACTTTAGTTTATTTAGTAAATATTTTCTTAAAACTATTTATTGAAATGCATTGTTGATTAAGGTCTTGAAAAGTAAACATTTCACTGCAAGGTCTACACCTGTGGTATTCGGCGTATGTGACAAATAAAAATTGATTTGATTTGAATGTTTGTGAACAAAGTAAATGTAAACAAACACTGCATAGCCTAAAGGTATGGTTAAAACTATCATGTTGATGTACTGAATAGTCAGTTCTTGCATCCATCTATGGATATGAGAGTGGATGTATTTCTCCAGCTGAAAGTGAAGTGTGGCGGAGAGAAATCTGTGTTCATTTTTTTCAATTAAGGATTGCTGCTTTAAACACCTTTAATAGAGTCATATTATTATTATTATTATTATATATATATATTATATTATATGGTGCAATACTCTAGTGAATGAGTTACTTTTGTGCCATTAATATCAAGCAAAACGTCTAAAAGTTGAGAACATAATTCTTAGTATCGTGTGCAACTGCATATCTGATTCTCATGTGAAAGTTTTTAACGTCTGAAACTGCAAATCACATGTGAGGTGAAAACAGGTGGTGTTAACATGTGAACTCTAAATTTTAATACATGTGAAAACATGGTTGCGTATGTGAAATATAAGCTGAACACGTGAAAACAGCTATTTCAAATGTGAAAATGCAATTCGCATGTGAAACTGCAAACATGACTATGTCTTTCTTTGAACGGGGTGTACTGTGTATGTACTGTACATACTGTATGTATAAATAATTGTGTGCATACCTCTGTGTATGATAGAACAGTTGTTCGTTCAACATTACCCACATCCATTAACTGGAGGTCGGTCAGCATGTCACCTTCTGTCTTTGTGACTCTCTTCATGGGGCTTCAGACATAATCCCTAAACAGATTAGACCTCTACATCAGTGTCCCTGACCTCGTCCAGACCCCCAGCAGCCCTGTTAGTACCGAGGCATTTACACCCTTTGATGTGACCCTGGATCGGGACTGGCTCACTGGGCTTGTCTCAGGAATTGACACTGGTGCTGCTGCTGCCCCCGTAGCCTAGAGGTCTCTGAGTCTCTGTGTGTGTCTGTAGTCTGTTGGAGGCTGCACGGTGACAAAGAACGCTATGGACTTATTATGAGAGTGATAACCTTGAAATACACTGTATTACTGCATCCTAGTCCTCCTCTAACCAACCCCTCCACCCCCTCAAACATACAAGCCCAGCATAATTGTATAAATGTACTTGTATTAAAGTTTAATCGTCTTGAAATTGATGAGTAGCAGCAAAAACAACAGATGAAGTGCTTGTAGCTATACAACAAGTTATGGACCAGTGAAACCCAACCCATGTAGACGATAGGCATAATCAAGACATGAGGGTACAAAGGAAGGGCTCATTTTCCCAGAGATTATTGACAGAGGTAAGTGCATCCAAAATGGCACCCTATTCCCTAATTAATGCATTACTTTTGACCAGGGTCCATAGAGTAGAGCACTACATAGAGAATTAGGGTGCCGTTTGTGACACATACGAGGGTGCCATTTGGGAGGGGGTGTGTGTTCAGGTTTCAAGTTTTATTTGTCACATGCACAAGTACAGTGAAATGCTTTGCTGAAATTCTTCAGATTAAATTACTGTTGACTGAGTGATGAGGGTTTCAATCCCATCTAATGCCCTTAAGGATACTCCTCAACATTTAAACCTGTTAGCTAAACACATGGAAGCCTAATGCATTTAATATGGGTTAAAAATGCTTCAAGGAATATATCACAAATTATATCACGTGACGGAAAATGCACAATGATTTAATGTGAAGAAACACTGCAATTATTTCTCTCCGGTGTACTCTTTGAACAGATAATTGAATTTAATTATTCAGCGTACATCTTTTAATACGCTTTCCTAATTTCCTCACAAATTGATTATGTGTACGCAATTTCGAGTTCCTGTTTAATCTACATATCTCTGGGCTTCTCTAGAATTGGTGCCAGTGACTGAGGCTGCATCTCAAATGGCATTCTTTTCCCTATAAAGTGCACTACTTTTGACCAGAGCCATTTGGAACGTAGCCACAGATAGAAAGTGCAGTGCAGACTAGTGGCAGTAAATTAATAACTCATAATGTGTTGTTAGGAATCCTTAAGAGTTTGTGCGTCAATCAAAGTAAAATAATATAACAAATATCCACGAAAATAAGTCTGTTTAAGCTAGAGATATGTTTTTTGTTGTTGTTGTTGCATGGGCTGGGTCTCAATCCACTGCATTCACCTAAACCCCTGAGTTCACTTCAAAACTGTCCCTGGCCATTTTGAGATTCAGCATCACAATCCCAACACCATCTATGCACCATCCTTCCATCACACCCCCAACCCATTCCAAAACCATCCATTCCCCATCCTTCCATCCCCTCCACATCCTAATTGTTTCTGTCTCTTAGGTAGCATGGCTCAGCTTTGATGTTCAAACCCATCTCCCTTACAAAGACTTGTGACTGAGGTGAGCAGGGAGGAAGGCAGATGGGCTGTGACAGGATGGGGCGAACCCGACGTCTCTCTTCCCCTTTCAAGTGCTCTGGTTCAATCATCCCTCGCCACACAAGCTGTTGTGTAGCACCTTTGAAATCATGGCGTCGGCACAATAGTCTTGACAGTTAATGACTTCTTGTAAAGTTCTAAAGCGGAACCTGATTACACGCCTTCGCTAACGTGTCATGTAACACACACCCACGTGCATGCACGCACGCGCACATACACACATACAAACATGCACAAACACACACACACACACACACACACACACACACACACACACACACACACACACACACACACACACACACACACACACACACGTTATGCCAGGGTAACATGCCCATACAAACTCTGCTCTGCCTCCATCGCTCAACACTTGTAGATATCGTTGTTATTGTTTTTGGTTATTTCCTGTGATTTATTTCTCGTAACAATTTATATATTTTTTTATTGTATATTTATCTTGAACTTTGCATTGTTGGAAAAGGACCCGTAAGTAAGCGTTCCACATTTAGTTTACACCTGTTGTTTAAGAACCACGTGACAAATACAATTCAATTTTGATTTGAAAATAAATGCAGGAATGAAAATAAACAATTAAAATGTTAGTAAGAGTTGTTGAACAGTACAAAAGGGAGGAAGCACGTCAAAAAGAGCTCCAAGCTCCTCCCAAATGAATCAGAACTATGTATTGTGTTTGAACTTGAGGTGTGAGAATTTTTGGCTACAGATGAAGGAACGTTATATTCAGCCGGCCTTGATGATTTAAAACCTGAATAGTTTTCTAATAAACAGCCAAAACACAAGGTTTTCTAATAAACAGCCAAAACACAAGGTTTTCTAAGAAACAGCCAAAACACAAGGTTTTCTAATAAACAGACATAACACAAGGTTTTCTAAGAAACAGCCAAAACACAAGGTTTTCTAATAAACAGACATAACACAAGGTTTTCTAAGAAACAGCCAAAACACAAGGTTTTCTAATAAACAGCCAAAACACAAGGTTTTCTAAGAAACAGACATAACACAAGGTTTTCTGAGAAACAGCCAAAACACAAGGTTTTCTAATAAACAGCCAAAACACAAGGTTTTCTAATAAACAGACATAACACAAGGTTTTCTAAGAAACAGCCAAAACACAAGGTTTTCTGAGAAACAGCCAAAACACCAAGGTTTTCTAATAAACAGACAAAACACAAAGTATTCTAAGAAAGCCAAAACAAAAGATTTTCTTAAAAACAACCAAAACACAAAGGTTTTCTAAGAAACAGTCTTAAAAACACACACAAGGGTTTCTAAGAAACAGACAAAACTCAAGGTTTTCTAAGAAAGCCAAAACAAAAGATTTTCGAAGAAACAGCCTAAACAGAAGGTTTTCTAAGAAACAACCAAAACACAAGGGTTTCAAACAGCCAAAACACAAGGTTTTCTAAGAAACAGCCAAAACAAGGTTTTCTAAGAAACATCCAAAACACCAAGAATTTCTAAGAAACAGCCAAAACACCAAGATTTTCCAAGAAAGACAAAACAAAAGGTTTTCTAAGAAACATCCAAAATAAAGGTTTTCAAAGAAAGCCGAAACAAAAGATTTTCCAAGAAAGTCAAAACAAAAGATTTTCTGGGAAAGCCAAAACACAATGTTTTCTAAGACACAGCCAACACACAAGGTTTTCTAAGAAACAGCCTCAAACAAAAGTTTTCATCAGAAACAGCCAAAACAAAAGATTTTCTAAGAAACAGCCAAAACAAAAGTATTTCTGAGAAAGCCAAAATACAATGTTTTCTAAGAAACAGCCGAAACAAAAGGTTTTCCAAGAAACAGCCACAACACAGTGGTTTCTAATAAACAGCCAATACACATGGTTTCCTGAGAAACATCCAAAACAACGTTTTCTAAGAAACAGCCAATAAACATGGTTTCCTGAGAAACATCCAAAACAACGTTTTCTAAGAAACAGCCAATAAACATTTTTTTCTAAGAAACAGACAAAATACCAAGGTTTTCTAAGATAAAGACATAACACAAGGTTTTCTAAGAAAGCCAAAAGAAAAGATTTTCTAAGAAAACAAAAAAAAAGGTTTTCTAAGAAACAGCCAAAACGAAAGGTTTTATAAGAAACAGCCTAAACAAAAGAATATCTAAGAAACGGCCAAAACCAAAAGTTTTCTAAGAGTCAACCAAAACACAACGGTTTCCAACAGCCAAAACACAACGGTTTCATAAGAAACAGCCAAAACACAAGGTTTTCTAATAAACAGCCAAAACACAACGGTTTCATAAGAAACAGCCAAAACACAAGGTTTTCTAAGTTAGCTAATACAGGTGGCTAATTACTGTATTTAGTGAAGGACCTCATATTTTAGATTCAGTGTTAATTCAGTGACATACCATCATCATATTGCAGCAGGGAGAAAATACATTATAGTGTACGTCTATGAAATCATGTTCTTGACTGCCTCCTGAGAGCAAAGGACAAGTTGTTTTAATACATCTGGAACAGACATAAGAAATACTTTCTCTACAATCAAAGTTTGAAATCTCTGATAATTTCTGTCCTTTCCTAAAGTAGTAATTGCAATGCAACTTTTGGGCTGAGCAACTATGTAATAAGTCATTCCAATGTCACGGGTAAGTTTACCACGTTCTGAATCTTCTGGCCCCCAAAGAAATCTAGAAATAAGTGCAATTCACTTCCCTTCAGTTAACAAAACAACAGCAAGAGCTTGGTACAAATGCTCTATTCACTTCCCAAACATTCTGTTCAGCCTTGAGAAATCCACAGAAATCCCTTTAATGTCATCAACGGAAGTGGTGTTCGGCAAGCCAAAGATCAAGTTTTTCTCATAGTTTTTGTAAAGTGACAAAATAGTTTGCTCTGGAAACCTCATCAGCAATAAATACAGTTGAAGGGAATTCATCCTGAATTAAACTTCTTCTACATTTCAGGTTACCTTCCTAGGACTGAGCACCCCTTGATCAGTCCAAACAATCATTTAGAATATTGATTATAGGGCCATGCAGCACACCACAACTAACTAGTTAATATATAGTTTTGATGTACTACAACTAACTAGTTAATATATAGTGTTGATGTGACAACAACTAACTAGTTAATATATAGTGTTGATGTGACTACAACTAACTAGTTAATATATAGTGTTGATGTGACAACAACTAACTAGTTAATATATAGTGTTGATGTGACTACAACTAACTAGTTAATATATAGTGTTGATATGACTACACCCAACTAGTTAATATATAGTGTTGATGTGACCACAACTAACTAGTTAATATATAGTGTTGATGTGACCACAACTAACTAGTTAATATATAGTGTTGATGTGACAACAACTAACTAGTTAATATATAGTGTTGATGTGACAACAACTAACTAGTTAATATATAGTGTTGATGTGACAACAACTAACTAGTTAATATATAGTGTTGATATGACCACAACTAACTAGTTAATATATAGTGTTGATGTCACCACAACTAACTAGTTAATATATAGTGTTGATGTGACTACAACTAACTAGTTAATATATAGTGTTGATGTGACTACAACTAACTAGTTAATATATAGTGTTGATATGACTACAACTAACTAGTTAATATATAGTGTTGATGTGACTACAACTAACTAGTTAATATATAGTGTAGATGTAACTTCTCCTCCTACTCTTTGCCTCCTCAACTGTCAAATCCATACAGTCGTGGGTGGCCGTGAGTTTACTTTGACAATAATGACATTTCAGTCGGAGGATGATTGGATTATTCTACTGTTCTCTAAGGTGATCCCTCAACGTTGTCCCGGCGATAAAATAGTTGACATCGGTATGACCTGCACGACTAGGCTCGATTCCCACGGGGGACCAGTACGGAGATTTTTTTTTAAATGAAATGTATGCATTCACTACTGTAAGTCGCTCTGGATAAGAGCGTCTGCTAAATGACTAAAATGTAAATGTAAATGTAGGCTAAAACCTCCTTTCCACGTCTCCGTCCCAAATGTCAACCCGTTCCCTATATAGGGCACTCCATTTGACCACAGCTAAAAGTCAAAAGTAGTGCAATATATAGGCAATAGGGTGCCATGTGGGACTCACCCCCAGTCCATATATATCTGTTGTACTGTAAAGAGGATATAAATCTGGATGATTGGCCCAGTCCATATCTATCTGTTGTACTGTAAAGAGGATATAAATCTGGATGATGGGCCCAGTCCATACCTATCTGTTGTATTGTAAAGCAGAGCGGCAGGTAGCGTAGTGGTTAGAGCGTTGGTCTAGTAACCGAAAGTTTGCAAGATCGAATCCCCGAGCTGACAAGGCAAAAATCTGTGATTATGCCCCTGAACAAGGCAGTTAACCCACTGTTCCTAGGCTGTCATAGTAAATAAGAATTTGTTCTTAACTGACTTGCCTAGTTAAATAAAGGTTAAATATAAAAATGAACTATAAAGCTGGTCACCTGTATGATGGGCCCAGTCCATATATTCTGTTGTACTGTAAAGATAATATAAAGCTGGATGATGGACAATAATACTAAACAGCACTTCATTAGTTTACTGTATTTATTTATACACAATATAACACATACAACATCAAGTAAAACACTATGACTGCACAGGCAAAATCCTCACCATTAAATACAATATAAACTATATATTGAGTGTTATGTATTGATGAACACAGACATCAATGACCCTTGAATAAAATAAACATTGAAAAACTATAACTGTCACATCCTGACCAGTAAAGGGGTTATTTGTTATTGTAGTTTGGTCAGGACGTGGCAGGGGGGTGTTTGTTTTATGTGGTTCGGGGTTTGTTGGGATATGTGTTTATGTAGAGGGGTGTTTGTTTAAAGTATTCCGGGGTTTTTGGTTATGTTCTATGTTTGTATTTCTATGATCTGTCTATGTTGTGTATTTCTTTGTGTTGGCCTGGTATGGCTCTCAATCAGGAACAGCTGTACATCGTTGTTGCTGATTGGGAGTCATACTTTGGTAGCCCTGTTTTCACATGTCCCTTGTGGGAAGTTGTTGTTGCACTGCTGTGTTAGTCTGCAATACTGTTCGTTTGTTCGTTTTCTTGTTTTGTTAATTAAGTGTTCTAAATAAAAGATAAAATGAGCACTCAACCCGCTGCGCCTTGGTCCACTATATACGACGACCGTTACAATAACATTCATGTTATTTGAGGTGGCAGTCAAAATTCCGCCCAATGAATAGAGTGCCTTAAAAATGTACTAATGTATTGGACTGCCTTGAGAAGAGGAGGAGGGGAGAGGGAAGGAGGAGGAGGAGGGGAGAGGGGAGGAGGATGAGGAGGATGAGGAGGAGGGGAGAGGGGAGGAGGAGGAAGAGAGCGGTCCTTTCTCTCCAGATCTAAGCTTCAAGGACCAGCCATAATGAGGTAGTGGTGACAGAGAACGCCTGGCATGGAGAGGTGAAGGAGAGATTTACCTGCAGCAGTCAGCACACAAGAGGTTCACTACTCACAGCTTAAGCTGATAACAGGACAAGAAGTTAAAAGTGTCAAGAGGTCATGAGAATAAGTATTTTCTACCAGACAGAACTGGGGAAGTCTTATACTCAGAAATATGGTGTAACATTAGCCAAGATGGAAAGTACAGCAGAAAACAGGATGGAAGGCAGCTTTAAGCACCAAAAGCAATTCCAATGGCTTTTTACTGTAAGTGAACTGACATATACTGTATTATGTGTATTATCTCTTTCACAAACCAAATAGAGGAATGGGTCTTAAAAATATACGGTAGAAGAATATTTTCATAACAAGTGGTACACTCCAGATAGAATAGAACCAGACATTTACCGACTACGTCAAACCAAGTCTTTAACAATCCAACACACCAAGTCGTCATTTCAAAGTAAAAGGAAATGGCCTTGATTTGAGCCTGAGAAATAGTTATATCGTCAAAATAACAAAATACTTTTAATTATTAAGAGTTACAGATTTTGTAGTGAAGTATTGACATCAACCAGTTAAGTAGTTAAGTTAGATAATTCCGGAGGGTTTGTCCAAAATGGCAACCTATTCCCTATGTAGGGCACTACTTTTGACCAGACCCCATAGGGTATGTGGTGTGTCTCAAGTGAATTATGGGCCTGGGTTTTACAGACATGTTGTAGGAAGCAGAATGGTCCAGTGGTCTGATGTGACTCAGGCACATTACCACTGCAATTGAGTGTGGCCAAACATGGCCATCTAGTCATTAATCCACATTAAGATGTGTTGCCTAATGAGCAACATCTCCGGGTTGTTGAAGTCAAACATATTCATGGCTAGTTTAATATAGCATGATTCCCTGTCAATGTTGTTTAGGTTTTCCAGCCCTGAAGTTCATGCGAGGCTCACTATACTCAATAAAGTTAGCATTTCAACACTAGCTGTCACGGGTGTCGTAGGGTAGAGACCAAGACGCAGCGGGAAAATATATACTCATCTTCTTTTATTATGGTGAAGA
Organism: Salmo salar; assembly: GCF_965601325.2. NCBI lineage: Eukaryota > Metazoa > Chordata > Actinopteri > Salmoniformes > Salmonidae > Salmo > Salmo salar. Next base: position 7,343,589 of record NC_138295.1, on the reverse strand, counting down.
AGGGAAACACATACAACGTATACAAAACACAAACGAACTGGACAGTCTTGTCAGGCCAAACAGCTAAACCAGAACAATCTCCCACCAAAAAAATACATGAAAAACAAACTCCTAATATAGGACCCTCAATCAGAGGCAACAATAACCAGCTGCCTCCAATTGAAGGTCCAACCCCAATAAACTAAACATAGAAATACAAAAGACTAGATAGAACATAGAAATATACTAACATAGAACAATGACTAACAAACCCCGGACTAATAAATCAAATACCCCTCTACCTAAACACATACACAAAACACACCCTGATACACATAAAACAAACACCCCCTGCCACGTCCTGACCAAACTACAATAACAAATAACCCCTTTACTGGTCAGGATGTGACAGTACCCCCGCCAAAGGTGCAGACCCCGGATGCACCTCACACAAAAACCAAAAATAACCCCCAAAACAAAAAAAATCCTAAAACTAAAGGGAGGGAAGGGAGGGTGGCTGCTGTCACCGACGGCTCCTGTGCCACACCCCCCCCCCCCTCCCCAAACCTCCTACAGTGGAGGTGGCTTAGGCTCAGGCCTTAATCCCCTACCTAACCAAACCACCCCCACTGCATACCTTTGCCAGAGGCTAGTCACTGAAGACCTTGGACTGTCCTCTGGGAGCTCTGGACTGTAGGCCAACTCTGGGAGCTCTGGACTGTAGGCCGACTCACTCGGTTCCGGACTGTAGGCAGACTCACTCGGTTCCGGACTGTAGGCAGACTCACTCGGTTCCGGACTGTAGGCCGTCTCACTCGGTTCCGGACTGTAGGCCGTCTCACTCGGTTCCGGACTGTAGGCCATCGCACTCGGTTCCGGACTGTAGGCCGTCTCACTCGGTTCCGGACTGTAGGCCGTCTCACTCGGTTCCGGACTGTAGGCCGTCTCACTCAGTTCCGGACTGTAGGCCCGTCTCACTCAGTTCCGGACTGCACACTGTTGCCGGATACTCTGGACGGGGTACTGTTGCCGGATACTCTGGACGGGGCACTGTCGTCGGACACTCTGGACGGGGTACTGTTGCCGGATACTCTGGATGGGGCACTGTCGTCGGACACTCTGGACGGGGTACTGTTGTCGGACACTCTGGACGGGGCACTGTTGTCGGAAGCTCGGGACTGGGCTGACGCACTGGAAGCCTAATGCGTGGGGCTGGTAGTGGAGGTACCAGACTGGGGACACGCACCTCAAGGCTAGTGCGAGGAGCAGGAACAGGCCGAGTTGGACTGGGCTGACGCACTGGAAGCCTGGTGCGTGGTGCTGGTTTAGGAGACGCCAGGCTATGGATACACACCTCAGGGTCAGCACGAGAAGCAGGAACTGGATATACCGGGCCATGGGTAAGTACTGGAGGTCTGGAGCGCACCTCTTGCACAACCCGTCCTGGCTGGATGGAAATAGCAGCCCTGCACAAGCGGACTGCTGGTACAGGGCGAACTGGACTGTGCAGAGGCCTGATGGTTGCCGTGCGTAGAGCAGGCGTAGGGTAGCCTGGGCCTAGGAGGCGCACTGGTGGCCAGATGCGCGGTGCAGGCATCCTCCTTCCAGGCTGGATGCCCACTCTAGCACGGCACATGCGAGGGGCTGGGATCGCTCGCACCGGACTGTGCGTGCACACGGGTGAGATCGTGCGCACTTCTGCATACTCCGGCGCTCTCCCCTCCAGTTGCTTCCCATAATAAGCACGGGGAGTTGGCTTGCGGCTCAATCCTGGCCCCGCCAAACTACCCGTGTGCCCCCCCCAAAAAAAATCTTCGGGGTGCCTCTCATGCTTCCCCATCGGCGCGTATAAAGCCTCATACCAGCGCCGCTCCGCCTTGGCTGCCTCTATCTCCTCCGGTGGGCGACGATATTCCCCAGCCTGGTGCCATGGTTCAGCCCCTTCCAGAATTTCCTCCCATGTACATGATTTCCGACAGTCCTTCTGTTGCTGCTTCCTCCGCTGCTTGGTGGGAGATTCTGTCACAGGTGTCGTAGGGTAGAGACCAAGACGCAGCGGGAAAATATATACTCATCTTCTTTTATTATGGTGAAGAAGGGAAACACATACACGTGCCCCGTCCAGAGTATCCAGCAACAGTACCCCGTTTACAAGACCATGGTGCTTGCCTACGGAGCTGTGAAGGGAACGGCACCTCCGTACCTTCAGGCTCTGATCAGGCCCTACACCCAAACAAGGGCACTGCGTTCATCCACCTCTGGCCTGCTCGCCTCCCTACCTCTGAGGAAGCACAGTTCCCGCTCAGCCCAGTCAAAACTGTTCGCTGCTCTGGCACCCCAATGGTGGAACAAGCTCCCTCACGACGTCAGGACAGCGGAGTCAATCACCACCTTCCGGAGACACCTGAAACCCCACCTCTTTAAGGAATACCTAGGATAGGATAAAGGAATCCTTATAACCCCCCCCTAAAGATTTAGATGCACTATTGTAAAGTAGTTGTTCCACTGGATATCATAAGGTGAATCCACCAATTTGTAAGTCGCTCTGGATAAGAGCGTCTGCTAAATGACTTAAATGTAAATGTATACAAAACAAAACGAACTTGACAGTCTTGTCAGGCAAAACAGCTAAACAAGAACACACAAAAAAACCATGAAAAACAAACTCCTAATATAGGACCCTCAATCAGAGGCAACAATAACCAGCTGCCTCCAATTGAAGGTCCAACCCCAATAAACTAAACATAGAAATACAAAAGACTAGACAGAACATAGAAATATACTAACATAGAACAATGACTAACAAACCCCGGACTAATAAATCAAATACCCCTCTACCTAAACACATACACAAAACACACCCTGATACACATAAAACAAACACCCCTGCCACGTCCTGACTACAATAACAAATAACCCCTTTACTGGTCAGGACGTGACACTAGTGGTGTTAGGGGGAAACCGGTTTGTGTTAATAAACCAGTATAAATCAGGTAGAGTTGTGTTATAGACCAGTAAAAATCAGATAGAGTTGTGTTAATGACAGTATAAATCAGGTAGAGTTGTGTTAATGACAGTATAAATCAGGTAGAATTGTGTTAATGACAGTATAAATCAGGTAGAATTGTGTTACTAGACCAGTATTGAAGAATACAACCACTCCATTTGCATGTGAACTTGTGAACTATTGTCACGGTTGTCGTAGGAATGAGCGGACCAAAGTGCAGCGTGTGTCGTTCCACATTTTATTTATACTGTGAAACTATGCAATACATAAATAAACTGAATGACAAAAACAACAAACCGTGACACAGAGGTGAAACATACACTACTCAAAATGAATCTCCCACAAACCCAGGTGGGACAAACACCAACTTAAATATGACCTCCAATTAGAGACAACGAGGACCAGCTGCCTCTAATTGGAGATCATCTCAAACAAAGCCCAACATAAAAATACAAAAACTAGAACAACCCAACATAGAAATACAAAACTAGAACATAACAACGTAGAAAAACGAAACTAGAACCCCCCCCTGTCACGCCCTGACCTACACTACCATAGAAAATAACAACTTACTATGTTCAGGACGTGACAACTATTGCTTTAAGGTATTGCAATTGTCTTGGATGAATTTCAGGAAATAGTTTAGTAGTGTGTGGTCCAGACCACATATTTTAGTAGAGATAGTCCTGTCCTTAGAGATAATTACTGGTACTCAGACAAATAGGCTCAATGGTGAAATCAGATACTATGGCCAGACAGTAATACGGTCACTAACAAATTACTGAACTAATTACATGTGACACATGTCTTCATTGGTCTTCTCTGCACCTCTTGTAGTAACAAAATACCAATAACAAGCACCTGTAGTGAATGAAATCCCAATACCAACGCTCTTGGGCACAATGTAACAAAATACCTATACAGTAAACATTAATGTGTCTTGTCTTCTATATTATTGAAGGTATGTCTGTGAGCACTGTTGCACTGTTGTGAGCCAACTATTCAGCAGCCAGCAGCAAGTAGAATCCAGCAGCAAGTAGAATCCAGCAGCAAGTAGATTCCAGCAGCAAGTAGTATCCAGCAGCAAGTAGAATCCAGCAGCAAGTAGATTCCAGCAGCAAGTAGTATTCAGTAGCAAGTAGATTCCAGCAGCAAGTAGTATTCAGCAGCAAGTAGATTCCAGCAGCAAGTAGAATCCAGCAGCAAGTAGATTCCAGCAGCAAGTAGATTCCAGCAGCAAGTAGAATACAACAGCAAGTAGTATTCAGCAGCAAGTAGATTCCAGCAGCAAGTAGCAATAAGAGCAATTGATCCATGTTTTGTACAGTTACCCATTTATTACAAGCAAACCTAAACCTTCATCCTTTAATACACTTAACATGTTTTTATATCTTCCTCTTGACTGTTTCCCTATGAATGGGCCTAGAACCTGTGATTATAGTACATGCTAAGAAAGTAAACTACACTGAACAAAAATATGAACGCAACATGTTGGTCCCATGTTTCTTAAGCTGAAATAAAAGATCCCCGAAATGTTCCATATGCACAAAAAGCTTATTTCTCGCTAATTTTGAAGGAGCGTGGAATTGGCATGCTGACTGCAGGAATGTCTATAGAGCTGTTGCCAGATAATTGAATGTTCATTTCTCTACCATAAGCCACCTCCAACGTCGTTTTAAGAGAATTTAGCAGTACATCCAACCGGCCTCACACGTGTAACAACGTCAGCCCAGGACCTCCACATCTGAGACCAGCCACCCGGACAGCTGATGAAACTGAGGAGTATTTCTGTCTGTACTAAATCCCTTTTGTGGGGATAAATTCATTCTGATTGGATGGGCCAGGCTCCCCAGTGGGTGGCTCTGGCTCCCAAGTGGGTGGGCCTATGCCCACCCATGGCTATGGCCTTGTCTAGTTATGTGAAAGCCATAGATTAGGGCCTAATGAATTGATTTCAATTTACTGATTTCCTTAAATGAACTGTAACTCAGTCAAATTGTTGAAATTGTTGCATGTTGCATTTATATTTTTGTTCAGTACACATCAATAAACATATTGACCGTACTTCAGCATTACATTCTCATAGAGAGTGCAATCTGTAAGGATTCTTTACATTTTGTAATGCAGTCTTGAACCTGTTAACTGGACACAAGAGTGTATAGAACTAGTCTAGATGGTGAGATTCAATTCTGGGACATATTAATTAACGGGTGACTGCCAGTGAAAGAGGATTATGTAGCTGTTCAGGCTCAAGGACACAACACACACAACTAAAAGGGGAAAATATTTCAGTCGAATATCTCACCCTGATACCTACCATTAACATGGTATCTATACAGTCTATGCAGCTATATTCTGCAGAAACCAGTGCCACTGAAAACAACTACCTACAGTAGAGAGGAATCCGCTGCAAAAACACTTAAGAAAATATTGGACTTACATGTCACATGCTGGAGGACCACTGAAAATAAGAGTTTAAAACACTTCATTTTAAGGGCTCCTTATTACAGTGTATATGTGCAAGACGCGTCACTGCAGTCCCTGGTTCGATCCAGGCTGTATCACATCCGGCCGTGATTGGGAGTCCCATAGGGTGGTGCACAATTGGCCCAGCGTTGTCCAGGTTTGGCCGGTGTAGGCTGTCATTGTAAATAAGAATTTGTTCTTAACTGACTTGACTAGTTAAATAAAGGTTCAATTAAATAAATAAAAAACATGTGTACAGGGCCGGATTAAAACAGGGGCTTACCGGGGCCCGAAGCCCCTGGGCCGAGGCCTGTGGGGGGCCCAAGAGGTAGCAATTCAAAAATAAATAAAAATAATAATAATAATAATAATAATACATATATAAAGCATATATTATACTGTGTATACATTATATATTAGATATGTAATATACAGTTGAAGTCGGAAGTTTACATACACCTTAGCCAAATACATTTAAACTCAGTTTTTCACAATTCCTGACATTTAATCCTAGTAAAAAGTCCCTGTCTTAGGTCAGTTAGGATCACCACTTTATTTTAAGAATGTGAAAGGTCAGAATAATAGTAGAGAGTATTTATTTCAGCTTTTATTTCTTTCATCACATTCACAGTGGGTCATAAGTTTACATGCACTCAATTAGTATTTGGTAGCATTGCCTTTAAATTGTTTAACTTGGGTCAAACATTTCGGGTAGCCTTCCACAAGCTTCCCACAATAAATTGGGTGAATTTTGGCCCATTCCTCCTGACAGAGCTGGTGTAACTGAGTCAGATTTGTAGGCCTCCTTGCTCACACAAACTTTTTCAGTTCTGCCCACAAATTTTCTATACGATTGAGGTCAGGGCTTTGTGATGGCCACTCCAATACCTTGACTTTGTTGTTCTTTTAAACCATTTTTTCACAACTCTGGAAGTATGCTTGGGGACATTGTCCATTTGGAAGACCCACTTGCGACCAAGCTTTAACTTCCTGACTGATGTCTTGAGATGTTGCTTCAATATATCCACATAATTATCCATCCTCATGATGCCATCTATTTTGTGAAGTGCACCAGTCCCTCCTGCAGCAAAGCACTCCCACAACATGATGCTGCCACCCCCGTGTTTCACGGTTGGGATGGTGTTCTTCAGCCTGCAAGCCTTTTCCCTCCAAACGATGGTCATTATGGCCAAACATTTCTATTTTTGTTTCATCAGACCCGACGACATATCTCCAAAAAGTATATTATTTGTCCCCATGTGCAGTTGCAAACCGTAGTCTGGCTTTTTTATGGCGGTTTTGGAGCAGTGGCTTCCTCGTTGCTGAGCGGCCTTTCAGGTTATGTCGATATAGGACTGTCATGAAGGCAAAGGGTATGTCAGGTGTGTGCGTACTGGTAGCGAAGTCAGGTGCAGGAGAGCAGAGATTTGTGAACAGGCTCACACTTTATTGAGGCAAAAGTGCAAAACGCGCAAAACAGTCACAAGAATTATGTTTAACAATAAACATCTTTGTGAAATACCACGGAAAAAACAAACCAGTCTTGCGCGTCAACAATAAATACGTAACACAAACAATGTTTCACAAAGACATGATGGGGAACAGAGGAATAAATACATGTAGTGTGATTGGGGAATGAAAACCAGGGAACAAGACAAAACAAATGGATACATGAGAAATGGAGCGGCGATGGCTAGAAAGCCGGAGACGTCGACCGCCGAACGCCGCCCGAACAAGGAGAGGAGCCGACTTCGGCGGAAGTCGTGACATGGTGGCTTCTTTGAAGAATCTAAAATCTAAAATATATTTTGATTCGTTTCACTGTTGTTTTGGTTACTACATGATTCCACATTTTTTATTTCATAGTTTTGTTGTCTTCACTATTATTCTGCAATGTAGAAATTGCAGAATAACACAACTGCAGAAACAACACAACTGAATACATGTAAATAAAAATGCCCAAGTGCTACCTGACTAAACCTTGACTATTTTTCCTGCATCACCCCTGAAAAAAGGGATTGTCCAACACCAACAGTCATTGACTAGCCTAGTGCATACATGCTGTTTGATATTTGCATAGAGAGACAATTAGAATTATGGGGATTGACTATCATTAATAAGTCCTCCTTTGAAAATAATTTCTAACCTGCCAGCGAATTCAATTGATTTCGTGCCACTGCATATTCCCTGGGGCGTTTTTTTCTTCCTCCATCGTCGTCTCCATGTCAGTACTCACCAACGCTAACCTTTCCTCTCCTGATGATGGCGTCATCGTCTGGAATTACACTAGAATAAATAAAAAATGGAGGATTAAGTTTACACTCATGTAAATGTATCATTGCAAAACCATTGAACAGATGGGCTAGATGGGATGGGATGGGATAGCTATGTGTCCATTGAATTTACTGTTCTGGACATCTGAGAGATCTCCTGTAGGTGCAGAGAGGCCGCCCAGCACCAACTTATGTCTTTAAAAGGTGTCTCTGAGGGAATGGAACGAGTTAGTCCTTACATCCGTTTCGATTTCTGTTTACAGAGAGTGGAGCATGTACAGAGAACAAATGCCTTTGATTAAAGCACCATCCCCGAGACCCTTTTACTGGAGGAGAATGTCTCCAGCTAACGACAACATAAGGTTAACAGCGGATTCTGAAATAATGTGCCATTTCCCAATAGACCTCCCCCTGTCCTTTTCATTTTCTTTGTGCCACTGGAACAATGCAGACGAGGGGAACTGATTCTGCACTGTGTCAACATGATGTCACTGCCGTCCTGACAATGTTTGTGGCAATAGATGAGCCAGACTGCCGAGGGAAATGAATTCCCTTATAGTTGGTGCTGGATGAGGGCAGGGGATGGAGAGAAACTGGTGATGGGGTTTGGGTGATGGGGCTGGGTGATGGGGGTGGGGTGATGGGGGTGGGGTGATGTGGCTGGGGTGATGGGACTGGGGTGATGGGGCTGGGGTGATGGGACTGGGGTGATGGAGCTGGGGTGATGGGGCTGGGGTGATGGGACTGGGGTGATGAGACTGGGGAGATGGGACTGGGGTGATGGGTCGATGGGGCTGGGGTGATGGGGGTGGGGTGATGGGACTGGGGTGATGTGACTGGGGAGATGGGGCTGGGGTGATGTGACTGGGGAGATGGGGCTGGGGTGATGGGACTGGGGTGATGGGGCTGGGGTGATGGGACTGGGGTGATGGGACTGGGGTGATGGGGCTGGGGTGATGTGGCTGGGGTGATGTGACTGGGGAGATGGGGCTGGGGTGATGGGGCTGGGGTGATGTGACTGGGGTGATGGGGCTGGGGTGATGTGACTGGGGAGATGGGGCTGGGGTGATGGTGATGGGGCTGGGGTGATGGGGCTGGGGTGATGTGACTGGGGAGATGGGGCTGGGGTGATGTGGCTGGGGAGATGGGGCTGGGGTGATGAGGCTGGGGTGATGGGGCTGGGGTGATGTGGCTGGGGTGATGGGACTGGGGTGATGTGGCTGGGGTGATGGGACTGGGGTGATGGGACTGGGACTGGGGTGATGGGACTAGGGTGTTGTGACTGGGGAGATGGGGCTGGGGTGATGGGGCGATGGGGCTGGGGTGATGGGGCTGGGGTGATGGGACTGGGGTGATGGGGCTGGGGTGATGGGGCTGGGGTGATGTGACTGGGGAGATGGGGCTGGGGTGATGGGGCTGGGGTGATGTGGCTGGGGAGATGGGGCTGGGGTGATGAGGCTGGGGTGATGGGGCTGGGGTGATGTGGCTGGGGTGATGGGACTGGGGTGATGTGGCTGGGGTGATGGGACTGGGGTGATGGGACTGGGACTGGGGTGATGGGACTAGGGTGTTGTGACTGGGGAGATGGGGCTGGGGTGATGGGGCGATGGGGCTGGGGTGATGGGGCTGGGGTGATGGGACTGGGGTGATGGGGCTGGGGTGATGGGGCTGGGGTGATGTGACTGGGGAGATGGGGCTGGGGTGATGGGGCTGGGGTGATGTGACTGGGGTGATGGGGCTGGGGTGATGTGACTGGGGAGATGGGGCTGGGGTGATGGGGCTGGGGTGATGGGGCTGGGGTGATGTGACTGGGGAGATGGGGCTGGGGTGATGTGGCTGGGGAGATGGGGCTGGGGTGATGAGGCTGGGGTGATGGGGCTGGGGTGATGGGGCTGGGGTGATGTGGCTGGGGTGATGGGACTGGGGTGATGGGACTGGGACTGGGGTGATGGGACTGGGGTGATGGGGCTGGGGTGATGGGACTGGGGTGATGTGACTGGGGTGATGGGGCTGGGGTGATGGGGCTGGGGTGATGTGGCTGGGGAGATGGGGCTGAGGTGATGAGGCTGGGGTGATGGGGCTGGGGTGAGGGGGCTGGGGTGATGTGGCTGGGTGATGGGACTGGGGTGATGGGACTGGGACTGGGGTGATGGGACTAGGGTGTTGTGACTGGAGAGATGGGGCTGGGGTGATGGGGCGATGGGGCTGGGGTGATGGGGCTGGGGAATGGGACTGGGGTGATGGGGCTGGGGTGATGGGACTGGGGTGATGGGGCTGGGGTGATGGGGCTGGGGCTGGGGTGATGTGACTGGGGAGATGGGGCTGGGGTGATGTGACTGGGGTGATGGGGCTGGGGTGATGTGACTGGGGAGATGGGGCTGGGGTGATGGGGCTGGGGTGATGGGGCTGGGGTGATGTGACTGGGGAGATGGGGCTGGGGTGATGTGGCTGGGGAGATGGGGCTGGGGTGATGAGGCTGGGGTGATGGGGCTGGGGTGATGTGGCTGGGGTGATGGGACTGGGGTGATGGGGCTGGGGTGATGGGACTGGGGTGATGTGACTGGGGTGATGGGGCTGGGGTGATGGGGCTGGGGTGATGAGGCTGGGGTGATGGGGCTGGGGTGATGGGGCTGTGGTGATGTGGCTGGGGTGATGGGACTGGGGTGATGGGACTGGGACTGGGGTGATGGGGCTGGGGTGATGGGACTGGGGTGATGTAACTGGGGTGATGTGACTGGGGAGATGGGGCTGGGGTGATGGGACTGGGGTGATGTGACTGGGGAGATGGGGCTGGGGTGATGTAACTGGGGTGATGGGGCTGGGGTGATGGGACTGGGGTGATGGGGCTGGGGTGATGGGACTGGGGTGATGGGACTGGGGTGATGGGGCTGGGGTGATGTGGCTGGGGTGATGTGACTGGGGAGATGGGGCTGGGGTGATGGGGCTGGGGTGATGTGACTGGGGTGATGGGGCTGGGGTGATGTGACTGGGGAGATGGGGCTGGGGTGATGGTGATGGGGCTGGGGTGATGGGGCTGGGGTGATGTGACTGGGGAGATGGGGCTGGGGTGATGTGGCTGGGGAGATGGGGCTGGGGTGATGAGGCTGGGGTGATGGGGCTGGGGTGATGTGGCTGGGGTGATGGGACTGGGGTGATGTGGCTGGGGTGATGGGACTGGGGTGATGGGACTGGGACTGGGGTGATGGGACTAGGGTGTTGTGACTGGGGAGATGGGGCTGGGGTGATGGGGCGATGGGGCTGGGGTGATGGGGCTGGGGTGATGGGACTGGGGTGATGGGGCTGGGGTGATGTGACTGGGGAGATGGGGCTGGGGTGATGGGGCTGGGGTGATGTGGCTGGGGAGATGGGGCTGGGGTGATGAGGCTGGGGTGATGGGGCTGGGGTGATGTGGCTGGGGTGATGGGACTGGGGTGATGTGGCTGGGGTGATGGGACTGGGGTGATGGGACTGGGACTGGGGTGATGGGACTAGGGTGTTGTGACTGGGGAGATGGGGCTGGGGTGATGGGGCGATGGGGCTGGGGTGATGGGGCTGGGGTGATGGGACTGGGGTGATGGGGCTGGGGTGATGGGGCTGGGGTGATGTGACTGGGGAGATGGGGCTGGGGTGATGGGGCTGGGGTGATGTGACTGGGGTGATGGGGCTGGGGTGATGTGACTGGGGAGATGGGGCTGGGGTGATGGGGCTGGGGTGATGGGGCTGGGGTGATGTGACTGGGGAGATGGGGCTGGGGTGATGTGGCTGGGGAGATGGGGCTGGGGTGATGAGGCTGGGGTGATGGGGCTGGGGTGATGGGGCTGGGGTGATGTGGCTGGGGTGATGGGACTGGGGTGATGGGACTGGGACTGGGGTGATGGGACTGGGGTGATGGGGCTGGGGTGATGGGACTGGGGTGATGTGACTGGGGTGATGGGGCTGGGGTGATGGGGCTGGGGTGATGTGGCTGGGGAGATGGGGCTGAGGTGATGAGGCTGGGGTGATGGGGCTGGGGTGAGGGGGCTGGGGTGATGTGGCTGGGTGATGGGACTGGGGTGATGGGACTGGGACTGGGGTGATGGGACTAGGGTGTTGTGACTGGAGAGATGGGGCTGGGGTGATGGGGCGATGGGGCTGGGGTGATGGGGCTGGGGAATGGGACTGGGGTGATGGGGCTGGGGTGATGGGACTGGGGTGATGGGGCTGGGGTGATGGGGCTGGGGCTGGGGTGATGTGACTGGGGAGATGGGGCTGGGGTGATGTGACTGGGGTGATGGGGCTGGGGTGATGTGACTGGGGAGATGGGGCTGGGGTGATGGGGCTGGGGTGATGGGGCTGGGGTGATGTGACTGGGGAGATGGGGCTGGGTTGATGTGGCTGGGGAGATGGGGCTGGGGTGATGAGGCTGGGGTGATGGGGCTGGGGTGATGTGGCTGGGGTGATGGGACTGGGGTGATGGGGCTGGGGTGATGGGACTGGGGTGATGTGACTGGGGTGATGGGGCTGGGGTGATGGGGCTGGGGTGATGAGGCTGGGGTGATGGGGCTGGGGTGATGGGGCTGGGGTGATGTGGCTGGGGTGATGGGACTGGGGTGATGGGACTGGGACTGGGGTGATGGGGCTGGGGTGATGGGACTGGGGTGATGTAACTGGGGTGATGTGACTGGGGAGATGGGGCTGGGGTGATGGGACTGGGGTGATGTGACTGGGGAGATGGGGCTGGGGTGATGTAACTGGGGTGATGGGACTGGGGTGATGGGACTGGGCATTGTGTGGGTGCCTAGAAACCAAAACTCAGACTATTTTGATGGCATATGAAGATGTCCCGAAAGAGAGAAAAAAAAATGGGTTATTAGGATTAGGTCATATCATGGGGCATTGGTTTGGTTTAATGTCACTGAAATCCATCCGGAATGAAACAGAAACATCCCTTCTGCTTCTGACCCAGGCTGTGTCCCAAATGGCACAATATTCCCTTTGTAGTGCACTACTTTGATCTGGACACACAGGGCACTATTACCCCATAGGGCTTTGTTCATAAGTTGTGAACTATATTGGGAACAGGCTGTCATTTGGGATGCACTCATGGAATGAGAGTTACAGTTTAATTTCAGCACTGGTTCTTGGAAATGGCAAGGCCACTACTGGTCACACACACTGTGATCTAAACAAAAGCTTCTAATTCCTATTGGGATAATTAGTCGCGAGTAGCGAGTAGCATAAATGATTTCAAACAATTAGACCATTTTCATAAGACCCTCTTAGCCAGACCAGATTCTTGGATAAAAGATACAAGACATAACAATTAAGCCATCAATGCCAGATGCTTTCACAGCTGTAATCTCATCTAGAAACAGAGTGTGTTAAATGAACAGGATTAATTGAATATCGCAGCCTATACTAATACTGTCTCAATGGCTTTTGACTAAGGGAAATCAGCAATGAAAGTGATCATTTAGAATATAAATTAAATCACAAAACTTTATGATGGATTGGAATCACATCAATAATGGTAATTAAACTGTGATTACAGCGAAAGAGACAATAATTGCTATGGGCTGCAAATAGCGTTATAATAAATTACACGGTAGCTCCGGATCGTGACAGTCAAATATCACAGCACTTATGTTATTGATCTTTGTCACTCTGTACCAATGGGGATGTTTCACAGCCATATTAATAACCATCCATATTCATGCTTTGGATTGGCTGCATAGTCTACACCGTTTAAAAAAAAAAAAACATTATCCAATGTATTAGAATCACTGTAAATTTCAGTTCATTCTAGTTTTAACCATTTAACTGTCTGTTAAATTGAAAAACATGTTTAAAACAAATATTTCACCTTACATTCCTACTAGTAGGAACTTTGAAGTTTGCTTAGGAAATTACAGAGCTTTACGAGTGTTATATTATCTCCCACCAATTATTTGGAGCAATCCCTCAGGAAGGACCAGCTGTAACGCATTTCAATTTCCACCCCTACTTGGGGAAAAGCATGTCTTTAAATCTTTAATTGAGATGGATATGGTCATCCAATTAACCTTAACACACATGGGTTTCCATCCTCCCTTCCTCCTTCCTCCTTCCATCCCTTCGTTCTTTCCTTCTTTTCAGCTGAAATTGCTGAAGCAGTCATGCTTTTGGCTATTGTCTCGGATCTTTAAATCACTACAGAACTAGTACACACTATACATCTTAATGGAGTTGAGCTGTGCCTCTAACAAAGAACAGAGCAGAGCTGTGCCATAGGTGATCCATGGTTGAACAGTGAATAAATGTACACCAGGGGCTGTATGTATCAAGCATCTCAGTGTATGAGTTCTGATCTAGGATCAGTTTTGCATTTTAGAACACAATGAATAAGATTACACGGACAGAGGGGACCTGATCCTCAATCAGCACTGCTACACAGAGACCCTTGACAAATCCGACCCATGATTGTTAAAAAAAAAAAAACATCTCAATGTCATATGCAACCATTCAAGGTTACTACTTTAATGTGTTTTTAGAAATCCCTAAAATACTATAGGGAAGTGCATGATGTATTATTTTAACCAGAATATGGGGTCACATAGAAAACTCACTATTGTTTCTGAAGTAAAACACAACAACAAAGAAGAAGCTGCATTAGGCACCAGACACACCAGCAGTCATTTTTAATTATAGATAATCTTACAAGCTATGCCACTTTTAATTGTACAGGGAAGTAAAACTGATTCATCTTTTGGGGCAATTTAAATTGAAATGCAAGTCCTTCAAGACGGAGGGTTCTGCCAGGAGACATGGGGAGAAAATTGTCTTAATTGTTTAATCCATATCAGTTATTCACCATATGGGAGAAATTACAGGTGGAATGTTGATGGGATAAACACCACTCCTAAACAAGAGAGCATCAGGGGCCAGTCTACTCTGGTTTGTGATGTCTTCTAAGGCCAATTTGTCCTGCCTGCTTTTCTCTCTTCAGCCTTGTTATTTAAGATATGTATGAGAATAAAATCCTTCTCTTTTTACTGGTCGTCAGCTTTAATGTTGTGCTCTACTTATTTGACGTGCTATTTTTTTGGTCTTCCCTGTGTATTCCTCCTACCATCCGTTTCTAAATCACCAAGAGCAACACGTCTGCAAAGTTGAAGATAATTGTCATGGTTTTTGTATCCATCCCATTCGAGATATTCTTTAAAACATCATTTTTGGTATGGCTTCCAAGAAGGTTATATTTTGGTCTAATTTAAGTTCTGAAGTGGGATTTTCAATTAGCTACATTCATTTAATAGCACCCCCCCCCCCCCCCCCACCCCTCCATATGATTTATTGTTTCTGAGTTATGTTCGGCTGGGTTGGCAATTACCATACCGTTAATCACACCATAATTAGAGTCAATGATTCAATTGTGTCTTAAAGCTTCCATTTCCTTAAGGAATTAATCAAATAAGTTGTCATTAATGTATTAAGTCGAATGTCTAGTATTTCGTGGGATCTCGACATGGACAGATCCTTTAATAAAGGGTGTATGGACGCCTGACTGTACGTGACTATGGATAGCATCTGTTAAAGGCCATCTGTTATTATCATTACTGAGGCTAAAACTGAACAGTGCCGTGCCAAGAGATTTGAGTTGGATATCTGAGAGTCAGAAAATAGGTGAAATAGTTTGACACGCTCATGACCTCAAGTAAGTGGTAGAGTTACCGCATATCTTACCTACTGACCAGGATACACTTCAATCAATTGTTTCATAATAAAAACTCATTTGTAGTTAATATAATTGGTCTGATCAAAGTGCTGGGAAGCATTGCTCGATACTGTTTATCAAGGGCAGTTTAGAGGTATTTGAACCAGGAGGGCTTCGATATTGACAGTGGATGAAAATAACGGTAAATGATGGCCTGGAATAAAAAGAACGAGGCTTCTACAAGGTGCACATCAAACGTGAGAGTGAAATATGAATTGAAATGTTGGAGAAGGTAATGACTTTGATTTACCTTTCATCTTTTAAAACTACCTACAGAATAATATTTTGCTGTTGAATTTGGATGGAATTTTGGTTTAGGATTGCCGGATTGCTGTCTTTTCCCTCTACATACCCAATAGTCATGAAATTCTATTGTAGCGATGGATAACCTGATGATGACCCCTATAATCGTTGACAATGGCCTGTTATTTTTCCGTTGCGTCTTTCCATCTCTCCTCACCTCTCCACTGTGATAGCCAATGTGTTAGCTGTAAGTGTGTTCTGGGGAAATATGGCCACAGTGCATAACCCAGGTGAATGCTACTGTACACGTTGGGGTTTGTTTCCCCCCATACAATATGAATCTACTGTTCACATTGGGGTTTGTTTCCCCCCATACAATATGAATCTACTGTACACATTGGGGTTTGTTTCCCCCCATACAATATGAATCTACTGTACACATTGGGGTTTGTTTCCCCCCATACAATATGAATCTACTGTACACATTGGGGTTTGTTTCCCCCCATACAATATGAATCTACTGTACACATTGGGGTTTGTTTCCCCCCATACAATATGAATCTACTGTACACATTGGGGTTTGTTTCCCCCCATACAATATGAATCTACTGTACACATTGGGGTTTGTTTCCCCCCATACAATATGAATCTACTGTACACATTGGGGTTTGTTTCCCCCTATACAATATGAATCTACTGTACACATTGGGGTTTGTTTCCCCCCATACAATATGAATCTACTGTACACATTGGGGTTTGTTTCCCCCCATACAATATGAATCTACTGTACACATTGGGGTTTGTTTCCCCCCATACAATATGAATCTACTGTACACATTGGGGTTTGTTTCCCCCCATACAACATGAATCTACTGTTCACATTGGAATTGGTTTCCCCCACACAATACGAATCTACTGTACACATTGGGGTTTGTTTAACCCCATACAATATGAATCTACTGTACACATTGGAATTGGTTTCCCCCCGTACAATATGAATCTACTGTACACATTGGGGTTTGTTTCCCCCCATACAATATGAATCTACTGTACACATTGGAATTGGTTTCCCCCCGTACAATATGAATCTACTGTACACATTGGAATTGGTTTCCCCCCATACAATATGAATCTACTGTACACATTGGAATTGGTTTCCCCCCATACAATATGAATCTACTGTACACATTGGAATTGGTTTCCCCCCGTACAATATGAATCTACTGTACACATTGGAATTGGTTTCCCCCCGTACAATATGAATCTACTGTACACATTGGAATTGGTTTCCCCCCGTACAATATGAATCTACTGTACACATTGGAATTGGTTTCCCCCCATACAATATGAATCTACTGTACACATTGGAATTGGTTTCCCCCCATACAATATGAATCTACTGTACACATTGGAATTGGTTTCCCCCCGTACAATATGAATCTACTGTACACATTGGAATTGGTTTCCCCCCGTACAATATGAATCTACTGTACACATTGGAATTGGTTTCCCCCCGTACAATATGAATCTACTGTACACATTGGAATTGGTTTCCCCCCGTACAATATGAAACCCTTGGGCCCTTGGAGATTTTGTGAAAAGGACCTGGTGAATAAAATCAATTTTTCATTCCTCTTTTCATTTTTCACAGGGCAAGAGTTGTAATTTAATTTGTTCAGAAAACAATATAACAACAATTTCCTAATTCAAAGTGGAAACTATGACACAATAGCCATGCTCACACAAGCTAGCCACAAGATAAAATCTATCTGACATTTATTCTAGTCGTCCCCCCCCCCCCCCCCCCCCTATTGTCTTTTCAGACTGGTACCGTGAAAATAATGAAACACACACCATGATGTGTTATTTTATTACTAAACCAAACAGGATCCATTGCTTATCTTCACACTCCTCTATTCTCCCAACTCAAAGAGCTGCCATGGAGGGCTCTGTTTGATAACACCCATCCTTAGAAAGGTCACAGGCATCAAGAAAATAGGAGGAATCAGCCAGGAGGGTTTAAAGTTGTATTAATGAGGACCCCCCTCACCGGCACAACTCTTAGAGGTCAGCCCATCACCTAAAAGGATAAAGAAGTATCATGGGGAGACAGGTTGGGCAGGATGGTCTGAACCACTCACTCTGTTATCTCCTATGGCTCTGCTCTTATAAAAGCAACCACTGTCAAGGGTCCCTGGATGGATGAAAGATACCCCCTTCTCCTCCACCACCACCACTGTTGCAAAGCCTCAGAAATATTCCTGCTGGTGGTGTCACTAAATAATTTATCCAATATATTTTGTACTCTTTGAGCATTTTTAAGAGACATGCGCTGCTACATTGTCATACACTTTGAGGACCTACTCTGAAGAGGTGAAATATGTGAGATTGGAAACCACTTAAGATGACATGATTGCCTTATTTCGTGCAATACTTTGGAGGGGAAAGGTATTTGGAGGAAATTGTGGTACTTGGCCAGGAGGTGTAAACTGTAAGCTTTATACATACATGACCTTAAACTGCAGCTGATCCAACGTCACAATAAACATAATAAACATGTTACTTTTTACTATTCGTCCTACTATTGTTCTATAAATCTACATGGTGTATTTTATACATATTTTGGTATTTATTTTCTTTACAATATGTTATGTACAGCTTGTACATAACTCTTAACATACAGTCTATAAGCCGAACATTCATGATCCTTTTATTTGCTAAATTGACTGACAGTTTAACTTATTTTTTTCCTTTCAAAGTAAATTGTCCTAAAAGATGGGCCTACGCTTTGTATCTGTGTACGAGGCTATTTAAAACAGTCACATCTTGTTCTAGTCATAATAAGCCAAAAAAATACACCGACATTCAACAATGTATAGGCAGCAGTACAAAGAGATGTTTATTTTGTTTGAGGTTAACACCCCATGTGGCCAGGGAAAAAGCATGGGTGTTGTCATGGCAACCACTAAAGTGGAATAGCTGTGTGTGTGTGTGTGTGTGTGTGTGTGTGTGTGTGTGTGTGTGTGTGTGTGTGTGTGTGTGTGTGTGTGTGTGTGTGTGTGTGTGTGTGTGTGTGTGTGTGTGTGTGTGTGTATGAATGAAAGCAGCTTTAAAAAGTAATTTCATCAGCAACTGTTGTGTTCATAAGAATTTCCGTCTCAGAGGCACAGACGGAAAACAAGTGCTTTTCCACACAGCAGCAACGGGCTACTCTTGTATTGATAGCATAGACCTTGTAGATACTCAGTCAGGTATGCATTCATGTTATTATTCATGAATGTCTTGTTATATCCCTCAACGCCGGGTACTCACTGTCTCCACAAGTGTCATATGGTCATGAACCCCAGCGGTCAACACACTAAAAGCAAATTGTTTTATGTAGTGCCAAATAAGGCTTTGTTGGCTTGTAACCATAGCGGAACCCTTTTTTCACTGAACTTTAAAAAAAAAAACATTCTCATAAGGTTCTAAATGGAACCTGCACAATGCTATAAAGAACACTTTCCTAAGGTTCTATAAAGAACCGTTAATAAAAAGTTCTATACAGCACCAAAAAAAAGGTTCCGCTATGGTTACAGACTTTTTGGGGGCTAAATAGAATAATTTTTCATGGTTCTTAATTGAACCTGTACGGAGAATGGTTCTATAAAGAACCTTTCTCAATCAAATAAAATAAAATGTATTTATATAGCCCTTCGTACATCAGCTGATATCTCAAAGTGCTGTACAGAAACCCAGCCTAAAACCCCAAACAGCAAGCAATGCATGTGAAAGAAGCACGGTGGCTAGGAAAAACTCCCTAGGAAAAACTCCCTAGAAAGGCCAAAACCTAGGAAGAAACCTAGAGAGGAACCAGGCTATGAGGGGTGGCCAGTCCTCTTCTGGCTGTGCCGGGTGGATATTATAACAGAACATGGTCAAGATGTTAAAATGTTCATAAATGACCAGCATGGTCAAATAATAATAATCATAGTAGTTGTCGAGGGTGCAACAAGCACATCCGGTGAACAGGTCAGGGTTCCATAGCCACAGGCAGAACAGTTGAAACTGGAGCAGCAGCACGGCCAGGTGGACTGGGGACAGCAAGGAGTCATCATGCCAGGTAGTCCTGAGGCATGGTCCTAGGGTTCAGGTCCTCCGAGTGAAAGAAAGAAAGAGAGAAAGAGAGAATTAGAGAGAGCATATTTAAATTCACACAGGACACCGGATAAGACAAGAGAAATACTCCAGATGTAACAGACTGACCCTAGCCCCCCGACACATAAACTACTGCAGCATAAATACTAAAAGTTTGTTTGTAGAACCATCAAGTTTTTTAAAATGTATTCTGGTTTAATAGCCATAATATATTGTTAAAATTCCATAGGTTTTATTATTGTGTTTATTAACTAGTTGAATCAGGTGTGCTAGGCCTGGAATGGCTGGGGGTCCCTGAGGAGAGAATTGAGAACTACTGACTTACTCAAGCGTTCTCAATTGACACAAGGTGAGTCTTCCACAAGACACCATCACTGGCTATAGTCTTATATAACATTTAACTGCATAACACAACAGATTAGATAAACTGGAATGACACTTTCACTCACGGTTGCACAAAAAGAGCTGTGAGCAAACCACGCCCCCAGAATAAATTCTAACGATCCACCGTCTCTACATTTTCATTATCACTAAAAGTGGAAAGAACCCTTTTTTTGAACTGCACAAAAACATTGGAGGGCTCAAAGGGTTTTTTGGTCAGTATGGTTCCACATAAAAAAAAACATCTCTCTTCCCAAAGAGCCCTTGAGGAACCCACATTTTTTAGTGTGTAAGGCTTCGACTCTATAGGAATACACAAGCAGGCGTTACAGCGTCAGAACTGACAGAAAACTTCCAATGTATTGACAGCAGGTGAATCCCTGAAGCAGATTTTCAGCCATAAGATATTACAAATAAGTGGTTACAAATACTTGCATTAAACTTCTGAAGTCAGAATGAATGAGATGTAATTAACTACACCAGACAGAGATAGATAATGGCAAGGACTGAGTAGCCCACTTTAAATGGGCCCCAAATGATTTGGAACTGACACCTGCAAGCCTGGCGATTGTCAGTTCCCTAACCATCATGGCTGCCAGTGAAAATAGGGTTCACTGCACAGAGGAGCAGCCAGAATAGGCCATACGGTCTCTAAATGTTAACTTCCCTAAAGGAGTCATTCAAAAAACAGGAACAGCAAGTATCCATGGGGAAATACCTTAGGATTAGTGGGGCAGAAAGATTGAGAAAGTAATTTGAAAAATAATGGTCTTTTTAATGACTAAACCTATGGGACACCCAGATGTGCTCTTTGTTAATTTTCACTAGTGTAATGTAAAATTCCAACTGCTTAATTACTCTAGGAAACACAAAGCAACTGGTTTTAATGAAACAATTATGGGAACAGCCGCTAACATAGCACCATGCAAAGCTAACGTACATAAATACGTCCCTCTTTGATGAAACACTGGTGCTTTTTAGGAAAGAAGTTATCAAGGCTTTCATGTTATAACCAATAAGAATAAACCCATAATTCTTCATCAATGGTTAGGCACCATCGGCTTACAGTTATGTTTCACAACTATATGACCTAAGTGTAGTTGGGGAATGTTTTTGTGTGCTAAATTTGGATTATTAGATTCTTATAAATGAATCTGTTAACGAGGGGAATTTTTAGTAGCAAAGGGTTTTAGATGGGCATTGTTCCTATGTATGTAATATAATGCATCTAATGGGGCAACGTTGGCTTTGTTTGCCCTTTAAAGATGAAAATATCATCAAGGAACATCTCTACTGAATAAAATTTTTGTCGATTTTTGTTGTTGAGTAAATCAATAAAGACAACAACTGGGGTAAAATACGGTAGAATGGTTGCCCCCAGGGGAACATTTGAATAACAGCTGTTGGTAAATATCATTATAATGTTAAATGCTTTATCGCTGGTTTAATGCTGAAATATCCGATTTCTCGGCTCTAAAGACATTAACATTTAGACCAATCAATATAAGTTATGGTAGCGTCATACGCATTTTATTGGGGGACATTTCACTGAGATAGAAGAATTTGTGAAATTCCACACATGGCAGTAACATGTATTCTGTTAAAGATGATGGACAGCAGGCCAAGTTTTAGGGATTGTTCATTATAAAGCTTCAGTGGTACTATAGCCATTCATTTTCTCCACTAACAGAGCGTTAATGAATTCATATTCAAACACAGCACCAGTGAAATGAAAATGACATTACCATCCCTTTGTTATACATCAATGAGAATGGCACTGCACCTTTTTAATAAATTATACCAAAGGGTACGACCACACATTCACTCAACAACAGTTGTAATTCATTTTTTTTTATGTATTTTTTTCAATTCTGGAAATATGTTCTCTCACAGCTCTCCTGCACATACAAGTAATACAAGGTATCTAGTGCAAACCTACTGTAACCATGTACACTGAGAGTCAGGAAGCAAGTTCAGGGAGTGAATACATTTAATTAATAAATGAACAAAAACAAGAAACACGAACAGCCCACCGACATGAAACAGGAACAATGACAACTTGTTACATGTCACAACCAAAGGGAGTGACATATAAAGGGCAGGTAATCAAGGAGGTGATAGAGTCCAGGTGAGTGTCATTATGCATGTAACGCTGGTGACAGGTGTGCGTCATAACGAGAGCCTCGTGACCTAGAGGCCTGAGAGGGAGCACACGGAACCTACTGCATCTCAAGTTGTAAAAGGTACCTACTGCAACTCAAGTTGTAAAAGGCACCTACTGCAATTAAAGTTGTAAAAGGTACCTACTGCATCACAAGTTGTAAAAGGTACCTACTGCATCTCAAGTTGTAAAAGGTACCTACTGCATCTCAAGTTGTAAAAGGTACCTACTGCAATTAAAGTTGTGGGAGCGTGCTGTCTTTCCTTTCAATTGTAAAGACTAAGGAATTGTCCGGTTGGAATATTATTGAATATTTATGATAAAAACATCCTAAAGATTGATTCTATATATCGTTTGACATGTTTCTACGCACTGTAATGTAACTATTTTGAATTTTCGTCTGGACTAAACTCACACACTTAGTGAATGTGGAATGCTGGACTAAACTCGCAAACAAAATGGAGGTATTTGGACATAAAGATGAACTTTATCGAACAAAACAAACATTTATTGTGGAACTGGGATTCCTGGGAGTGCATTCCGATGAAGATCATCAAAGGTAAGTGAATATTTATAATGCTATTTCTGACTTTTTTTGACTCCACAACATGTCGGGTATCTGTATGGCTTGTTTTGGTGACTGAGCACTGTACTCAGATTATTGCAAAGTGTGCTTTCGCCGTAAAGCTTTTTTGAAATCTGACACAGCGGTTGGATTAAGAAGTAGTTTATCTATAATTCTGTGCATAACACTTGTATCTTTTATCAAAGTTTATGATGAGTATTTCTGTAAATTGATGTGCTCATTCACCGGTAGTTTTGGAAGCAAAACATTTCTGAACATTATACGCCAATGTAAAATGGGGGTTTTGGATATAAATATGAATTTTATCGAGCAAAACCTACATGTATTGTGTAACATGAAGTCCTATGAGTGCCATCTGATGAAGATCATCAAATGTTAGTGATTCATTTTAGCTGTATTTCTGTTTTTTGTGACGCCTCTCCTTGCTTGGAAAATGGCTGTGTGGTTTTTCTTGTCTAGGTGCTGTCCTAACATAATCTAATGTTATGCTTTCGCCGTAAAGCCTTTTTGAAATCGGACACTGTGGTTGGATTAACGAGAAGTCTGTCTTTAAAATGGTGTATAATACTTGTATGTGTGAGAAATGTGAATTATGAGATTTTTGTTGTTTTGAATTTGGCGCTCTGCTATTTCACTGGCTCTGCTATTTCACTAGCGTCCCACATTTCCCAAAGAGGTTTTAAAACACCATCAACTATAGGTCACAGTCAGGCTGCAATACCATCAGCTGTAATCACAGTCAGGTTACATCACCATCAACTATAATCACAGTCAGGTTAAAACACCATCAACTATAATCACAGTCAGGCTGCAACACCATCAGCTGTAATCACAGTCAGGTTAAAACACCATCAACTAAAATCACAGTCAGGTTAAAACACCATCAACTATAATCACAGTCAGGTTAAAACACCATCAACTATAATCACAGTCAGGTTACATCACCATCAACTATAATCACAGTCAGGTTACATCACCATCAACTATAATCACAGTCAGGTTAAAACAACATCAGCTGTAATCACTATCAGGTTAAAACACCATCAACTATAATCATAGAGATGAATGGCTATACAGACCACATTAGAAATGACAATACACTTCTTCATAATATCTGCACTAATTTCACAACATCAAAAATTGAATGTGAGTCTAACATCGAGTTAATTACA
This sequence comes from Salmo salar, assembly GCF_965601325.2. Classification (NCBI taxonomy): domain Eukaryota; kingdom Metazoa; phylum Chordata; class Actinopteri; order Salmoniformes; family Salmonidae; genus Salmo; species Salmo salar. The sequence goes on along the minus strand of NC_138295.1, from coordinate 7,319,452 downwards.
GAAAAACAATAACGCAGTAGGTTTGATTATGTTTTATTTTTTAGAAAGGACAGACAATTCAGTTCTTTCATTGAACTTGATAGAGCAGCTGTATGGATTGATAGCAGTAGTTACAGTCCAGCCTAAGGCCTCGCCATCTCAGTTAATAGAGCCTATCCATTCATGTCAGCTTTTGTGGGAGATGAAAGTGTTGTGTATCCACACAGCAAATCACGGGACTTGAACAGATATCTCTTGAGTTGAATGACTGCAATTTTCATTTAAAGCTAAAAGTATTTTGCTATATCTATCGACACCGTGGGGTAATTTTTCTTTGAACGATCTCTTCATCCTAAAGGAAGATATGAAGCGGTCTCCATTGTTGCTGGTTCTGTATTTCCAGGTGTAAACCTAAAACGTAGACCAGATCAGGGGCAGAACGACAGATTTTACCCTTGTCAGCTCAGGGATTTGATCTCTCAACCTTTCGGTTAGTAGTCCAACTCTCTAACCACTAGGCTACCTGCCGCACAAGGCAGGCTGGTTAGGTGATGTGGCTATTCATCTAACTAACATCCTATCAAGTGAGCAAGTGTCCAAGAAAATCCAGTGCTCCAACTATAATCAATCATGCTATTGTCACACGCTCCATCCGTTCAGGAATCAGGGAAGCATCTGTTCCTCCAACCTATTCCGTAAAGGGGCCTGCACAAATCAGTGCACTACATACGGAATAGGGGGCAGACCTACAGTACGTTTAGGAGGCAGATCTAAGTATTTGTTGTTTTTCATAAGAATTGTTTTAGTCATTTAGCAGATGCTCTTCTCCAGAGCGACTTACAGAGGCAATTAGGGTTAAGGGCCTTGCTCAAAGGCCAGTTCCAAACAACATGAGAATTGAAGGTGGAAGGAAGTTGACAAGACTTCCTCATAGACTCTTAGTTACAATAAGGAGCAAGACGTGGTGCTCTGTTCTGGTCCAGCTGCGGCTTAAATAGGTCTATCATTGTAGCACTTGACCACATGGCTGGACAGTAATTAAGATAAATCAAAACGAGAGCCTGCAGGACTTGCTTTTTGGAGTGTGGTGTCAAAAAAGCAGAGCATCGCTTTATTATGGACATATCTCTCCCTGTCTTTACAACCATTGAATCTATATGTTTTGACCATGACAGTAAGGTAATGGCAAGTAATTTAGTCTCATCAACTTGCTCAAAAGCCACATCCTTCATTACCAGATTCAGCTGAGGTCTAGAGCTTAGGGAATGATTTTTACCAAATACAGTGCGCTTAGTTTCAGAGATGTTCAGGAACAGTTTATTACTGGCTACCCATTTTAAAACTGACTGCATCCTCTACGGGATCGGTGTCCCCCCCACGGGACGGTTGAGCTAACCTAGGCTAATGTGATTAGCATGAGGTTGTAAGTAACAAGACATTTTCCAAGGACATAGACATAGCTGATATTGGCAGAAAGCTTAAATTCTTGTTAATCTAACTGCACTGTCCAATTTACAGTAGCTATTACAGTGAAATAATAACATGCTATTGTTCGAGGAGAGTGTACAGTTATGAACTTAAATGTATTAATAAACCAATTAGACACATTTGGGCAGTCTTGATACAACATTTTCAAGAGAAATGCCACGGTTCATTGAATCAGTCTAAAACTTTGCACATACACTGCTGCCATCTAGTGGCCAAAATCTAAATTGTGCCTAATCTGGAATAGTACATTATGGCCTTCTCTTGCATTTCAAAGTTGATGAAGAAAAAACGGTTCTATTTTTCTTTGTATTATCTTTTACCAGATCTAATGTGTTATATTATCCTACATTAATTTCACATTTCCATAAAATTCCAAGTTTATCCATTTAAATGGTATCAAGAAAATGCATATCCTTGCTTCAGGTCCTGAGCTACAGGCAGTCAGATTTGGGTATGCCATTTTAAGTGAACATTTTAAAAAAGGGTACGATCCTTAACCTGTTATGGATAGGGGGCAGTATTTTCACAGCCGGATAAAAAACGTACACGATTTAACCAGCATGTGTCACAGCTGTCTTCAGAAAGGGACCAAAATGCAGCAGAGTTAGTGTTCAGCATCATTTAATTAAAAAAAAGATCACTGGAACACTACAAAACAAGAAAATACCGACAGCTCAACAGTACTGACAGCATAACACACTGAACAGAAACAATTACCCACAACCATGGGGATGTGAGGATGTGACAGTACCCCCCCCCCCCTCAAGGCGCAGACCCCGTAATGCACCTTACAAAAAGAAAACACAACAAAAAATCCCCAATACCCCAACAAAACCAATAAACAATAACCCCTAAACAATAAGGGAGGGAAGGAAGGGAGGGTGGCTGCCGTCAACGACGGCACTGTGCTACACCCTCCCTCCCCAACCCACCTATCCTGGAGGTGGCTCAGGTGCGGGACGTAAACCTTGCTCCACCTTCGGCGCCGTCCACTTTGGTGGCGCCGATAGCTGCGCTGGGCAGATGGGCCACTCGAGCTGACCCTGGCAGACGAACCACTCGGGCTGGGCCGGAGGACAGGCGGGCCACTCGGGCTGGGCCGGAGGACAGGCGGGCCACTCGGGCTGGGCCGGAGGACAGGCGGGCCACTCTGGTAGACCCGGAGGACAGGCGGGCCACTCTGGTAGACCCGGAGGACAGGCGGGCCACTCAGGTAGACCCGGGCAGTCGGGCCACTCTGGCAGACCCGGGCAGTCGGGCCACTCTGGCAGACCCGGGCAGTCGGGCCGCTCTGGCATCTCCGGGCAGTCGGGCCGCTCTGGCATCTCCGGGCAGTCGGGCCGCTCTGGCGACTCCTGACTGGCAGGCAGCTCTGGCGACTCCTGACTGGCAGGCAGCTCTGGCGACTCCTGACTGGCAGGCAGCTCTGGCGACTCCTGACTGGCAGGCAGCTCTGGCGACTCCTGACTGGCAAGGCTGGGCTAACGCACTAGACGCCTGATGCGTGGGGCTGGTACTGGACGTGCCAGCCTGGAGACACGCACCTCCATGCTAGTGCGGGGAGCTGGCCTGGAGCTCCATTCTTGCCCCGCAAAACTGCCCTTGTGCCCCCCGCCAAACAATTATTGGGGCTGCCTCTCGAGTTTACTAAACTCTTCCATAGCCCTGGAAACGCTCCTCCTTATCTCCGCCCACGTCCATCCTTCCTCCTCGTTCCTCTGCTGCTTGGTCCTGGTTTGGTGGGTAATTCTGTCACAGCTGTCTTCAGAAAGGGACCAAAATGCAGCAGAGTTAGTGTTCAGCATCATTTAATTCAAAAAAAGATCACTGGAACACTACAAAACAAGAAAATACCGACAGCTCAACAGTACTGACAGCATAACACACTGAACAGAAACAATTACCCACAACCCAAAAGAAAAACACACACTCCTATATAGGACTCCCAATCAAAGGCAACTCAACACACCTGCCTTCAATTGGGAGTCCTAATCACCAACAACCATTCACACACACACAAAAACCCTGCCACATCCTGACAAAAACTAATCCAATTGCTCCCTCTGCTGGTCAGGATGTGACAGCATGGCTACCACAGCATTCTGCAGGGATTCACCATTCCCATCTGGTTTGCGGGACTATAATTTGTTTTTCAACAGCACAATGACCCTAAACGCACCTGCAGGCTGTGTAAGTGCTATTTGGATCAGATGACCTGTCCTCCACAATCACCTGACCTCAAACCAATTGAGATAGTTTGTGATGTGTTGGACCGCAAGAGTGAAGGCAAACAGCCATCACGTGCTCAGCATATGTGACCGACCAGCTCAAATTGGTCAGCTACTTCCAGACACCTAAGTGAGAGAGAACACTCACTGAACATTACTCGCCCTAGCATAGCTGGTTAGGCTGTTATGTTATCCAGAGCGTTGGTGACTGCAACTGTGGTGTCAGATTGTCGATAGCGTTTTGTGTTCAGAGCGCACAGCAGACGGTCTGGCCGATGAGTTAACTGACGTTTACTCACACCGGCCATATTCAATGGGTGTTGAGCGTACATCAATTCATGAGTTATTCTGCGCTCTTTGGCACATTTAGACAAGAATGCTCTGAAATTGGAGAAGATGGCCAGACAGAAATCTATTTGGATTTCATGTAATGGACATATACAAAATAGTCAAAATTGGTGAAGTGAAATAAAAAAAATTACTTGTTTAAAAAAAAAATGAACAAATAAAAAAATGGAAAAGTAGTGTGTGCATATGTATTCACACCCTTTGCTATGAAGCCCCTAAAAAAGATCTGGTGCAACCTATTACCTTCAGAAGTCACATAATTAGTTAGATTGCACACAGGTGGACTTTATTTAAGTGTCATATGATCTCAGTGTATATACACCTGTTCTGAAAGGACCCAGAGTCTACAACACCACTATGCAAGGGGCACCACCAAGCAAGCGGCACCCTGAAGACCAAGGAGCTCTCGAAACCTTGTCAAGGAGAAAGTTGTGGAGAAGTACAGATCAGGGTTGGGTTACAAAAAAATATCTGAAACTTTGAACATCCCACGGAGCACCATTACATCCATTATTAAAAAATGGAAAGAATATGGCATCACAACAAACCTGCCAAGAGAGGGCCCCCCACCAAAACTCACAGACCAGGCAAGGAGGACATTAATCAGAGATGCCAGAAAGAGACCAAAGATAAACCTGAAGGAGCTGCAAAGCTCCACAGCGGAGATTGGAGTATCTGTCCATAGGACCACTTGAAGCCGTACAATCCACAGAGCTGGTGTAAGGGGAATGAGGGGATGTAAACCAGGTGTGTGGGAAAACAAGACAAAACAAATGGAAAATGAAACGCGGATCAGCAATGGCTTGAAGACCGGTGACGTCGACCGCTGAATGCCGCCCGAACAAGAAGAGGAACCAACTTTGGTGGAAGTCGTGACAGTACCCCCCTTGATGCGCGGCTCGAGCAGTGCGCCGACACCGGCCTCGGGGACGACCCAGAGGGTGAGGTGCAGGGCGATCCGGACGGAGACAGGGGAACTCCCGTAGCATTGAAGGGTCCTCCACTGGAACCCAGCATCTCTCCTCTGGACTGTACCCCTCCCACTCCACGAGGTACTGAAGGACCCTCACCCAACGCCTCAAATCCAGTATGAAGTGAACGGCGTACACCGGGGCCCCCAGTCTCCTCAGGACTTTGAACGGACCCACAAACCGCGGACCCAGCTTCTGGCAGGGTAGGCGGAGGGGCAGGTTTCCGGTCGAGAGCCTGACCCAGTCCCGCAGTGCGAACACCGGGGCCTCACTGCGGTGACGGTCTGCGCTGGCTTTTTGGCGCAGCACGGCGCACTGAAGGTGAATATGGGCGGCGTCCCATGTCTCCTCTGCGCGCCGGAACCAGTCGTCCACCACAGGACCCTTGGTCTGACTCTGATGCAAAGGAGACAGAACCGGCTGATATCCCAGTACGCACTGGAAGGGGGAGAGGTTAGTGGAAAAGTGGCGAAGTGAGTTCTGTGGCCATCTCTGCCCAGGGTACGAACGCCGCCCACTCCCCCGGCTGGTCCTGGCAATAAGACCCCAGAAACCTACCCACATTAACTCTCTCCACCTGCCCGTTACTCTCGGGGTGAAAACCTGAGGTAAGGCTGATCAAGACCCCCAGACGCTCCATGAACGCTCTCCAGACCCTCGACGTGAACTGGGGACCCCGGTCAGACACTATATCCTCAGGCACCCTGTAGTACCGGAAGACGTGAGTGAACAAGGCCTCCACAGTCTGTAGGGCCGTAGGGAGACCGGGCAGAGGAAGGAGACGGCAGGACTTGGAGAAACGGTCCACAACGACCAGGATCGTGGTGTTACCATGTGAGGGGGGAAATCTGTGAGAAAATCTATCGACAGGTGAGACCATGGCCATTGTGGAACGGGTAAGGGGTGTAACTTACCTCTGGGCAGGTGCCGAGGAGCCTTACACTGGGCGCACACCGAGCAGGAGGAAATATAAACCCTCACGTCCTTGGCCAAGGTGGGCCACCAGTACTTCCCACTCAAGCAGCGCACTGTCCGACCGATACCTGGATGACCAGAGGAGGGTAACATGTGAGCCCAATAGATCAGCCGGTCATGGACAGCAGACGGAACGTACAGACACCCAGCGGGACACTGGAGGGGAGCGGGCTCTGCACGTAACGCCTGATCAATGTCCGCGTCCAGCTCTCATACTACCGGCGCCACCAGGCCGCTCCTCTGTGTCATACAGCTGGAACAGTGCATCTGCCTTGGCATTCTGGGAACCTGGTCTGTACGAAAGGGTGACAACAAAACGGGTAAAAAAAACAAGGCCCACCTTGCCTGGCGAGGATTCAGTCTCCTCGCTGCCCGGATGTACTCCAGATTGCAGTGGTCAGTCCAGAAGAGAAAAGGGTGTTTAGCCCCCTCAAGCCAATGTCTCCACGCCTTCAAAGCCTTGACCACAGCCAACAGCTCCCGGTCCCCCACATCATAGCCGGGCTGAGCTTCTTCGAGAAGAAGGCACGGGGCGGAGCTTCGGTGGCATACCCTAGCACTGAGAAAGCACGGCTCCTATCCCAGCCTTGGATGTGTCCACCTCCACTGTGAACGCCAAAGAGGGATCCGGATAGGCCAGCACGGGAGCCGAGGTAAACAGAGCTCTTAGGTGAACAAAAGCACTGTCCGCCTCAGCCGACCACTGCAAACGTACCGGGCCACCCTTCAGCAGTGAGGTAATGGGAGCTGCTACCTGACCAAAACCCCGGATAAACCTCCGGTAGTAATTGGCAAACCCTAGAAACCGCTGCACCTCCTTTACTGTGGTGGGAGTCGGCCAATTACGCCCGGCTGAAATGCGATCACTCTCCATCTCCACCCCAGAGGTGGAAATGAGGTACCCTAGGAAGGAGACGGACTGCTGGAAGAACAGGCATTTCTCAGCCTTGACGTACGGGTCATGCTCCAACAGTCGACCAAGCGCCTTGCGTACCAGGGACACATGCTCGGCATGTGCAGCAGAGTATATCAGAATGTCATCAATATACACCACTACACCCTGCACATGCAGGTCCCTGAAAATCTCGTCGACAAAGGCTTGGAATACTGATGGAGCATTCATCAACCTGAGGTAGTACTGAACGCCGTCTTCCACTCGTCTCCCTCCCGGATACGCACCAGGTTGTAAGCGCTCTTGAGATCTAGTTTGGTGAAGAAACGCGCCCCGTGCAATGACTCAATCGCTGTGGCTATGAGAGGTAGCGGGTAACTGCACTTCACAGTGATCTGGTTCAGGGCTCGATAGTCAACACACGGTTGCAGACCTCCCTCCTTCTTCTTCACAAAAAAGAAACTCGAGGAGGCGGGTGAAGTGGAGGACCGAATGTACCCCTGACGCAGGGATTCGGAGACATATGTTTCCATAGCCACCGTCTCCGCCTGTGACAGGGGATACACGTGACTCCTGGGAAGTGCGGCGTCTACCAGGAGATTTATTGCACAATCCCCCCGACGACGGGGTGGTAATTGAGTCACCTTCTTTTTGGAGGAGGCGAGAGCCAAATGGGAATATTCGGGGGGGATGCGCACGGTGGAGACCTGGTCTGGACTTTCCACCGTAGTAGCACTAACGGAAACCCCTAAACACCTCCCCGAGCACTCTCGCGACCACCCCGTGAGAGCCCTCGATTGCCATGAAACAGTGGGGTCATGACAGGCTAACCAGGGTAGGCCTAGCACCACGGGAAACGCAGGAGAGTCAATGAGGAAGAGACTGATTCTCTCCTTGTGACCCCCCTGCATCACCATGCCCAGGGGAGCGGTGGCCCCCCTAATCAACCCTGACCCTAATGGTCGACTGTCTAAGGCGTGAACTGGGAAGGGCATAGCCACTGGAACAATGGGGATCCCTAAACTATGGGCGAATGATCTGTCTATGAAATTCCCAGCCGCGCCTGAATCGACGAGCGCTTTATGCATGGAATGCGGGGAAAACTCAGGAAAACTAACATACAGCGCAGCACCTCCCAGCTCCATGGGCATTGGAGCGGTGGTGCTGGGGGATGGAACCGACAGACCCCGCACTGGACGTCCGCTGGTAGCCAGCAGGTTATCCAGCCGAATGTACAGGTCCACCAGCTGGTCGAAGGTGAGAGTTATGTCCCTGCAGGCCAACTCCCGACGGACGTCCTCGCGCAAACTGCAGCGATAGTGGTCGATCAGGGCCCTGTCATTCCATCCCGCGCCGGCGGCCAGGGTCCGAAAGTCCATCGCGAACTCCTGGGCGCTCCTCCCGCTGCTCTACCCTCGGGCGAGTGGTCGAAGACTGCCCGGAAGAGGCAGGTGAAATCCTCAAAATGGTCCAGCGCCGCATCTCCTTCTCCCCACACGGCGTTGGCCCACTCCAGGGCTTTCCCCGAGAGGTACGAGACGAGGGCGGACACCCTCTCATGGCCCGAAGGAGCCGGGTGGACGGTTGCCAGGTATAGGTCCAGCTGCAACAGAAAACCCTGGCAGCGTGTTTCCGTCCCATCGTACTCCCGGGGAAGGGCGAGACGAATCCCACTGGGATCTGGTGCATGGGGGGCGAGTAGTGGAGACCCCGGTTGTGCTGGTGGGGGCACTGGAAGAACTCCCTGTCTCTTCCAGCATCCCATGGTTTGGACGACTCGGTCCATGGCGGCGCCGAGATGGTGGAGCATCGCCGCGTGCTCCCGGACGCGCTCCTCGACCCCTATACCAGGGGTACCTGCTCCTGCTGACTCCATATTCGTGTGTGGAATTCTGTAAGCGGTGCGTAACTGGCTGCAGGGAAATCAGGCGCAGGAGAGCAGAAATGGGTAACAGCCGGAGCACTTTAACTTATACATCATTCATGGTCGAACGCGTCTCCTGTTGCATGCCATGGTTGCCTTTAGTTTGAAGATGTAATCCGGAAGCTCTCATCCTCAAATTCCACTGATTTCAAAACTCATTCCTCCAGAAAGTAGAGCAACACTTATGCTGTTTTAATACAAGACACATTTTTTTTAAAGCTACGTTAGACAGGATTACCTAGAAATACTGACCAGCTTAAATTGACAGAAGCGTGCTACGTATATGGCAGACCAACACAAACTCATCTCTTGGCATGTCCAGCCCACTCAATACTGGCTGGAGAGAGAGGTCATGAGCAGATGAGCTCCCTCATTTTTCAGCATGTTTTTACAAAAAATATAGATTTCAATTTAGATAAACTTGTTAGGGACATGTACAGGATGATACCCTCCACAGTATAACCTTCACTCCAGATCAAAACTCCAAACCTACAACCTAATTTTGGACAAAATTACCTGGAAGAATTAATACACCATCCAACCTGGAACTGAGACAGACAAGACAGACCAAATACAACTTCAATTAGCTCTGAGGTGTGAAGTGAGAGGCGTCGAAGCGTTTGAGCCCAATAAATGGCAGGCTACCTACCCAAATCCAGAGGCCTCGAAGCCCCCTCATGCTGTTCAGAGACCATCCACTGGCATTTTCTACAATAAATCAGCCTCCAGAAATAAAAGCTTTTCCCAAGTGGATGTGACACCTACTCCCGTTGCCTGCTGCACTGCTGCTTGGATTCCACCTGGTGATCTGTTCACCGTCTGCCCTGGTTGTCTCTCCCGATGGTACCCCCACCACACTCCCCCCTCATTCCCGAGCTTTCGCTCGCCTCCAGCACTCAGGCACTGTTGGGGCGAGTGACTCTGAACTTACAATGGCTAGCCCCAAGTCGTTATATTTTTTTTGTTGTGCATTTTTATATTTTGCTATTTGCCTCATGACTCCTCATGCTTTGTTGACTATGAACTTTCTTGTTTACCCAACCGTGGGACAGACTATGTTTGTTCCCACACTCAGGATTCTGACTCTCTATTGGTGTCACACCCTGATATTTTTCACCTTTTCTTGTGCTTGTCTCCACCCCCCTCCAGGTGTCGCCTATCTTCCCCATTATTCCCTGTGTATTTATACCTGTGTTTTCTATCTGTCTGAGCCAGTTCGTCTTGTTTGTCAAGTCAACCAGCGTTTTTTGTCTCAGCTCCTGCTTTTCCCCAGTCTCTCTTTTCTCGCCCTCCTGGTTTTGACCCTTGCCTGTCCTGACTCTGAGCCCGCCTGCCTGACCACTCCGCCTGACCCTGAGCCTGCCTGCCATCCTGTACCTTTGCTCCACATCTGGATTACTGACCCCTGCCTACCCTTGACCTGTCTTTTGCCTGCCCCTGTTGGATTATTAAACTGCTGGGTCTTACCTTCAAACCTGATAATTGGTTACACTTTTGACCTCCCATCCTATTCTAACCACCTCTCGCCGGCTTTGTATTCATGTTACCTGATGAAATTACTGTACAATATGATCTTGTTGCACATTCAAATGACAAATCAACACTGCAGAGCTCTCCCTGTCCTCTGCTGTGCCTTGATTGTATTACTGTTGATGATATCTGGAAATGTGCATTTACACCCTGGCCCATTTACTGTTGTTAGCCCCTGTTCTGACTTGTTCTCTGATATCTGTTTCACAGATTTCTGCTCTCGTAAAAGACTGGGTTTTCTGCACGTTAACACTAGAAGCTTATTACCTAAAATGGACCAACTGAAAGTGTTGGTTCACAATTCCAATCAAGATGTCATTACTGAGACGTGGTTAAGAAAGCATCTTTTGAATACTGATAACCTTTCTGGTTAAAACCTTTTTCGGCAAGACAGATCTTCCAAAGGTGGGGGAGTGGCAATCTTTACCAAGGATCACCTTCAGTGCTCGGTTGTCTCCATCAAGTCTGTCCCCAAACAATTTGATTTGCTGGTTTTAAACATTAAACTTTCAAATATCTCTCCGTTGGCTGTTGCTGGGTGTTATCGTCCTCCCTCAGCACCGGCCTGTACCCTAAGCTCTCTCCTGGCCCCTTTACACAAAGTCTGAATTCATCCTGCTAGGTGACTTAAGCTATAGGGGGCAGTATTTTCACAGCCGGATGAAAAACGTACCCAAATTAAACGGCCTACTACTCGGGCCCAGAGTCAAATATTTGCATATTATTAGTAGATTTGGATAGAAAACACTTTGAAGTTTTTCTAAAACTGTTTGAATGATGTCTGTGCGTATAACAGAACTCATATGGCAGGCAAAACCTGAGAAAAATCCAACCAGGAAGTGGGAAGTCTGAGAATTGTAGTCTTTCAGACCATTTTCTATTGAAACTACAGTGTCTGTGGGGTCAACTTGCACTTCCTAAGGCTTCCACTAGATGTCAACAGTCTTTACAAAGTTGTTTGAGTCTTCTATGGTAAATGTTGACCGAATAACAGCCGGTTCAAGCAGTGGACAGTCTAAGATCATGTAGTTACTTCATGCGCATTCACGCATGGATAGCATTTTTTTTTTTTCTTCTGTAATGAATACGCTATTGTCCGGTTGGAATATTATAGATTGTTTATGTTAAAAACACACTAAGGTTTGATTGGAAACAGCATTTGGCATGTTTCTACAAACGGTAATGGAACTTTTGAGCTCTTCGTTTATTGATTTGTGCCCCCGTCTCGTGCCTTTGGAATAGTGTTCTGGACGCGCCAACAAAACGGAGGTATTTGGACATAAATTATGGACTTTATCAAACAAATGAACATTTCTTATGGAAGTGGGAGTCCTTCCGAGTGCATTCCGCCGAAGATCAGCAAAGGTAAGAAAATATTTATAGCAGTATTTTAGAGTTTTGACGACGCCGTGGCTTGAAGGCTAACTGTATAGCTTGCATTGATGGCGGAGCTCTGTACTCAGAATACTCAGAATATTGAACAATGTGCTTTCTCCGTAAAGTTATTTTGAAATCTGACACAGCGGTTGCATTAAGAGATAGTAAGAGATACATTAAGAGATAGTATATCTATAATTCTTTAAATAATTGTTATATATAATTGTTATATATTTTGTCAACGTTTATGATGAGTATTTCTGTAAATGAATGTGCACATTGTGGTCATTCACTGGAAGTTTTGGAGTCTAATCATTTTCTGAACATCACGCATCAATGTAAAATGCTGTTTTTGGATATAAATATGAACTTGATCGAACAGAACATACATGTATTGTGTAACATGATGTCCTAGGAGCGTCATCTGATGAAGATCGTCAAAGGTTAGTGCTTCATTTTAGCTGGATTTTGGGTTTTTGTGACACATCTCCTTGCTAGGAAAATGGCTGTGTGGCTTTTCTTGTTTAGGTGGTGTCCTCAGATAATCGCATGGTAGGCTTTCGACGTAAAGACTTTTGGAAATCTGACAAAGCGGCTGGATCAACAAGAAGTTAAGCTTTTAAACGATGTAAGACCCTTGTATTTCCATGAATGTTTAAACTTACTATTATTGTATTTTGAATTTCGCGCTCCGCAATTTCACCGGATGTTGTCGAGGTGTGCCGCTAGCGGGACATCTAGCCCAAAGAGGTTTTAAAGTTGATGATGTGGGTGTTACTGACAAGAAGCACATGGCTGAGCTTTTTATATCACCACTTCATTAAGTCAGGATTCCTATTTGACTCAAACATGCCTCCTTGCCCGTTCAACATTTCCTCATCTCCCACCCCTACTAACGTGACTAGCCCCAATACTCCTCCCTCTTTTTCCCTGCCTCGCTGCAAAATGTCTCCCTACAGGCAGTCACTGAGTCCGAGGTGGTAAAGGAGCTCCTTATTAAACTTGACACCAAAAAAACATCTGAGTCAGATGGTTTAGACCCTTTCTTCTTTAAGGATTCTGCCCCTATAATCACCAAGTCTGTCTCTCCTCTCTGGGGATGTTCCCATTGCTTGGAAGGCAGCCACGGTGCGTCCTTTATTTAAAGGGGGAAATCCAGCTGATCCTAACTGTTATAGGCCTTCTATTTTGCCCAATTCATCAAAAGTGTTGGAAAAACTTGTCAATAATCAACTGACTGACTTTCTGACTTTCTTGATGTCTATAGTATTCTCTCTGGTATGCAATCTTGTTTCTGCTCAGGTTATGGATGTGTCACTGTAAACTTAAAGGTCCTCAATGATGTCACCATTGCCCTTGATTCTAAGCAATGTTGTTTTGCTATTTTTATTGACTTGGCCAAAGCTTTTGATACTGTAGATCATTCCATTCTTGTGGGCCGGCTAAGGAGTATTGGTGTCTCTGAGGGGTCTTTGGCCTGGTTTGCTAACTACCTCTCTCAAAGAGTGCAACGTATAAAGTCAGAACATCTGCTGTCTCAGCCACTGCCTTTCACCAAGGCTGTACCCCAAGGCTCGATCTTAGGCCCCACGCTCTTCACAATTTACATCAACAACATAGCTCAAGCAGTAGGAAGCTCTCTCATCCATTTATATGCTGATGATTTAGTCTTATACACAGCTGGCCCCTCCCCGGATTTTGTGTTAAACGCTCTACAACAAAGCTGTTTTAGTGTCCAACAAGCTTTCTCTGTCCTTAACCTTGTTATGTACACCTCCTAAACAAAGGTAATGTGATTTGGTAAGAAGAATGCCTTTCTCCGCACAGGTGTGATTACTACCTCAGAGAGTTTAGAGCTTGAGGTAGTCACCTCATACAAGTACTTGGGAGTATGGCTACACGGTACACTGTCCTTCTCTCAGCACATATCCAAGCTGCAGGCTAAATGTAATCTAGACTTAGTTTCCTCTATCGTAATGGCTCCTCTTTTACCCCAGCTGCCGAACTAACCCTGATTCAGATGGTTTTGTTTTTTGTTTTTTAAATTTAATCTTTATTTAACTAAGCAAGTCAGTTAAGAACAAATTATAATTTCCAATGACAGCCTACCAGGGAACAGTGGGTTAACTGCCTTGTTCAGGGGTAGAACGACACATTTTTACCTTGTCAGTTCAAGGATTTGATCTAGCAACCTTTCAGTAACTGGTCCAACATACTAACCACTAGGCTACCTGCCACCCCAGATGACCATCCTACCCATGCTAGATTACGGAGATGTAATTTATAGATCGGCAGGTAAGGGTGCTCTCGAGCGGCTAGATGTTCTTTACCATTCGGCCATCAGATGTGCCACCAATGCTCCTTATCACTGCACTCTATACTCTTCTGAAAACTGGTCATCTCTGTATACCCGTCGCAAGACCCACTGGTTGATGTTCATTTATAAAACCCTCTTAGGCCTCACTCCCCCCTATCGGAGATATTTACTGCAGCCTTCATCCTCCACAAACACCTGTTCTGCCAGTCACATTCTGCTAAAGGTCCTCTTTTCAGTTCGCTACAGCTACTGACTGGAATGAGCTGCAACAAAAACTCAAACTGAACAGTTTTATCTCAATCTCTTCATTCAAAGACTCAATCATGGAGACACTTACTGACAGTTGTAGCTGCTTTGCGAGATAAATTGAGGTCTCACCCTTCTTGCCCTTTGTGCTGTTGTCTGTGCCCAATAATGTTTGAACCCTGTTTTGTGCTTCTACCATGTTGTGCTCCTACCATGTTGTGCTGCTTCCATGTTGTGCTGCTGCCATGTTGTGATGCTACCATGTTGTGTTGCTACCATGTTGTGCTCCTGCCATACTGTGTTTCTACCATGTTGTGTTGCTACCATGTTGTTGCCTTGCATCACTCGGGCTGCCAGGTGACGCAGTGGTCTAAGGCACTGCATCTCAGTGCTAGAGGTGTCACTACAGACACTGGTTAGAATCCAGGCTGTATCACAACCCGGTTGTGATTGGGAGTCCCATAGGGCGGCGCACAACTGGCCCAGCATTGTAAATAAGAATTTGTTCTTAACTGACTTGCCTAGTTAAATAAAGGTTCAATAAATAAAATAAATAAATAAATCTCAGCCAATCATGGCTAGCAGGAAGGTTCCTGACCTTTTCTTTGGATAAACCAAATAGGCCTGTAATTTAACAATTTGATTCGTATTTACAGATGGCATACAAGTTTGTTATTAAGGCAAGTTCACATTTTCGAGAAGGAATTTCTGACCAAAAAAACACATTTTGATTTAAAAAAAAGTTTGTGTTCAAAAGGCTCTCGTGTGAAGTAGTGACCCGCGACATACGCCTAGTTTCCTGGAAGGGTCATGTGGGAACTCCTTCAAGACTGTTGGAAAAGCATTCCTCATGAAGCTGGTTGAGAGTGCCAAGAGTGTGCAAAGGGTGACTACTTTGAAGAATCTAAAATCTAAAATATATTTTGATTTGTTCACCACTTTTATGGTTACTACATGATTCCATATGTGTTATTTTATAGTTTTGATGTCTTCACTATTATTCCACAATGTAGAAAAGAGTACAAATAACAAAAAACCCTTGAATGAGTAGGTGTGTCCAAACTTTTGAATGGTACTGTATGTTTTCTCGACAAGATGTTATGGTCAATAATTTCAAAGGCTGCACTGAAATCTAACAATACAGCTGCCACAATCTTCTTTTTATCAATTTCCTTCAAGCAATCATCAGTCATTTGTGTCTGTGCAGTACGTTGAGTGCCCTTCTTTTATAAGCATGCTGAAAGTCTGCTGTCAATTTGTTTACAGAGAAATAACATTGTACTTGGTCAAACACAATTTCTTCCAACAGTTTGTTAAGAGCTGACAGCAAGCTGATAGGTCTGCTGTTAGAACCAGTAAAGGCCGCTTTACCACTCTTGGGTAGCGGAATGACTTTGGCTTCCCTCCAGGCCTGAGGATAACCACCTTCCTCTAGGCTAAGATTAAAGATATGACAGATAGGAGTGGCTATAGAGTCAGCTACCATTCTCTGTAGCTTTCCATTTAAGTTGTCAATGCCAGGAGGTTTGTCATTATTGATCGATAACAGTCATGTTATCACCTCTCCCACACTAACTTTACAAAATATAAACTTACAATGATTTTCTTCCATTATTTGTTTTTTTTACGCATGGTTATGTCTGTTCGTTGTTGGCATTTCCTGCCTAAGCTTGCCAACATCAAATGATTTCGTGATAAATAAGCCATCTGATTCAATTAATTTAATTTGTCTTTCTGCTCCTAATTTAATGTAAACTACAACAAAGTTTTTTTCCATTATTCTTTATATCATTGATCTTGAATTTATAATACAGTTTCTTCTTCTTTTTGTTGAGTTAGATCACATAATTTCTCAATTTACAGTAAGTCAGCCAGTCAGATGTGCACCAGACTTATTATCTACTCTTTTGCCCCATCTCTTTCAATCTTTTTCAACCGTACAGTTTTTTAATTCCTCATCAATCAATGGGCCCTTAACAGTTCAAACTGTCACTTTCTTAACAGGTGCATATTTATCAATAATTGGAATAAGCAATTTCTTAAATTCATCAAGTGTAGCTTCTCAAGTCTAAGCTCTGTCTGAGGGTTTCTACTAAGCTATATGGAATTGTTTTAAGAATGCCATGCCAAGGATAATTTTGCTCTTTGATTTTGAATTTCAAAACACCTTGAAGTGTCAAAAAAAATTACGTAAAAATGATTTGATTAAACGTTTTATTTGGCCTTATTGCTATTAGCCCATACAAACTCATTGAATAACAGACTCAGTACACAGAACAACAGATAGTCCCCCACAAATATCTAAAGGAAGTTTGTTTTGAAGTGTCTGTCCAATATCTGAGAGATATTAGAAAGATCAGGAAACAATTATTATTCTTATTATTATTTATGATTTTAACACTTTTTTGGGCACTAAACAGTCTCCATATCTACTTTACTTCTATAAATTATTTCAACTGGTACAGATGGAAATTCAGATCAGTCCTGTGACACTTATGGGGGTTGCAGAGCAAAACGGAGAACACCATCGTGTTCGTGACAATCTCCCCTTTCCAGAGTGGTGTCCCATTATTTGCCCAAACGGTTCGGAAGCTACAAACAGAAGTTGGCACATCGACGGTACCGACTTCAGACGAGTCGGAGAACACTCCCATAGAGTGGTCATAATAGTTTGTAGGCCAAACCTTTCGGAATCTACAGACGATTTTGTGAGAAGACAGATTTTCGGGAAGTCTCATGGTCTGACAAACATCGCACTAGCGCTGTCAACTTTCAAGTGGTGGAAGTGGTGAATTCTCTCGTTTAAACTGTCAGATTTGTGTATTATGCTAATTTGATTTTCGTGGGGGCATAGGCATCGACCTTAGGGGGTTTATTTATTCTTGGGTGTCATATGAGAAATAAGGCTTTTATCAATGCTGAAAATGTCATTCATAATCCAACAGCTTGTGCAGTCTTTTGACAATAACTGGTAAGGATTCTCTATGATTCATACCAATTGTTTTCTAAGAATCTGGACTACGTCTGGAGTATGACACAAGTGACAACTGACTTATCAAATTAGAGACTGCCATTCTCTCTATATCAGCATGCCTTATTATTTGATATCGTGCATATCACCTCCTCCCTCCCCAAACAAATTGCTAAACCCCCTTCCCAGAACTAGAGTCAAAAGAAACTGGAACTTACCTTAATAAGCAGGCCATTCAGACCGGAAACATCGACCGACTGAAGTCCACCTCGTTGCCCGATAATCGTTGCTCCTCTCCACTGTTCGTCTGCTGTGGGAAAAAATATGAATTGCACTACTTAAGGGAAGTGCTTGTTTCCAGCGTGTGAGGGAGATCTAATTGGGCCGTAGTGTTTGTTGTAAAAGGCTGAATTTATAATAAAGAACCTTTTGATTGTACTTTGTCCTGCCTCTGTGTTCGTGTTTGCTGTGGGATCTTAGAGCTCTGCTTTTAACATACAATAGAGGTCATTAGATATACATAAAAGGTATATATATCCTCAGTGGTACGGTAACTCATTATGAGATGTGATGTAGGGCTATTTAAGAAGACACAGACAGGAAAAAAACATTAGTGGCCTTAATTATTGATGGAACGTTCAGTAAACTCATTGATCCATATATATTATAATCAGTAATGCTCTTTACCCGGCTCCACAAAGGTGCGAAAGGAGGATTAGCCCCCTCAGTTGAAACTTATGTCCCCTCAGTTTCAGTTTCATGTCCCTATATAAAAATAGCAAAAAAAAGTTCAAAATGATTGGTTGACAGTTTGGCACAAAATCTGCATCGGCACTACCTTGGACAGAGTTTGCCGCGGTATGTGTACGGGGTCTATGGAAAGGGGCGGTAAGGTATGACTCCTTTGGGTTTCCATACTGAAAAAATATGGCAAAACCGCTTCTCATCTGTGGTAAACTATGTATAAGTGAATAACGTGATGTGCCTCCGCCTGTAATATTTGATTTAGATTTAGAAGGGTGGGGTCAAGGTTACAGTTGAAATTGCTTCACTAAACTCTGCCTCACGCCCCTCACCACTACAGAGTTCAGTTGGCATCTTAGCTAGCTGTATAAAGTGTTAGTGTTATTAGCCTCAGAAATTGGCTTCGCCAAAGTACCCAAACAAAGCCGAAGGAGAGCTAGGAGCAGCAGCATCAAACCACCAAGGCCTCTGTCAAGCCCAGCAGAGTCACATACACATATTTAGCAGATGTTATTGCTGGTGTAGCAAATTGCTTGTGTTCCTAGCTACAGCAGTGCAGTAGTATCTAACAACTCACAATAATACACACATATCTAAAAAAGTTAGAGAATGGAATTTAGGAAAATATAATATCAGGAAGAGGTATGTTGGAGTCCGGAGAATAATATACATATATATATACAGTCGTATGAAAAAGTTTGGGCACCCCTGACAATTTCCATGATTTCCATTTATAAATAATTGGGTGTTTGAATC
The DNA here is from genome assembly GCF_965601325.2 of Salmo salar. Lineage (NCBI taxonomy): Eukaryota > Metazoa > Chordata > Actinopteri > Salmoniformes > Salmonidae > Salmo > Salmo salar. Next base: position 7,300,706 of record NC_138295.1, on the reverse strand, counting down.
AGCAATTTCATTTTGATCTATCAAATAACTGATGGACACAGTACTATTTCAGTAGTGAAATGAGGCTTATTGGATTAACAGAAAATGTGCAATATGCATCAAAACAAAATTAGACAGGTGCATAAATTTGGGCACCCCAATAGAAAAATCACATCAATATTTAGTAGAGCCTCCTTTTGCTAAAATAACAGCCTCTAGACGCTTCCTATAGCCTCTAATGAGTGTCTGGATTCTGAATGAAGGTATTTTGGACCATTCCTCCTTACAAAACATTTCCAGTTCAGTCAGGTTTGATGGTTGCCGAGCATGGACAGCCCGCTTCAAATCATCCCACAGATTCTCAATGATTTTCAGGTCTGGGGACTGGGATGGACATTCCAGAACATTGTACTTGTTCCTCTGCATAAATTCCCGGGTAGATTTTGAGCAGTGTTTTGGGTCGTTGTCTTGTTGAAATATCCAGCCCCGGCGTAACTTCAACTTTGTGACTTATTCTTCAACATTATTCCCAAGAATCTGCTGATATTGAATGGAATCCATGCGACCCTCAACTTTAACAAGATTCCCAGTACCGGCACAGGCCACACAGCCCCACAGCATGATGGAACCCCCACCAAATTTTACTGTGGGTAGCAAGTGTTTTTCTTGGAATGCTGTGTTCTTTTGCCGCCATGCATAACGTCCCTTGTTATGACCAAATAACTCAATCTTTGTTTCATCAGTCCACAGCACCTTATTCCAAAATGAAGCTGACTTGTCCAAATGTGCGTTTGCATACCTCAAGCGACTCTGTTTGTGGCGTGTGTGCAAAAAAGGCTTCTTCCGCATCACTCTCCCATACAGTTTCTCCTTGTGCAAAGTGCGCTGAATTGTTGAACGATGCACAGTGACACCATCTGCAGCAAGATGATGTTGTAGGTCTTTGGAGGTGGTCTGTGTGCTGTTTTTGACCGTTCTCACCATCCTTCGCCTTTGCCTCTCCGATATTTTACTTGGCCTGCCATTTCTGGCCTAAACAAGAACTGTGCCTGTGGTCTTCCATTTGCTCACTATGTTCCTCACAGTGGAAACTGACAGCTTACATCTCTGCGATAGCTTTTTGTAGCCTTCCTCTAAACCATAATGTTGAACAATCTTTGTTTTCAGGTCATTTGAGAGTTGTTTTGAGGCCCCCATGTTGCCACTCTTCAGAGGAGAGTCAAAGAGCACAACAACTTGCAATTGGCTACCTTAAATACATTTTCTCATGATTGGATGCACTTGTCTATGAAGTTCAAGGCTTAATGAGCTCACCAAACCAATTGTGTGTTCCAATTAATCAGTGCTAAGTAGTTACAGGTATTCAAATCAACAGAATGACAAGGGTGCCCACATTTTTGCATAGCCTATTTTTTCGACATCTGATTTAATTTCATACAACTTAATATTGCTACACTAAAAATCTTTGTCTGGACAATACCCCAGTACTCAGCTTTTATTAGAAAACTAATGGCATGCCACTGTGATCATTTTCTGTGAGTAAATTAGAGTAACAGAGTAAATTTACAGAGTAAATTATTATGCAGCCTCACCAATATCCAATAGTAGAATAGGAGAGTACCCTCCCAAAAATAATCACACAGCCATTTTCAAAGCAAGCATATATGTCACCAAAACCAAAACCACAGCTAAATGCAGCACTAACCTTTGATCTTCATCAGATGACACTCCTAGGACATTATGTTATACAATACATGCATGTTTTGTTCAATCAAGTTCATATTTATATCAAAAAACAGCTTTTTACATTAGCATGTGATGCTCAGAACTAGCATACCCACCGAAAACTTCCGGTGAATTTACTAAATTACTCACGATAAACGTTCACAAAATACACAACAATTATTTTAAGAATTATAGATACAGAACTCCTTTATGCAATCGCGGTGTCCGATTTTAAAATAACTTTTCGGTGAAAGCACATTTTGCAATATTCTGAGTAGATAGCCCGGCCATCACGGCTAGCTATTTTGACACCCACCAAGTTTGGCCCTCACCAAACTCAGATTTACTATAAGAAAAATTCGATTACCTTTGCTGTTCTTTGTCAGAATGCACTCCCAGGACTTCTACTTCAACAACAAATGTTGTTTTGGTTCGAAATAATCCATAGTTATATTGAAATAGCTCCGTTTTGTTCATGCGTTCAGGTAACTATCCGAAGGGTGACGCGCCGGCGCGTTTCGTGACAAAATATTTCAAAATATTCCATTACCGTACTTCGAAGCATGTCAAACGCTGTTTAAAATAAATTTGTGTGCGATTTTTCTTGTAAAATAGCGATAATATTCCAACCGGGCGACGTTGTATTCGTTCAAACACTGAAAGTAAAACATGGAGTTGTCTAGTGCATTCGCGCTCCAGTGTCATTGATCTCAGAAGGACCACTCACAAAAACCCCTGCTGTTTTTCACCCAGAGACTGGAGAGCTCTCATTCTACTTTCTGGTGCCTTCCTAGAGCCAATGGAAGCCTTAGAATATGTCACGTTACAGCAGAGATGCTGTATTTTTGATAGAGATGCCCTAGTAGGAGAACAAATTGTCAGACAGGGTACTTCCTGTATAGAATCTTCTCAGGTTTTGGCCTGCCATATGAGTTCTGTTATACTCACAGACACCATTCAAACAGTTTTAGAAACTTTAGAGTGTTTCCTATCCAAATCTACAAATTTTATGCATATTCTAGTTTCTGGGCAGGAGTAGTAACCAGATTAAATTGGGTACGTTTTTTATCCGGCCGTGAAAATACTGCCCCCTATCCCTAACAGGTTTTAAAATAAAGTGGTGATCCTAACTGACCTAAGACAGGGATTTCTTACTAGGATTAACTGTCAGGATTTTTTTTTAAGTGAGTTTAAATGTATTTTGCTAAGGTGTACAGTATGTAAACTTCTGACTTCAACTGTAGATTCTTCAAAGTAGCCACCATTTGCCTTGACAGCTTTGCACACTTTTTCCATTCTCTCAACCAGCTTCAGTCTTGAAGGAGTTCCCACATATTCTGAGCACTTATTGGCTGCATTTCCTTCACTCTGCAGACCAACTCATCCCAAACCATCTCAATTGTGTTGAGGTCGGGTGATTGTGTAGGACAGGTCATCTGATGCAGCACTCCATCACTCTCCTTCTTGGTTAAATAGCACTTACACAGTCTGGAGGTGTGTTTGTGTCATTGTCCTGTTGAAAAGGAAATGATAGTCCCACTAAGCCAAACCAGATGGGACAGCTTGTCACATGCTTTGGTAGCCCTGCTAGTTAAGTGTGCCTTGAATTCTAAATAAATCACAGACAGTTTCACCAGCAAATCACCTCCACACCATCACACTTCCTCCTCCATGCTTCACAGTGGGAACCACACATGCGGAGATCATCCATTCACCTACTCTGCGTCTCACAAAGATATGGTGGTTGCAACCAAAAACCTCAAATTTGTACTCATCAGACCAAAGGACAGATTTCCACCGGTCTAATGTCCATTGCTCGTGTTTCTTGGCCCAAGCAAGTCTCTTCTTCTTATTGGTTTCCTTTAGTAGTGGTTTCTTTGCAGCAATTTGGCCATGAAGGCCTGATTCACGCAGTTCTTCTGAACAGTTGATGTTGAGATGTGTGTGTTTTACTTTAAATCTATGAAGCATTTATTTGGGATGGAATCTAAGTTTCAGTTTTGTAATGAACTTATCCTCTGCAGCAGAGGTAACTCTGGGTCTTTCTTTCCTGTGGCATTCCACATCAGAGCCAGTTTCATCATAGAGCTTGATGGTTTCTGCGACTGCACTTGAGGAAAATGTAAAAGTTCTTGAAATTTTCCTAATTCACTGACCTTTATGTCTTAAAGTAATGATCGACTGTCATTTGTCTTTGCTTATTTGAGCTGTTCTTGCCATAATATGGACTTGGTCTTTTACCAAATATGGCTAGCTTCTGTATACCACCCCTACCTTGTCACACCACAACTGATTGGTTCAAATGCATTAAGAAGGAAAGAAATTCCACAAATGAACTTTTATCAAGGCCCACCTGTTCATTGAAATTCATTCCAGTTGACTACCTCATGAAGCTGGTTTAGAGAATGCCAAGAGTGTGCAGGGCTGACATCGTGGCAAAGGGTAACTACTTTGAAGAATCTAAAATCTAAAATATATTGTGATTTGTTTAATGGAAGTCTCTAATGTCAAACATGCTGAGTGTGGTGTACCGCAGGGCAGCTCTCAAGGCCCTCTACTCTTCTATTTTTACCAATGACATGCCACTGGCTTAAACAAAGCCTGTGTGTACATGTACTGTATGCTGGTGACTCAACCATATACACATCAGCAATTACAGCTTATGAAGTCACTGAAATCTTTGATTTGTTTAACACTTTTTTGGTTAATACATGATTCCATATGTGTTATTTCATCAATTTGATGTCTTCACTATTTTTCTACAATGTAGAAAATAGTAAAAAAATAAAGAGAAACCCTTGAATGAGTAGGTGTGTCCAAACTTTTGACTGGTACTGTATGTGATGGGATGTTCAAGGCATTATAGACAGTATATTTAGTATGTAGAAAACATAGAATAGTATATTTACTGCATTAGCTAAATGGGATGGACTCGACTAGAATACACTATATACAAATGAAATGAGTAAAACATTATGGATACATTATCAAAGCGAGCAGTGTTCCTTTATTAAAATGACCAGTGTTCCTTTATTAAAATGACCTGTGTTCCAGGTCTATGTGCATAAGCAGCAGCCTCCAAGGTGCAGGGTTGAGTAAACGGGTGGTAGCCGGCTAGTGACAGTGGCTAAAGTTTAGGACAGGGTATTTGGGAGAGGTTGGCTTGTGATGACTATTTAACAGTCTGATGGCCTTGAGATAGAAGCTGTTTTTCAGTCTTTCTGTCCCAGCTTTTATGCACCTGTACTGACCTCGCCTTCTGGATGGGAGCAGGGTGAACAGTCCGTGGCTCGGGTGGCTGAGATCCTTGACTATCTTTTTGGCCTTCCTGTGACACCGGGTATATGGGCACAAGGCGAGACCCAGATGCAGACACGGGAGGCAGATGGTTTGAGTCTTCAATATTTATTAAATACAAAAGGATAGGCAAGAGAATGGTCGTGGACAGGCAAAAGGTCAAAACCAGTTCAGAGTCCAGGAGGTACAGTGTGGCAGGCAGGCTCGAGGTCAGGGCAGGCAGAATGGTCAGGCAGGCGGGTACAGAGTCCAGTCCAATTTCTTCAGCCTCCTGAGGTTGTTAGAGGCGTTGTTGCGCCTTCATTACCCCACTGTCTGTGTGGGTGGACCATTTCAGATTGTCAGTAATGTGTACGTAGACGGAACGTGAAACTTTTAACCTTCTCCACTGTGGCCCCATCGATGTGGATTGGGTCATGCTCCTTGTGTTGTCTCCTGAAGTACACAATCAGCTCCTTTGCTTTGTTGACATTGATCACCAGCTAACTTGTAGAGCCTTCCCCCACTTCCACAAGCGCCAGCAGGATAATGGCTCCACAGCCCCCTCCACCTTCGACTGTTCCTGACGATCTTGGAACAGAGGAGCCAGCCCAGGTTAGTTTAGAATCCTAGCCTAGCCGCAAGTTTTTTCTGTCCAAACATTGTAATTCAATAGCAACTGGTTCATAGGAAGAGAGGGGCTGGAATATTCGGTTACTTCAGATGCGACATTTCCTTTCCCATGTCCAAAGTTATGTGTTGGGTCAAATGGTAATGCAGACAAGGCTTTCATTCTAACTGGAAGCATTCTATTGATAGTACCAAAGGATTGGCTAGGCATCATCAAGCAAATAGCATTTGAAATGCACTTAACTGTGGAAAGAAAAAATTGTTTGGCTACTGAGGGGTCAACACTTGTTAATGATGGGCAGCTGGTAAGAAATCGCATGTGCTTTATGTGTTGGTGATTGTGGACATTATTGAGTTCCTTGTTTCAAACCACTAACCACTGAGGAGCACATTGGATGCGACAAATCAAGAGGGGAGAGGGGCAGTGGACTTTTTCTGTCTATGATGGAACACTCCAAAAAGACAAGGAACTTGCCAAGGTGTTTAGCACCATACCAATCAATGCCACATACAAGTCACACAAAATTCAACATGAAATCATAGGGTTCATGAGTGAGATTGTCACTGAGAAAACTACATGCCAGAACTCATTTTCCACTTTGACCAACGTGTTCAGTCAGCACAAAAGAAGCATGCTATAGTCTGGCTAGCTACAGTGGCTTGCGAAAGTATTCACCCCCTTGCCATTTTTCCTATTTTGTTGCCTTACAACCTGGAATTAAAATAGATTTTTGCATTTTTGTATCATTTGATTTACAAAACATGCCTATCACTTTGAAGATACAAAATATTTTGGGGGGTGAGACAAACAAGAAATAAGACAAAGAAAAACAGAACTTGAGCATGCACAACTATTCACCGCACCAAAGTCAATAATTTGTAGAGCCACCCTTTGCAGCAATTACAGATGAAAGTCTCTTGGGGTATGTCTCAATAAGCTTGGCACATCTAGCCACTGGGATTTTTTTCCCATTCTTCATGGCAAAACTGCTACAGGTCCTTCAAGTTGGATGGGTTCCGTTGGTGTACAGCAATCTTTAAGTCATACCACAGATTCTCAATTGGATTGAGGTCTGGGCTTTGCCTAGTCCATTCCAAGACATTTAAATGTTTCCCCTTAAACCATTCGAGTGTTGCTTTAGCAGTATGCATAGGGTCATTGTCCTGCTGGAAGGTAAACCTCTGTCCCAGTCTCAAATCTCTTGAAGACTGAAACAGGTTTCCCTTAAGAATTTCCCTGTATTTAGCGCCATCCATCATTCCTTCAATTCTGACCAGTTTCCCAGTCCCTGCAGATTAAAACATCCCCACAGATGATGCTGCCGCTGTGGGGATGGTCTTCTCGGGGTGATGAGAGGTGTTGCGTTTGCGCCAGACATAACGTATCCTTGATTGCCAAAAAGCTACATTTTAGTCTCATCTGACCAGAGTACCTTTTCCATGTGTTTGGGGAGTCTCCCACATGCCTTTCGGCAAACACCAAACGTGTTTGCTTATTTTTTTCTTAAGCAATGTCTTTTTTTTGGTCACTCTTCCGTAAAGCCCAGATCTGTGGAGTGTACGGCTTAAATAGGTAATATGGCCAAATACGCCCATCTTTGCTGTGGAGCTTTGCAGCTCCTTCGGGTTATCTTTGGTCTCATTGTTGCCTCTCTGATTGATGCCCTCTTTGCCTGGTCTGTGAGTTTTGGTGGGCAGACCTCTCTTGGCAGGTTTGTTGTGGTGCCATATTCTTTCCATTTTTTAATAATGGATTTAATGGTGATCCGTGGGATGTTCAAAGTTTCGGATATTTTTTTATTTCCCAACCCTGATCTCTACTTCTCCACAACTTTGTCCCTGACCTGTTTGGAGAGCTCCTATGTCTTCATGGTGTCGCTTGCTTGGTGGTGCCCCTTGCTTAGGGGTATTGCAGACACTGGGGCCTTTCAGAACAGGTGAGATCATGTGACAGATCATGTGACACTTCGATTGCACACAGGTGGACTTTATTTCACTAATTATGTGACTCCTGAAGGTAATTGGTTGCACCAGATGTTATTTAGGGGCTCCATTGCAAAGGGGGTGAATACATATGCACGCACCTGTCACGGTTGTCATAGGAAGAAGAGGACCAAAGTGCAGCGTGTGTGTCGTTCCATATTTTATTTATACTGTGAAACTATGCAATACATAAATACACTGAATGAAAAAAACAACAAACCGTGACGCAGAGATGAACACATACACAACTCAAAATGAATCTCCCACAAACCCAGGTGGAAAAACCCCTACTTAAGTATGATCTCCAATTGGAGACAACGAGGACCAGCTGCCTCTAATTGGAGATCATCGCAAACAAAACCAACATAGAAATACAAAACTAGAACATGAACATAGAAATACAAAACAAAGAAAAACAACCCCTGTCACACCCTGACCTACTCTACCGTAGAAAATAACATCTTACTATGGTCAGGACGTGACAGCACCGCTTTTCCGTTAAATTTTTTTTAGAATTGTTTGAAACAAGTAATTTGAAATCCCAATAAAAATCATTTGAATTACAGGTTGTAATACAACAAAAAAGGAAAAACGCCAAGAGGGATGAATAGTCTTGCAATGCACTGTAATCCAACTTGCATTTGAGAGGGGATCTTAATAGAAGATTTACTGGAGAATGGAATGATCGTTTACTCATGAGGTTCCACAGAGCATCAAGGAGGATGCAACTCTTCTGGAGAATGGAATGATCGTTTACTCATGAGGTTCCACAGAGCATCAAGGAGGATGCAACTCTTCTGGAGAATGGAATGATCGTTTACTCATGAGGTTCCACACAGCATCAAGGAGAATGCAACTCTTTTGAAAAGGTAAGAAACAATTTAGCTGGTTGGTTTATATCAAAATGGAGCGCAGCGGAGATTTCGCACCAACCTGTTACTTCTTCTTCAAAAGCATTTTAGCTTTTTATGTTTATTGTGGCATAGTGTGAAATAAGCATAATTCAATATAATTCCAATGCAATAACCCAAATGATGCCCCTGGGTATAGCTACATATCAGTATGCTTCATCACAGAAATGTCTCGCTAGCCTATTGGTTTCTGTAGTTGTACATGGAACTTTACATATTGGAAACGTGTTTATAGTATGCTGGCATTGCTTTATTGATTACGTGGGTCGAATTTGATCCACAGAAGTATATTGTGCCGTATCACATCATGTTGCTGAACTCATGAGTACCAAGTGGCATGATTTTCCATGTTTGAAGCGAGCCTATAGGCCTATTTGTTTGGCAACACAGCTGTGCATGGCTGCATCCTACTGTAGTAGGCTGTAGGCTATATTTTGGTTATTTGGATTTCCATTCGACCTTTTGTTTACTGTGTTTGTTTACTGTTAATGTAACTAGTCTAAATATAAATTGTGTCATGCCTTTATTGATCTAATATTTTGTTTACTAGGCCTACTACTTGGTACCTCCGTTTTGTTCTGTTAGCATTCCATTCATTCCCAGTTGTGTTTGTATTCTAAGCCAAACTGCTATTCAGTCTTTTTGTTTGCATGCATGAATAACATAAGTACTACTTTCAACATTTAGTTTGCATTATTTTAGTAAGATAGCTGTGTGTTTGGCTCTATTCACGTAGGGTAATTGAACTGTTACAAACAGCCTATCTACAGTCTCTTGTAGCCTATATTCATTACCAAAACGGACTTGCTAGTGTGTATAGTGCACTGTCTATTGTGCTGATACAGAGCAGCAGAGGTAGACTACAAATTTCGCACCAACCTGACTGTCACTTCAAAAGCACTCAATGATCTCGGAGTCTCTGCATTTTAACTTTATGTTTATTGTGGTATAGCGTGATGTAAGCAGAATTTCAATTACACCCTTAGTCCCTTTATCTTGGTGCCGGGTATGCAATGCTCAGATATTTATACATTAATATTTATTGCAAACATTCCATTTGTTAAGATAAAAAAGGAAAACACTTTTGCTAAATATTTTATAAGCATAGCACAAGTGGTACATTTTTACTGTGGAATTGTATAATATCGGTCATGCTAATCGTGACTGAAATTTTTACATAGCAGAGCACGTAAATGTTAAATATATCTGGCCTAGTGTTACGTACTTGCTTTAGGACATGTTGTATCACACAATAATCATGCCTCTCATTTCAAGTCTAGTTTGTCTGTGACAATATGTGACCCGATTCAGGAAACTAGGTGTGTCGCAAGTCACGACTTCACAGGAGAGCTGTTTGAACGTAACATTATTTTTTATCAGAATGTGTTTTTTTTGGTTGGTTAAGCCACAGTGAAAGCTAGCTAGCTAGCTAACATTGAATCTATCGGTTAACTTCAGCTAGCTGTGACAATCGGTTTGTATTGCTAGTTAAAGCTTGCTGTTAGCTAGCCAGCTGACGTTAGATGGATGGCTAGCTACACAGTAGCTAACATTCACTGTATGAACTGTAGTGATATCTCAGAATGCCATTTCGTAACTTTTGTATAATAATGCAGAAATAATTGTATCTGGAATTTGTCTTTCAGCATCAATCAGTAGAACACTCCTGAGTCTAATCCACCTGTCATAGTCATCAAAAAGAGAGTTGGCCCAAACAAGCAAAGGCTGCAGCGCAGTCATCAACTACTGAGTTGGGAAAACACGTGTGGACCTGAATTGTGATAACTGCAGTGGCCAAAACAAGAACAAGTTTGTGCTCTGGTATTGTGCCTGGTGGACCATGCACAAGCTCCACCATAATCTGGACCTTCACTTCCTGATCACAGGCCACACCAAGTTTGCCCATGATTGGTGCCCTAGTCCTCATCAAGCAGTGCTTCAGAAAGACCAGAGAACACTTTATCTGAGCTTGCTGGTGTTGTGAAGGACAGCACTGTGACAGGGGTCAACATCCCACAGCTGGTTGAACTGGAGGATGGTACGGTGCTGGTGGAAAGTTAAGGCTGGCGACATCATCTGACTTGTATGAGGTTTAGATCTTATCTGTCGGAAAGATATCAGTTTGTCTCTGTGAATGGTTTGTCCTCTGACAAATCAATTGTACATTTCGGTGTTCCTCAAGGTTCCGTTTTAAGACCACTATTGTTTTCACTATATATTTTACCTCTTGGGGATGTCATTCGAAAACATAATGTTAAATTTCACTGCTATGCAGACGACACACAGCTGTACATTTCAATGAAACATGGTGAAGCCCCAAAATTGCCCTCGCTAGAAGCCTGTGTTTCAGACATAAAGAAGTGGATGGCTGCAAACTTTCTACTTTTAAACTCGGACAAAACAGAGATGCTTGTTCTAGGTCCCAAGAAACAAAGAGATCTTCTGTTGAATCTGACAATTAATCTGGATGGTTGTACAGTCGTCTCAAATAAAACTGTGAAGGACCTCGGCGTTACTCTGGACCCTGATCTCTCTTTTGAAGAACATATCAAGACTGTTTCAAGGACAGCTTTTTTCCATCTACGTAACATTGCAAAAATCAGAAATTTTCTGTCCAAAAATGACGCAGAAAAATTAATCCATGCTTTTGTTACTTCTAGGCTGGACTACTGCAATGCTCTACTTTCCGGCTACCCGGATAAAGCACTAAATAAACTTCAGTTAGTGCTAAATACGGCTGCTAGAATCCTGACTAGAACCAAAAAATTTGATCATATTACTCCAGTGCTAGCCTCCCTACACTGGCTTCCTGTTAAGGCAAGGGCTGATTTCAAGGTTTTACTGCTAACCTACAAAGCATTACATGGGCTTGCTCCTACCTATCTTTCCGATTTGGTCCTGCCGTACATACCTACACGTACGCTACGGTCACAAGACGCAGGCCTCCTAATTGTCTCTAGAATTTCTAAGCAAACGGCTGGAGGTAGGGCTTTCTCCTATAGAGCTCCATTTTTATGGAATGGTCTGCCTACCAATGTGAGAGACGCAGACTCAGTCTCAACCTTTAAGTCTTTACTGAAGACTTATCTCTTCAGTAGGTCCTATGATTAAGTATAGTCTGGCCCAGGAGTGTGAAGGTGAACGGAAAGGCTGGAGCAACGAACCGCCCTTGCTGTCTCTGCCTTGCCGGTTCCCCTCTTTCCACTGGGATTCTCTGCCTCTAACCCTTTTACAGAGGCTGAGTCACTGGCCTACTGGTGTTCTTCCATGCCGTCCATGGGAGGGGTGCGTCACTTGAGTGGGTTGAGTCACTGACGTGGTCTTCCTGTCTGGGTTGGCGACCCCCCCCCCCTTGGGTTGTGCCATGGCGGAGATCGTTGTGGGCTATACTCGGCCTTGTCTTAGGACGGTAAGTTGGTGGTTGGAGACATCCCTCTAGTGGTGTGGGGGCTGTGCTTTGGCAAAGTGGGTGGGGTTATATCCTGCCTGTTTGGCCCTGTCTGGGGGTATCATCGGATGGGGCCACAGTGTCTTCTGATCCCTCCTGTCTCAGCCTCCAGTATTTATGCTGCAGTAGTTTATGTGTCGGGGGGCTAGGGTCAGTCTGTTACATCTGGAGTATTTCTCTTGTCTTATCCGGTGTCCTGTGTGTATTTAAATATGCTCTCTCTAATTCTCTCTTTCTCTCTTTCTGTCTTTCTCTCGGAGGACCTGAGCCCTAGGACCATGCCTCAGGACTACCTGGTATGATGACTCCTTGCTGTCCCCAGTCCACCTGGCCGTGCTGCTGCTCCAGTTTCAACTGTTCTGCCTGCGGCTATGGAACCCTGACCTGTTCACCGGACGTGCTTGTTGCACCCTCGACAACTACTATGATTATTATTATTTGACCATGCTGGTCATTTATGAACATTTTAACATTTTAACATTTTGACCATGTTCTGTTATATTATCCACCCTGCACAGCCAGAAGAGGACTGGCCACCCCTCATAGCCTGGTTCCTCTCTAGGTTTCTTCCTAGGTTTTTGGCCTTTCTAGGGAGTTTTTCCTAGGGAGTTTTTCCTAGCCACCGTGCTTCTTTCACATGCTTTGCTTGCTGTTTGGGGTTTTAGGCTGGGTTTCTGTACAGCACTTTGAGAATATCAGCTGATGTACGAAGGGCTATATAAAAATAAATTTGATTTGATTTATTCTTATCTAAACTTGGGAGGTGAATTGATGTTGTTCAGGGTTGTAATGTCTTCAGATGTTTTGTTATTCCCTGTTTTACAGCTTCGATGCTCTGGAGCCTGGTGTTGTCGTCAATGAGCTTTCGGGAATGTCGGGACCAGGTTTCAGCTGCTGCGCATTCTTCCTCCCATAGATGGTCTGCCTGTAAAAGCACCATCTGGACTGGACACAGCTAGACAAACTATATTTTTGAGAAGATCAGGGAGTTTTACAACAAAGGGGCTATGGACATCACATGCCCTGCACCAAAGTCGAGGGCAGGACAGAAATATAGATTCCCTTGTTCATGCGTGGTTTGGACGGACCAGTCATCAGCACTGCAGTGCCTCTATTCACATGACTCTCTCCTAACACACACGCCAGACGCTGCTGCTACACATTCTGCTGCTCAGCCACTTTACCCTTGATTGTGTTCATATAACTATCTTGTCTATCACTGATATTGTTATTTATAATGACACTATCTATTTCTGATATTGCTACTATGCAAGTAACCATTTGTCTGTACCGTTTACACCTTCTGTAGAGACCATCCACTTAGCAAAATATTGTTATACAATGAATATGTGGTGATAACATGATTTTGTGACATACGACAACAATATCATGTGACCATATCAAGTGTCCACCACTTAAATATATGGCGCATGCATCTGTTTATGTACTGTACATGTGCACCTCACTGAGGTTTCAACTCAGGTTGCACGGACTTAACTTATGTATGGAATACTATGTGATAAGTGCATGTGTAACAGTATATAAGGTATGCTAATGTACTGGTGTGAAGGCATCTGGGCGGTGGTGTAAAGTACTTAAGTAAAAAGTACTTACTACTTAAGTACTTGTCTGTGGTATCTGTACATTACTTTACTATTTTATATTTTTGGCTACTTTTACTTCACTACATTCGTAAAGAAAATGTACTTTCTACTTAATACATTTTCCTTGACACCCAAAAGTACTTGTTACATTATGACAGGAAAATTGTCCAATTCACACACTTATCAAGAGAGCATCCCTGATCATCCCTACTGCCTCTGATCTGGCCGACTCACTAAACACAAATGCTTAATTTGTGAATTATGTCTGAGTGTTGGAGTGTGCCCCCTGGCTATCGTCAATAAAAAATATTTAAAAAAAGAATGGTGCCATTTGGTTTAAACTATTGAAATAATTTTACTCTGACCATTTAGTACTTTTTCCACCACTGGATGTGGTTGGGGTTTTTAGCATGTATTTCACATGACCCATCAATTTAAACAAGCATGTCTGGGTAAGTGTCTAATATTTATGTAAAAAATGTATCTGGGCACTATGTTTACCTGGAATTTTTCCTTATTGTAGGCTGCTACTTTTACTACCACTTTTAGTCGTAATCTTTACTACACTACTCACTGTTTAGAACATGACCTCACATGTGAATCGTTAAAGAGATGGGTGGGGCTGGTTTAAGAGGGTGTGAACAATGCTGAATGGGTATAGACAAAGGAGAGCTCTCCAGTAGGTAACAAAACATTCAATGACCCTTTTCTCAAAAGTGAGTTTACAAGTTGATCAACTTTCAGAGCAGAATTACTTTCCCATTGTTCCTCAATTGCAGTGTATGATATACCATTTTGTAGCGCTTTCTCTACTTTTATCCAATGTAAAAAAAACAATTTAAAATGTTGCTACATAAGACCGATTTGAGCTGGTCAGTCACATATAATATGGTGCAACCACCCATTTCAACACAAAGAGACCATTTAGGAGTGATGATTTAATTTCTATTATTCACTGATTACACTTGAAAGCATTGATCTTAAAAAATATATATATATAATTTAAATGTTGCAATTGAATATTCATTCAATCCAAATAATGTAAGATGCAATTGGTATTTAAAGCACAATGGACATAGCAAATTGCTTTTAGATTGAACAAGGGAAAGGAATTAACATTTTAGAATAACTAAGGGCAATAATGAAATTGAATAATGAATATAAATTACATCAAAAGTCTACGTTCCTCTTAATGGCACGACTTCCGCCGAAGTTGGTCCCTCTCCTTGTTTGAGCGACGTTCGGCGGTCGACGTCACCGGCCTTCTAGCCATCGCCGATCCACTTTCAATTTTCCATTTGTTTTGTCTTTGTCTTACACACCTGATTTCAATCCCCCAATTACTTGTTCATTATTTAACCCTCTGTTCCCCCATGTTTATTTGTGAGTATTGTTGAAATGTAAGACAGTCCGTTATGTGGGCTCGCTTTATTGTATAATTTTTTCTATTTTCAGTAAATTATGTTTATTTACTCACGCTGTCCTGCGTCTGACTCCTCTACACAAGCTACACACAGACCACATTACAATTATATATCAACACATTATGAATGACCTATACAGATTACAGTTATTTTAGAATAATGATGAATGACCTATACAGATTAGTTATTTTATGATAATGATGAATGACCTATAAATATTACATTTATTTTATGATCATGATGAATGACCTATGGAGCAGAATACTTCACTATACAGCAGTTTATAGCTAGATATCTGATGTGGAGTTGATCCAGTTATTACCAGACACTACTATCTGATGAGGAGTTGATCCAGTTATTACCAGACATTCCTCTCTGATGAGGAGTTGATCCAGTTATTACTAGACATTCCTCTCTGATGAGGAGTTGATCCAGTTATTACCAGAGAGTTACCAGACATTCCTCTCTGACAGGGAGTTGATCCAGTTATTTCCAGACATTCCTCTCTGATGGGGAGTTGATTGAGTTACGACCAGACATTCCTCTCTGACAGGGAGTTGATCGAGTTATTACCAGACATTCCTCTCTGATGAGGAGTTGATCCAGTTATTACCAGAGAGTTACCAGACATTCCTCTCTGATGGGGAGTTGATCCAGTTATTACCAGACATTCCTCTCTGATGGGGAGTTGATCAAGTTATTACCAGACATTCCTCTCTGATGAGGAGTTGATCCAGTTATTACCAGACATTCCTCTCCGATGAGGAGATGATCCAGTTATTACCAGACATTCCTCACTGATGGGGAGTTGATCCAGTTATTAGCAGACATTCCTCTCTGATGAGGAGTTGATCCAGTTATTACCAAACATTCCTCTCTGATGAGGAGTTGATCCAGTTATTACCAAACATTCCTCTCTGATGAGGAGTTGATCCAGTTATTACCAGAGAGTTACCAGACATTCCTCTCTGACAGGGAGTTGATCCAGTTATTTCCAGACATTCCTCTCTGACAGGGAGTTGATCCAGTTATTACCAGACATTCCTCTCTGATGGGGAGTTGATCGAGTTACTACCAGACATTCCTCTCTGATGAGGAGTTGATCCAGTTATTAACAGACATTCCTCTCTGATGGGGAGTTGATCCAGTTGTTACCAGACATTCCTCTCTGATGAGGAGTTGATGCAGTTATTACCAGACATTCCTCTCTGATGAGGAGTTGATCCAGTTATTACCAGACATTCCTCTCTGATGAGGAGTTGATCCAGTTATTACTAGACATTCCTCTCTGATGAGGAGTTGATCCAGTTATTACCAGAGAGTTACCAGACATTCCTCTCTGACAGGGAGTTGATCCAGTTATTTCCAGACATTCCTCTCTGATGGGGAGTTGATTGAGTTACTACCAGACATTCCTCTCTGACAGGGAGTTGATCGAGTTATTACCAGACATTCCTCTCTGATGAGGAGTTGATCCAGTTATTACCAGAGAGTTACCAGACATTCCTCTCTGATGGGGAGTTGATCCAGTTATTACCAGACATTCCTCTCTGATGGGGAGTTGATAAAGTTATTACCAGACATTCCTCTCTGATGAGGAGTTGATCCAGTTATTACCAGACATTCCTCTCCGATGAGGAGATGATCCAGTTATTACCAGACATTCCTCACTGATGGGGAGTTGATCCAGTTATTAGCAGACATTCCTCTCTGATGAGGAGTTGATCCAGTTATTACCAAACATTCCTCTCTGATGAGGAGTTGATCCAGTTATTACCAAACATTCCTCTCTGATGAGGAGTTGATCCAGTTATTACCAGAGAGTTACCAGACAAGCCTCTCTGACAGGGAGTTGATCCAGTTATTTCCAGACATTCCTCTCTGACAGGGAGTTGATCCAGTTATTACCAGACATTCCTCTCTGATGGGGAGTTGATCGAGTTACTACCAGACATTCCTCTCTGATGAGGAGTTGATCCAGTTATTAACAGACATTCCTCTCTGATGGGGAGTTGATCCAGTTGTTACCAGACATTCCTCTCTGATGAGGAGTTGATGCAGTTATTACCAGACATTCCTCTCTGATGAGGAGTTGATCCAGTTATTACCAGACATTCCTCTCTGATGAGGAGTTGATCCAGTTATTACCAGATATTCCTCTCTGATGTGGAGTTCATCCAGTTGTTACCAGACATTCCTCTCTGATGGGGAGTTGATCCAGTTATTACCAGACATTCCTCTCTGATTGGGAGTTGATCCAGTTATTACCAGACATTCCTCTCTGATTGGGAGTTGATCCAGTTATTACCAGACATTCCTCTCTGATGGGGAGTTGATCCAGTTATTACCAGACATTCCTCTCTGATGAGGAGTTGATCCAGTTATTACCAGACATTCCTCTCTGATGAGGAGTTGATCCAGTAATTACCAGACATTCCTCTCTGATGGGGAGTTGATCCAGTTACTACCAGACATTCCTCTCTGATGAGGAGTTGATCCAGTTTTTACGAGACATTCCTCTCTGACATGGAGTTGATCCAGTTATTTCCAGATATTCCTCTCTGATGAGGAGTTGATCCAGTTATTACCAGAGAGTTACCAGACATTCCTCTCTGACAGGGAGTTGATCCAGTTATTACCAGACATTCTACTCTCTGATGGGGAGTTGATCGAGTTACTACCAGACATTCCTCTCTGATGAGGAGTTGATCCAGTTATTAACAGACATTCCTCTCTGATGGGGAGTTGATCCAGTTATTTCCAGACATTCCTCTCTGATGAGGAGTTGATCCAGTTATTACCAGAGAGTTACCAGACATTCCTCTCTGACAGGGAGTTGATCCAGTTATTTCCGGACATTCCTCTCTGATGAGGAGTTGATCCAGTTATTACCAGACATTCCTCTCTGATGGGGAGTTGATCCAGTTATTACCAGACATTCCTCTCTGATGAGGAGTTGATCCAGTTATTACCAGACATTCCTCTCTGATGGGGAGTTGATCCAGTTATTATCAGACATTCCTCTCTGATGGGGAGTTGATCCAGTTATTACCAGACATTCCTCTCTGATGGGGAGTTGATCCAGTTGTTATCAGACATTCCTCTCTGATGGGGAGTTGATCCAGTTGTTACCAGACATTCCTCTCTGATGAGGAGTTGATCCAGTTATTACCAGACATTCTTCTTCGTCTCTTCTCTCAATTTCCTACCAAATCAAAGGCTTATGAATATTATATCCTCCCTGTTAAGATAGAATGAAAGATCAGTGTTTTAATGGATAGGCCTATTTTAATCTCCCTCATTAATACTTTAGTATCCAGGAAATTATTGTTCTATACCAATGACTATGATTACTTCTGTTTAATAATCTATGTCAATCCTGAAAATGCTCACTTGCTTTGTGCTGTGTCTCGCTGAGAAGGTTCATTAGTAACACATCTTTATTGTCTTGGTTGGATATAAAAGGGGGTATTTTTTTTTTAATGAAATAAAGTAAGGTTAAACTAAAATACCATATTTTATGTGAGGGGAAATAGCAAGTAGATTTAAATGACAAGTTATGTTACCATGGAATCTAGTATCTGTATAGTTCGGCAAACATATTCTAACGTGCATATATTTCTCTATACTTAGGACTTGTAAGGCTTTTCATAGAGGGATCAACCAGGGTCATATCAACCTGTTGTGGCCTCAGGGGAAGTCAATGAGGGGTTCAACCCTGTATGTTACAGGACCACTAATAGTGGCACTGGTCAACATAAGGTCAAAACCTAACATAACCGCAACCAGAACTGGTCAACATAAGGTCAAAACCTAACATAACCACAACCAACACTGGTCAACATAAGGTCAAAACCTAACATAACCACAACCAGCAGTGGTCAACATAAGGTCAAAACCTAACATAACCACAACCAGCAGTGGTCAACATAAGGTCAAAACCTAACATAACCACAACCAACACTGGTTAACATAAGGTCAAAACCTAACATAACCACAACCAGAACTGGTCAACATAAGGTCAAAACCTAACATAACCACAACCAGAACTGGTCAACATAAGGTCAAAACCTAACATAACCACAACCAGCACTGGTCAACATAAGGTCAAAACCTAACATAACCACAACCAGCACTGGTCAACATAAGGTCAAAACCTAACATTGGTCAAGTAGACATTCCTCTCTGATGAGGAGCTTATCCAGTTATTACCAGATATTCCGGGTTATTACCAGCGGGTCGAGAGTTTCAAGTTCCTTGGTGTCCACGTCACCAACAAACTATCTTTGTCCAAACACACCAAGACAGTCGTGAAGAGGGCACGACAACGCCTTTTCCCCCTCAGGAGACTGAAAAGATTTGGCATGGGTCCCCAAATCTTCAAAAAGTTCTACAGCTGCACCATCGAGAGCATCCTGACCGGTTGCGTGGCCGTCTGGTATGGCAACTGCTCAGCATCCGATCATAAGATGCTACAGAGGGTAGCGTGTACGTCCCAGTACATCACTTTGGCCAAGCTTCCTTGGAAATCAGGCTGTTTCACCAGGCTAAGGCTTCTAAGCAACGGGAACACAGGTTAAATAATATCATGTGGTAAATCATGTGATCATTTCAAAACCGTCCGACTGACTATTAACAATAAGGTCGGTGTCACAAACAATTTAGATAAACACCTGCTCAGGAGCATCCCTAACTGTTTTCCCTTCAATGGCCAAGTCAAAATGGCAGCTAGCGCCCTGACTTCACATTCTTCTAGCAAAGAACCTTTAAATGCTAATATTATAAGCTCACAAGCATAATATGATAAAGCTGACAAGCTTATTATAAGCTCTGAAGTTTTAAGAGTTTCTCCTATTAGTTATCAGTGGAGGCATTAAATTGCATCCCCATGCTAGTAGAAGGTTTGGAGTTAAATTCTGTTGGAAAAAGAGATTATTTTGGCTGCATTTGACAGCATTATATACAGTGCCGTAATGATGGTTTTGTCAGTGAGGGAAAGGAAAGTGAAGCACAGGTGGGTTTGCGGAGAGTGTTATCTGTTGAAGCTGGAATACATAGTGTATAGGGATGATCCATCCATCCTCTCCTACAGAGACTAACCACACCACTGCTGTATACTTAATCATCCTGTCAATCTGTTTTGCAGTGATAGGACATACATCGCCTGACAGAAATCTCCATAGCCTCTCATACTCACACTACAATTAGACACTTGGATCAAAAGAAAAGCTAGCAAGTACTTAGTTGGTATATTAACAACTTGAATAAACCCCTTAAGGTCAATGTCTGCCCCCACACAAAAATCTAATTAGCATCATTAAGCTAAAGATATCTGTTTTGTGTGCATCTCAAGCCACCTCATCCCCCCCTATGTTGCATTTACGCATCTGTGGAGAAAGGTTACAGAGCTAGAGCGGTATTTGTCAGACCATGAGACAATCCCGAAAATCGGTCTTCTCACAAAATCATCTGTAGCGTCTGAACGGTTTGGCCTAGAAAACTACTTTGACCTCTATTGACAGATGAGACTCTCAAGGAACACTATGGTGTTTTCCGTTTTGCTCTACGACCCCCACAACCGTCTTGATACTCGTCTGAAGTCGATACAGCCAATATACCAGCTTCTGTCTGTAGCGTCCGAATAGTTCTGGCTAAACACTAATCTGACCTCTCTGTGGAAAGCTGAGACTCTCACAAACACATACATGTCGGTTTTGCTCTAGGATGACAACGGGTCTCACAGGACTCGTCTGAAGGTCCCCGGTTGAAAAAAATTAATGGAAGTATCAGTATTGAAACCACTTGACTTTTAGCAAATGTTGTTACGTTACAGCCTTATTCTAAAATTGATTACATAAAAATGTTTCCTCATCAATCTACCCCATAATTACAAAGTGGAAACAAGTTTTTAGAAATGTGTACAAAAAATAATTTACAAAAATAACAGAAACATTATTTTACGTACATAAATAATCAGACAATTTGCGATGAGACTCGAAATTGAGTTCAGGTGCATCCTGTTTCCATTGAGCATCCTTGAGATGTTTCTACAACTTGATTGGAGTCCAGCTGTGGTAAATTCAATTGATTGGACATGATTTGGAAAGGCACACATCTGTCTCTATAAGGTCCCATATTTTACAGTCAAAGGAATTGTCTGTAGAGCTCCGAGGCAGGATTGTGTCGAGGCACAGATCTAGGGAAGGATGCCAAAGAAGGTCTGTGGCATTGAAGGTTCCCAAGAACACAGTGGCCTCCATCATTCTTAAATGGAATATGTTTGGTACCACCAAGACTCTTCCTAGAGCTGGCCACCTGAACAAACTAAGCAACCGGGGAAGAAGGGCCTTGGTCAAGGAGGTGACCAAGAACCCGATGGTCACTCTGACAGAGCTCTAGAGTTTCTCTGTGGAGATGGGAGAACCTTCCAGAAGGACAACCATCTCTGCAGCACTCCAACAATCAGGCCTTTATTGTAGAGATGCCAGACGGAAGCCACTCCTTGGTAGAAGGCACATGACAGCCCGCTTGGACGCTGCCAGAAGGCATCTAAAGAACTCGCAGACCACGAGAAACAAGATTCTCTCGTCTGATGAAACCAAGATTGAACTCTTTGGCCTGAATGCCAAGCATCACGTCTGGAGGAAACCTGGCACCATCCCTACGGTGACGCATGGTGGTGGCAGCATGGTGTGGGGATATTTTTCATTGGCAGGGACTGGGAGACTAGTCAGGATCGAGGGAAAGATGAACGGAGCAAAGTACAGAGAGATCCTTAATGAAAACCTGCTCCAGAGCACTCAGGACTTCAGACTGAGGCGAAGGTTCACCTTCCAACAGGACAACAACCCTAAGCACACAGCCAAGACAATGCAGCAGTGGCTTCGGGACAAGTCTCTGAATGTCCTTGAGTGGCCCAGCAAGAGCCTGGACTTGAACCCGATCGAACATCTCTGGAGAGACCTGAAAATAGCACTGCAGCGACACTCCTCATCCAACCTGACATAGCTTGAGATGATTTGCAGAGAAGAATGGGAGAAATTTCCCAAATACAGGTGTGCCAAGCTTGTAGTGTCATACCCAAGAAAACTTCAGGCTGTAATCGCTGCCGGAGTACTGAGTAAAGGGTCTGAATACTTTTATTTTTTATATTTTTATATCAAAATGTACTGTTTATGATTTGTCATTATGGGGTATTGTGGGTAGATTGATGAGGGGGGGAATGATTTAATCCATTTTAGAATAATGTTGTAATGTAATAAAATGTGGAAAAGGTCAAGGGGTCTGAATACTTTCCAAACGCACAGTATATATAAAGTTTAGTTCCAAAAACAAGTGGTTAAATGCATGTAAAAAATATTTATATATATACATTTCCTGATCTTTCCTATATATCTCTCAGATATAGGACAGACACTTCAGAACAAACTTACTTTACATTTTTTGGGGGAGACGTTCTGTTGTTCCATGTATGAGCTAATAGCAGTAAGGCCTAAAATAATTATTCAATTACATTTTTGTATTTTTGTTGATACTTCAAGGGGTCTTAAAATGTTAAATCAAATAGCAAAATGATCCTTGGTATGACCGTCTTAAACAGGGCTTAGACCCTTACGGGTTAACACCTTGATATATTAACACCTTGATCCCTTGATATATTAACACCTTAGAGGTATTAACACATTGATATATTAACACCTTGACATATTAACACCTTGATATATTAACACAATTATATATTAAAACCTTAGAGGTATTAACACCTTGATATATTAACACAATTATATATTAAAACCTTAGAGCTATTAACAACTTGATATATTAACCTTGATATATTAACACCTTGAAATATTAACACCTTGAAATATTAACACAATTATATATTAAAACCTTAGAAGTATTAACACCTTGATATATTAACACCTTGATATATTAACACCTTGAAATATTAACACCTTGATATATTAACACCTTGAAATATTAACACATTGATATATTAACACCTTGAAATATTAACACAATTATATATTAAAACCTTAGAATTATTAACACCTTGATATATTAACACCTTGATATATTAACACAATTATATATTAACACCTTGAAATATTAACACCTTGATATATTAACACCTTGAAATATTAACACCTTGATATATTAACACCATGAAATATTAACACAATTATATAATTAAACCTTAGAGCTATTAACACCTCTATTAATTAACACCTTGAAATATTAACACAATTATATATTAAGACCTTAGAGGGATTAACACCTTGATATATTAACACCTTGAATTATTAACAACTTGAAATATTAACAACTTAATTTACTGATATATTAACACCTTGATATATTAACAACTTGATTTACTGATATATTAACACCTTGATATATTAACACCTTGATATATTAACACCTTGATATAATAACGGCTTGGTATATTAACTCTTTGATATATTAACTCCTTGATATATTGACACCTAGATATATTAACACCTTGAAATATTAACACCTTGATATAATAACGACTTGATATATTAACAACTTGATTTATTAACACCTTGATATACTAACACTTTGAAATATTAACACCTTGACATTTTAACACCTTGATTTATTAACACCTTGATATATTAACACCTTGATATATTATTGACTTGATATATTAACACCTTGATATAATAACACCTTGAAATATTAACACCTTGATATATTAACACCTTGAAATATTAACACCTTGATATATTATCATAGGGCTCTGGTCAAAAGTGTTACACTATATAGGGAATAGAGTGCAATTTGGGATGCAGACAATGTTATGACCGACATCAAATCTAGTCCATCAGATCTGCCATCCCCTAACGTTGTTATAGTAGATATACCTAGTGTATAACATCAGACCCAGCACAGCCAACCAAGCCATTAACAATCACTTGTCAGTCAACATGGTGGTGGTGACGTGAGGCAGACATAAGGCATAAACACTGATCGTCATACTGCACAAGACCGCCACTCTCTCAGGGATATCAGAATTTCAGTACTTAAATTTGGTCAATAGATGTTTACATTTGAATCATGTTCTCATGTGTCTCTTGTGCTGTATTGGTTCCCCTTGATTAACCTTATTCTCTGGACCATATATTTTGGCCACATTAAGCAGTACATAGTTAGTGAGGCTTTGCTCTGTGAATTTTATGCTGGTCTTAATTATTCACTGATAGTGCAGCTGACTAACAGCTGGCATTCTCTGTCTGTATAATCTCTAAATGCAGCTGTGCTGGAACAGGCAACATGCTAACCTAATTAGCCATGTTGTCTCTGTGGAGAAATTGGAAGCCTAGGGGTTTCCTGGATCAATGTTGCACTGCCTTGTTCATTCATTCCCGCCGTCCCTCTCCAATCATAGAAATCAAAGATACAACGATACACTGAACAAAAAAAATTGAAACGCAACATGCAAAGTGTTGTAACGTAACAAAATGTGGAAAAAAGTCAATGGGTCCGAATACTTCCCGAATGTACCGTATTGTACAACAGCTGATTGAAACTAATATTGTGTGATAGAAATTTGATCAGTGTTATTTCTTGATAGTTTCTGGTTTAAAATACAATCAACACAGGATCTTCTAATCAGCAGGTTTGTATGGGTGGGAGTTTGGGCTTGCCTGGTGACATCACCAGGCAGTAGATTGGGGACAATAAAAGGCCACACTGAAATGTGCAGTTTTGTCACACAACACAATGCCACAGATGTCTCAAGTTTTGAGGGAGTGTTCAATTGGCATGCTGACTGCAGGAATATCCTCCAGAGATAATTTAATGTTCATTTATTTCTCTACCACAAGCGGTTTGCTGATGTCAACGTTGTGAACAGAGTGCCTCACGGGGGCAATGGGGTTATGGCACAGGCAGGCATAAGCTATGGACAATGAACATAATTGCAATTTAATGGCACAGAGATAACGTGACGGGATCTTGAGACCCACTGTTGTGCCATTCATCTGCTACATCACCTTATGTTTCAGCATTATATATATTTTTTATTTAACCAGGCAAGTCAGTTAAGAACAAATTCTTATTTACAATGACAGCCTACCCCAGCCAACCCCAGACAACACTGGGCCAATTGCACGCCGCCCTATGGGACTCCCAACAACAGCTGAATGTGATGCAGCCTGGATTCAAACCAGATACTGCAGTGAAGCCTCTTGCACTGAGATGGTGTCTTAGACCACTGCGCCACACGGGAGCCCGAGTGATCCCATGTCGCAAGGATCTGTACAAAATTCCTGAAAGCTGAAAATGTCCCAGTTCTTCCATGGCCTGAATGTTCACCAGACTTGTCATCCATTGAGCAAGTTTGGGATGCTCTGAATCGAAGTGTATGAAGTGTATGACAGCGTGTTCCAGTTCCCGCCAATATCCAGCAACTTTGCACAGCCATTGACGAGGAGTGGGACAACATTCCACAGGCCACAATCAACAGCCTGATCAAATCTATTCAAAGGAGACGTGTCGAGCTGCATTAGGCAAATGGTGGTCACACCAGGTACTGACTGGTTTTCTGATCCAAGCCACTTTGAAAGTATCTGTGACCAACGGATACATATCTGTATTCCCAGTCATGTGAAATCCATAGATTAGGGCCTAGTGAATTTATTTCAATTGACTGATTTCCTTATATGAACTGTAACTCAGTAAAACCTTGGAAAATTGTTGCAAGTTGTGTTTCTATTTTGGTTCAGTTGTTACGATCGTCTGAAGAACTGGACCAAGGTGCAGCGTGGTAGGCGTACATTTTACTTTTAATAACAATGACACCGGAAAAAACAACAAAATACAAAAAAATAACGTAAAGCTACATGCAGTACAGAAAGCAACTACACACAAACAAGATCCCACAATCACAGGTGGGAAAAAGGGCTGCCTAAGTATGATCCCCAATTAGAGACAAACGATAAACAGCTGCCTCTGATTGGGAACCATACTAGGTCAACAAACAAATAGAAACCAAGATATGCCCAGCCAAGTCACACCCTGACCTAACAAAATAAAGAATAAAAAAGACTCTAAGGTCAGGGCATGACATCAGTATAGATACAATGGAAGACAAGGGGGATCATTGTTACACTCTCAGAAATAAAGAACTTAAACATTTTTATTTTTTTTAGCTGTCCCTATAGTAGAACCCTTTGAAGAACCCTTTTTGGTTCCTTTCCACAGAGGGTTCTGCATGGAACCAAAAGGGTTTTGTTTGGAATAAAAAACGGAACCAAAAACCAACCTTGAACCAAAAATGATTTTCCTATGGAACAGCCAGAGAAACCTTGTAATTGTGATATCACTGATTTGTGTAAGAGATATTTTGTAGTACTGCTTATGTGTGACCCATTTTTGGGGGGGGGGCAGAAATGCATTCTGGAACATATGAATTTTCATGTGCCTTAATAGCAAACTTGTATGCCATCTGTAAATACAAATAAATGTTTTTAATTACGAGCCTAGTTGGTTTAGCCACAGAAAAAGACAGATATCTTGGCTAAGATAATGGATGAGCTGGAAATGCCGAGAGATGAGATCAGATTGGTCAGCCATGTAGCATGCTTCTGTCTTTAACATGAGCTGCTCAGTATGTGTAGGTAATCCTTTCTAACGCTGCTTTAAAAAAAATATTAATTGTTAGAATTGCAAGTGTTTTTATAGCGCCCAACAACATGGCTGCCCTGAATTTAGCACTATCGACAAAGATGAGTGGGGAAAAATTGTAATGGACTACTTTCTGTACACGGTCAGTGTGAACTGGATTGACTTGAAACACTGTTGTCCAAACAATCGGTACAAACAAAACGAAATCAAATGGGTTCCAGTCTGCCGTGAAGCTTTCATCCATGTATACGGGTAAGAGTCTAACTATATTTTCAGACATTATACGTTTCTAATTGTGTCAGAATGTCCTTTGCAACCGAAAGGTTGCCAGTTCGAATCCCTGAGCTGACAAGGTACAAATCTGTCGTTTTGCCCCTGAACAAGGCAGTTAACCCATTGTTCCTAGGCCGTCATTGAAAATAAGAATGTGTTCTTAACTGACTTGCCTAGTTAAATAAAGGTTAAAAAAAAATTATGCAAGTTAAAGCATCCTGTTCGCTAGTTAGCGGACATTAACTTGCTGGCTCGTTATCTAATGTTACATGTATGATCTGTGTATTAATATTATTTATATCTTAGAAAGGCATTTGCATTGCTAGTTACAGCCTAATGTTAGCTAGCTAGCTAACATTGAACCTATTTGGTTCGATTTAGATACCTGCAGATTCATACAACAGCATTTCATGCATGGTGCTAGCTATGACAATCTGTTTGTACTGCTAGTAGTAAGGCTTGGGATTATGGTTCATTGTTTAGCTAGCTAGCCACATGTCTAAACAAAAGACTCCACTTTGCCAGATTATTACATAACCCATCAGGTTAGCCATGTGTGTCTGGGGTGATTACGGCCATCTATTGTATTTCATGAACATGTGTACATGTCCAGACAATAGTGACCCATCCACTTTGCTCGATGTGGCTGGGGGGTGGTTATGGCATTTCTTTCACATGATCCATCAATTTAGACAAGAAACAGGGCTGCGTTCCAGAACACAAAGAAGAAGGGCTACGATCAAGAACACAAAGAAACAGGGGTACGTTCCAGAACACAAAGAAACAGGGCTACGTTCTAGAACACAAAGAAACAGGGCTACGTTCCAGAACACAAAGAAACAGGGCTACGTTCCAGAACACAAAGAAATAGGGCTGCGTTCCAGAACACAAAGAAACAGGGCTACGTTCCAGAACACAAAGAAACAGGGCTACGTTCCAGAACACAAAGAAACAGGGCTACGTTCCAGAACACAAAGAAACAGGGCTACATTCCAGAACACAAAGAAACAGGGCTACGTTCCAGAACACAAAGAAACAGGGCTATGTTCCAGAACACAAAGAAACAGGGCTATGTTCCAGAACACAAAGAAACAGGGCTACATTCCAGAACACAAAGAAACAGGGCTACATTCCAGAACACAAAGAAACAGGGCTATGTTCCAGAACACAAAGAAACAGGGCTACATTCCAGAACACAAAGAAACAGGGCTATGTTCCAGAACACAAAGAAACAGGGCTACATTCCAGAACACAAAGAAACAGGGCTACATTCCAGAACACAAAGAAACAGGGCTATGTTCCAGAACACAAAGAAACAGGGCTACGTTCCAGAACACAAAGAAACAGGGCTACATTCCAGAACACAAAGAAACAGGGCTACGTTCCAGAACACAAAGAAACAGGGCTACATTCCAGAACACAAAGAAACAGGGCTACATTCCAGAACACAAAGAAATATGGCTACGTTCCAGAACACAAAGAAACAGGGCTACATTCCAGAACACAAAGAAACAGGGCTACATTCCAGAACACAAAGAAACAGGGCTATGTTCCAGAACACAAAGAAATATGGCTACGTTCCAGAACACAAAGAAACAGGGCTATGTTCCAGAACACAAAGAAACAGGGCTACGTTCTAGAACACAAAGAAACAGGGCTACATTCCAGAACACAAAGAAACAGGGCTACGTTCTAGAACACAAAGAAACAGGGCTACGTTCCAGAACACAAAGAAACAGGGCTACGTTCCAGAACACAAAGAAACAGGGCTACGTTCCAGAACACAAAGAAACAGGGCTACGTTCCAGAACACAAAGAAACAGGGCTATGTTCCAGAACACAAAGAAACAGGGCTACGTTCCATAACACAAAGAAACAGGGCTACGTTCTAGAACACAAAGAAACAGGGCTACGTTCCAGAACACAAAGAAACAGGGCTACGTTCCAGAACACAAAGAAACAGGGCTATGTTCCAGAACACAAAGAAACAGGGCTATGTTCCAGAACACAAAGAAACAGGGCTACATTCCAGAACACAAAGAAATATGGCTACGTTCCAGAACACAAAGAAACAGGGCTACATTCCAGAACACAAAGAAATATGGCTACGTTCCAGAACACAAAGAAACAGGGCTATGTTCCAGAACACAAAGAAACAGGGCTACGTTCTAGAACACAAAGAAACAGGGCTACATTCCAGAACACAAAGAAACAGGGCTACGTTCTAGATCACAAAGAAACAGGGCTACGTTCCAGAACACAAAGAAACAGGGCTACGTTCCAGAACACAAAGAAACAGGGCTACGTTCCAGAACACAAAGAAACAGGGCTACGTTCCAGAACACAAAGAAACAGGGCTACGTTCCAGAACACAAAGAAACAGGGCTATGTTCCAGAACACAAAGAAACAGGGCTATGTTCCAGAACACAAAGAAACAGGGCTACGTTCCAGAACACAAAGAAACAGGGCTACGTTCCAGAACACAAAAAAACAGGGCTACGTTCCAGAACACAAAGAAACAGGGCTACATTCCAGAACACAAAGAAAAATAACACAAGGTTGACTAAGAAAAGAAAAGCAGAACCTTACACTGGGTAAGCATAATTTAGTAATTATTCAATATTTATACAATATTTATATCTGGACACTTTAATTTTTGATATTGTTACTATTCAAATATGTAAGTCACCATTTCACTGTACCGTTTACACCTTCTGTATCCTGTGCATTTGACAAATCAACATTTTATTTCCTATAGTGTGTGTTAACCAGAGACGGTAATGTGAAGAACAACATGACCTGCACCAAAGTCCGATTAGGATAAAGGCCAAAGACTAGTTTTTCCTTATTGTAGGCTATTACTTTCACCACTATTAGTCTTGAAATCTTTGGTTGTTTACTACAACACTTTAATCACTTTGTTTAGCACATGGCCTCACATGTGAATCCTTAAAGAGATGGGTGGGGCTAAGGATTTAGAGGGTCTGAACAATGCTGATTGGATATAGACAAAGAAGAGCTCTCCAGTAGCTGTACCAAAACATTCAAGTGCCATTTTCTCAAATGTGGGGTTACAAGTTTATTAACTTTCAAAGCAGAATTACTTTCCCGATGTTCTTCAACTGCAGTGTAAGATATACCACTTTCTAGCTCAGAAACTCTACTTTTATCCAATGTAAAAAACACAATTTCAAGACCGGATTGAGGTGGACGATCACATGTATGGATAATGACTTTCTTGCACCCCTCTTTGTTGCTATGACGCAGTCATACCAATTGCATTGCGGTATAGTTGCAATGCGGTATGGTTGCATTGCGGTAGGGTTGCATTGCGGTATGGTTTCATCTCGATTGAAAACTGATTAATGCATTATCAGTTTATTCAGCAATACAACCATCTATCTCTCTCACATCCTCAGCATCGTCCAGAAACATTATTATTACATGCTCATGGGAACATGTGGAACATTCTCTGATCTGATTAGGGCAGACCGTTTTACTGACACAGTAAATATGGATAATGAACCAGTCAGTTGCATTCCCAAAACTCATATTATCCAATTAGAAAATCAACTGAGGTTCTGACAACTCAGCAGACTAGCCTTGTGCCTTAGTTTCACTCTGTTTGTCTCTTGTCTTTCTCTGTTCTCTCTCTGTTTCTCTCTGTTCTCTCTCTGTTTCTCTCTCTGTTCTCTCTCTGTTCTCTCCCTGTTTCTCTCTGTTCTCTCTCTGTTTCTCTCTCTGTTTCTCTCTGTTTCTCTCTGTTTCTCTCTGTTTCTCTCTCTGTTCTCTCTCTGTTTCTCTCTCTGTTTCTCTCTCTGTTTCTCTCTCTGTTCTCTCTCTGTTTCTCTCTGTTCTCTCCCTGTTTCTCTCTGTTTCTCTCTCTGTTTCTCTCTCTGTTTCTCTCTCTGTTTCTCTCTCTGTTTCTCTCTCTGTTTCTCTCTCTGTTTCTCTCTCTGTTTCTCTCTGTTCTCTCTCTGTTCTCTCTCTGTTTCTCTCTGTTCTCTCTCTGTTTCTCTCTGTTTCTCTCTGTTTCTCTCCCTGTTTCTCTCTGTTCTCTCTCTGTTTCTCTCTGTTCTCTCTCTGTTTCTCTCTGTTTCTCTCTGTTCTCTCTCTGTTTCTCTCTGTTTCTCTCTCTGTTCTCTCTCTGTTTCTCTCTGTTCTCTCTCTGTTTCTCTCTGTTTCTCTCTGTTTCTCTCCCTGTTTCTCTCTGTTCTCTCTCTGTTTCTCTCTGTTTCTCTCTGTTTCTCTCCCTGTTTCTCTCTGTTCTCTCTCTGTTTCTCTCTGTTCTCTCTCTGTTTCTCTCTGTTTCTCTCTGTTCTCTCTCTGTTTCTCTCTGTTTCTCTCTCTGTTCTCTCTCTGTTTCTCTCTGTTCTCTCTCTGTTTCTCTCTGTTTCTCTCTGTTCTCTCTCTGTTTCTCTCTGTTCTCTCTCTGTTTCTCTCTGTTTCTCTCTGTTCTCTCTCTGTTTCTCTCTGTTTCTCTCTCTGTTCTCTCTCTGTTCTCTCTCTGTTTCTCTCTGTTCTCTCTGTTTCTCTCTCTGTTTCTCTCTGTTTCTCTCTCTGTTTCTCTCTCTGTTTCTCTCTGTTCTCTCTCTGTTTCTCTCTCTGTTTCTCTCTGTTCTCTCTCTGTTCTCTCTCTGTTCTCTCTCTGTTCTCTCTCTGTTTCTCTCTCTGTTTCTCTCTGTTCTCTCTCTGTTCTCTCTCTGTTCTCTCTCTGTTCTCTCTCTGTTTCTCTCTGTTTCTCTCTGTTCTCTCTGTTTCTCTCTGTTCTCTCTCTGTTCTCTCTCTGTTCTCTCTCTGTTCTCTCTCTGTTTCTCTCTCTGTTTCTCTCTGTTCTCTCTCTGTTCTCTCTCTGTTCTCTCTCTGTTCTCTCTCTGTTTCTCTCTGTTTCTCTCTGTTCTCTCTGTTTCTCTCTGTTTCTCTCTCTGTTTCTCTCTGTTCTCTCTCTGTTTCTCTCTGTTTCTCTCTGTTCTCTCTGTTCTCTCTCTGTTTCTCTCTCTGTTTCTCTCTGTTCTCTCTCTGTTCTCTCTCTGTTTCTCTCTGTTTCTCTCTGTTCTCTCTCTGTTTCTCTCTGTTTCTCTCTGTTCTCTCTCTGTTCTCTCTCTGTTTCTCTCTGTTCTCTCTCTGTTTCTCTCTGTTCTCTCTCTGTTTCTCTCTGTTCTCTCTGTTCTCTCTCTGTTTCTCTCTCTGTTTCTCTCTCTGTTCTCTCTCTGTTCTCTCTCTGTTCTCTCTCTGTTTCTCTCTCTGTTTCTCTCTCTGTTCTCTCTCTGTTTCTCTCTCTGTTTCTCTCTCTGTTTCTCTCTCTGTTTCTCTCTCTGTTTCTCTCTCTGTTCTCTCTGTTCTCTCTGTTCTCTCTCTGTTTCTCTCTCTGTTTCTCTCTCTGTTCTCTCTCTGTTTCTCTCTCTGTTTCTCTCTCTGTTCTCTCTCTGGTTCTCTCTCTGTTCTCTCTCTGGTCTCTCTCTGTTTCTCTCTCTGTTCTCTCTCTGTTTCTCTCTCTGTTTCTCTCTGTGTGCCTTTCAACTTGGTGTTGTTTCAGATGGAGCGAGGGAGAGAGGAGATGATGGTTGTGTCATTGGCCCGACCCCTGCCTGCTATAAAGCTCCCTGTGATCAGCCTTCCCCGGTGGTGGGTCACCAACATGTAATAAACAGACAGGGCACGGCACTATTTGGGAAAAATGCCCACTTTCAACAGCGTCTGGAAACGTCCAGAGCAATGTGCTAAATTATTGGGGTCACTGACTCCACCTGCTCGCTTGATTTGTCTGTGGACACACAAGTGTTCTTTTGACATTGAAGGACATCTTTCTAGCACAAGGACTGTAAACTTATCAACATCTAACCGACTCCAAGAGCCAGAGCAGCTTGCATTGCACGTTTACAACCCAAATGGCACCCTATTCCCTACATAGTGCATTACATTTGACCAGGGCCCTAGTCAAAACTAGTGCACTAAATAGGGCATAGGGTGCCATTTGGGAAGAACTCCATGACAACACTGGGTTTTTACTACAGAATCTTCACTGATGCAAAGCACGACGGTAATAAACACGTCTAAGGTTTAAAGACATTAATGTTGTTAGGATGATTACATTATATTCATTAAAAGTGTGTCTTTGCGTTTCTGTTGAGACAGCAGCATTGTTTGATAAGGTTAGAAGGTGTTTAGGTTTTAGTTCTGAGAGGTGTCTTAATAGAACTACATACGAGCTTGGCGGTATTTTTAAACAGGCACAGGCGTCCTCTGAGTTACACCGTTGCAGCTAATCAGACTAATGAGGCAAAGATTGCAGCAGTAATC
>NC_138295.1:7112500-7265000 GCF_965601325.2 Salmo salar | reverse complement strand
GTTATTCAACCAATGTTCACGGGTCTGCTGGACCCACAACATTATAGGCTTTTTTAAAAAACAATACAGCCATAACAATTTACGGAAAATTGACTTAATACTTAAATGTTGACTTATATCAATTACAAGGAATACAGACAGCATACATGGTTAATATTTGCCATTTACCTGCTAGATCACATATATCAATAAAAGTGCTATTCGTTTAAAGAAAAATGTAATGGGTAGAATAAATCATCTTGAACCAATATAAATTAAACAAGGTTTTCATCAATATTGATGTTTATTGCTTTGAACTGAACAAATTGGAAGGACACATTTTACATACAGTATTATATGAAGCCACATTGAACACAAATTAAGGTCGGTCTACACACCAAATGATGAACAGTTTTACTGTTTGTGTGTGTTGAAAATGCATTTGTTGCACTTGAAGCATGTGTACTGTGTCTTCCTGTCCTTCGGTCCACACACATTACAGCTCTTCTTCTTGTTGACATCGGCTGCAATCTAGAATGAAGAAAACACTTAGTTCAGGAATTTTACTAACATCTCACACACTCACATATATAGTTACAGAAGGCCAAGGTAGGAGAGTCAGACACACACAACTGCATCACTCACACTTACTTCCGGTATTGGAGTTGTTGGTTCTGTGGGTCGGGCGGACGGGGCACCAGCATCCTCCTCCTGAATCCTCCTCACGATGGATGCAGAAGCTGGGGTCCTTGAGATATGTTGCCTCCTCTGGATTTGAGGTCTTACCAATGCCTTGCCCAGCTCCTCGAGAAAGAGCCATCTCTGGAGCTTCCCTCTGTTCCAATCTGGGTTCAACGCCATCCAGATGACAAAATTGTTGTACGCCGAGATGTCCAAGATGTCGAAGAATATCAAAAGTGGCCATCGAAGGGTTCTTTTTTTGCAGATGTAGCCAGTCACCAGCTCGTCTAAATTGTCCACCCCTGCTTTTGTGGCATTGTAATCCATTATGATTTACGTTTTTTGATGTTCCTGGCCACAGATTCTCCCATCCCTATGCAGTTTAGTCATAAGTACCACATTTTTGCCTTTCTTTAGCATGTACAGCAGGACACTAGGGACGTGTTGGCCGTGAACACAAATTTAGAGGAATTGATAGGCCTGTTCTGTGTATTCAACAGCTGAGGTGGTAGTTCTGGCTTGTTTTTTTATACTGTTCCTACCATCATCAGCTTCCTCTTGAGGAGCTCCAGTCCCAGCTTGTGCGAAGTAAAAAAGTTTTTGCATGTGATTTTGTGGCCACGGAGTCCCTGTGTCACATCCAGGACAACCCGCATCTCTTGGTTCTTCTCAGGGTCTCCTCCATCTGGCTTCCCTGTATACACTTGCAAGTTCCACACATATGATGAAGCAGAATCACATGCAGCCCAGATCTTGATTCCATATTTTGTGGGTTTAGACGGTATGTACTGCCTGAAGGGGCCCTAAATGGCATAAGCTGTTCATCAACAGTAACGTTGGGCCCAGGGTTAAAAAACAGGGGAAGGTGATCCCATACTGACCTGATTGCAGCAAGCTTGTCTCTCTGCCGCCGAGCTAGTCTGGTGTCTTGGTTATCGAAGTGGATAATCCTGGAAATAATGTGGAAGTTTTCCAGAGAAATTATTGCAAAGAAAAGTTACCTTCCTGTTTCTGCATCCCACAGGGATTGTGTGGATTCTCCATTGGATCTGAAAACACCAGTAAGGTTAAGAACCCCAAAGTATGCATGTAAATGAGTTTGGTCCATCTCCTTCCATCTCTCTCCAAAAACACACCTCCCTCCAAATTGGTGTAGTCCAGAAAACATTTCTGGATGGTGTCTGGAATGAATAGTTCAAAAGAAGACTTTATGTCTTGCACATGAGTAACCGCCATCCGAATCGGCCCTGGTTGCGTCCAATGGCAGCCATGTGGGGTGGCTCATTCCTTGGAAAAGAAGACCATTCAATTCCACAATTTTTTGACATCCATATTTCTCCTCCTGCAGGCTGCTGATAAGTTGGTTTCTGACAGGCTGGGCCTGGGGCTGGCTGCTGACGGGTTGGTCCTGGGTCTGGCTGAGGGTCAATCTCATCCTCTTCTTCCAAGTCACTGTCAGACTCCAAATTGACAGAGACATGACCGTCATATTCAAAATATTGGTGGAAGATGCTCCTTCCACACTAGCTTCTCTCGCTATAAAAAGTATTTATTAGGCCCTCTGAGCTGAGATTATCTTTGCCATACTGATTGTGTCACTACTTCCGCCGAAGTCGGCTCCTCTCCTTGTTCGGGCGGCATTCGGCGGTCGACGTCACCGTCTTTCTAGCCATCGCCGCTCCATTTTTCTTGTATCCATTTGTTTTGTCTTGTTCCCTGCACACCTGGTTATCATTCCCCAATCAATCTACATGTATTTATTCCTCTGTTCCCCATCATGTCTTTGTGTCAGATTGTTTGTGTCACATGTATTTTGTCTATTGAATATTTTGTTACGCGCCAGACATTTTGTCTATGTTCCGTGTTTTGGGCACGTTGTTTGTGCTTTTGATATTTTACCGGAATGAAGTGTGGGCCTGTTCACTCTGCTCTCCTGCACCTGACTTCGCCTCCAGTATTCATTCAGCCACCATCTCCCTGGGCATGGAGACGCAGGGGGGTCACGAGGAGAGAATCAGTCTCTTTCTCATTGACTCTCCTGGGTTCCCCGTGGTACTAGGCCTTCCCTGGTTGGCTCATCATAACCCCACCATTTCCTGGCAACAGAGGGCTCTCACAGGGTGGTCGCGAGAGTGCTCGGGGAGGTGTGTAGGGGTTTCCGTTGGTGCTACCACGGTGGAAAGTTCAGACCAGGTCTCCACCGTGCGCATTCCCCCAGAATTTGCCGATTTGGCTCTAGCCTTCTGTAAGAAGAAGACGACTCAATTACCACCTCATCGACATGGGGATTGTGCGATAAATCTCCTGGTAGACGCTGCACTTCCCAGGAGTCACGTGTATCCCCTGTCGCAAGCTGAGACGGTGGCTATGGAGACATATGTCTCCGAATCCCTGCATCAGGGGTACATTCGGTCCTCCACTTCACCCGCCTCCTCGAGTTTCTTTTTTTGTGAAGAAGGATGGGGTACAGTTACCCACTACCTCTTATCGCCACGGCGATTGAGTCAATGCACGGGGCACGCTTCTTCAATAAATTGGATCTCAGGAGTGCGTACAATTTGGTGCGTATCCGAGAAGGAGACGAGTGGAAGACGGCGTTTAGTACCACCTCAGGGCATTATGAGTACCTCGTCATGCCGTACGGGTTGATGAATGCTCCATCAGTCTTCCAATCCTTCGTAGATGAGATTTTCAGGGACCTGCACGGGCAGGGTGTAGTGGTGTATATCGATGACATTCTGATATGCTCTGCTGCATGCGCCAAGCATGCAGCACGACTGTTGGAGCATAACCTCTACGTCAAGGCTGAGAAATGCCTGTTCTTCCAGCAGGCCATCTCCTTCCTAGGGTATCGCATTTCCACATCAGGGGTGGAGATGGAGAGTGACCGCACAGCAGCCGTGCGTAATTGGCCGACTCCCACCACGGTAAAGGAGGTGCAGCGATTTTTAGGGTTTGCCAATTACTACCGGAGATTTATCCGGGGTTTTGGCCAGGTTGCTGCTCCCGTAACCCCACTGCTGAAGGGGGGTCCTGTACGTCTGCAGTGGTCGGTTGAGGCGCACAGGGCTTTTGGGCACCTGAAAGCTCTGTTTCCCTCGGCTCCCATGCTGGCCCATCCGGATCCCTCTTTGGCATTCATAGTGGAGGTGGACGCGTCAGAGGCTGGGATCGGAGCCGTGCTCTCTCAGCGCTCAGACACGCCACCGAAGCTCCGCCCCTGTCCTTTCTTCTCGAAGAAGCTCAGCCCCGAGGAGCGGAACTATAATGTGGGGGACCGGGAGCTGTTGGCTGTGGTTAAGGCTTTGAAGGCGTGGAGACATTGGCTTGAGGGGGCTAAACACCCTTTCCTCATCTGGACTGACCACTGCAACCTGGAGTACATCCGGGCAGTTAGGAGACTGAATCCTCGTCAGGCAAGGTGGGCCATATTCTTTACCCATTTTGTGTTTACCCTGTCCTACTGACCAGGTTCCCAGAATGTGAAGGCAGATCCACTGTCCCGGCTGTATGACACAGAGGAGCGGCCCATGGATCAGACTCCATTCTCCCGGCCTCCTGCCTGGTAGCGCCGGTCGTGTGGGAGCTGGACGCGGACATTGAGCAGGCGTTGCGTACAGAGCCCACTCCACCTCAGTGTCCCATCGGGTTTCAGTACATTCCGTCTGCTGTCCGTGACCACTTGATCTATTGGGCCCACACATCACCCTCATCTGGTCATCCGGGGACCAGCCGGACGGTGCGCTGTCTGTCTGGGAAGTACTGGTGGCCACTTTGGCTCGGGACGTGAGGGTTTTTGTTTCCTCCTGCTCGGTGTGCGCCCAGTGTAAGGCTCCTAGACACCTGCCCAGAGGTAAGCTACATCCCTTACCCATTCCACAACGGCCTTGGTCACACCTGTCGGTTGATTTTCTAACGGATCTTCCTCCCTCACAGGGGAACAGTTCACTTCGAGAGTCTGGAGGGCGTTCATGGAACGTTTGGGGTCTCGATCAGCCTCACCTTGGGTTTCCACACCGAGAGTAATGGGCAGGTGGAGAGAGTGAACCAGGATGTGGGCAGGTTTCTGCGGTCCTATTGCCAGGACCGGCCGGGGGAGTGGGCGGCGTTCATGCCCTGGGCAGAGATGGCACAGAACTCGCTCCGCTACTCCTCCACTAACCTCTCCCCCTTTCAGTGTGTATTGGGGTACCAGCCGGTTCTGGCACCGTGGCATCAGAGTCAGACCGAGGCTCCTGCGGTGGATGACTGGTTCAGACGCACGGGGGAGACCTGGGAAGCCGCCCATGGTCACCTCCAGCAGGCCGCGCTGTGCCAAAAGACCAGCGCGGACCGTCACCGCAGCGAGGCCCTGGTGTTCACACCGGGGGACAGGGTCTGGCTCTCGACCCGAAACCTGCCCCTCCGCCTGCCCTGTCAGAAGCTGGGTCTGCGGTTTGTGGGGCCATTCAAAGTCCTGAGGAGAGAGAACGAGGTTTGTTACAGGTTACATCTTCCCCCCGATTACCATATATGACACACCTTGTTCCATGTGTCTCTCCTCAGGCCGGTGGTGGCTGGTCCGCTCCAGGAGTCTGAGGTACGGGAGGTTCCTCCGCCCCCTCTGGACATCGAGGGGGCCCTGGCGTACTCCGTCCGTTCCATCCTAGATTCAAGGCGTCGGGTAGAGGGGCCTTCAGTACCTCGTGGAGTGGGAGGGGTACGGTCCGGAGGAGAGTTGCTGGGTTCCGGTGGCTGATATATTGGACCCGGAACTGCTGCGTGAGTTCCACCGTCGCCGTCCGGATCGCCCTGCACCTCGCCCTCCGGGTCATCCCCAAGGCTGGTGTCGATGCACCGCTGGAGCCACGCGTCGGGGGGGGGGGGGGGTACTGTCACGACTTCACTCTGCTCTCCTGCACCTGACTTCGCCTCCAGTATACATTCAGTGACAGATTGATTGTGCTCAGGAGCCACACATGCAAAGCTATTTATTTGTTGTGTTCCTCCCCCAATTTACACCTGGCTGGGGTAGAGTGTGGGAAAATACAGCATTTTTTACAATGTATCGAAATAATGTATTGTAAAAACATTTACAGGTTCCCGCAAGACATTGAATAGTTTTACACACAACCAAGTGTAGGAGTGCGAGAAAAGCGGGAGACAGTTAGACAGGCAGGGAGACAGACATGTTCTTGGTGCTATATTTGAAACAGCAGGCCCAGGGAGGAAGACAGAGTGAAGGCACACAGAAAACCTTTTTGTTTCATTTTTACTTGTTTTCACCTACAAACACACTTTTATTAGCCTCAGGTCCAGTGAACCAGAACTCCACATATGTAATATAAATGTGTAGGGGGAACACAGTGTGCACTCAATGAGAAATGTGTTATTTACAAAAAATGAGCCAAGGTCAATAAGTCTCAGGTTGAAAAAAATAATGAATTGTATTATTTTTCTTTTCATAAACATTAAAATGGGTCCCACAGACCCTAACACCACACAAGGGTTAAGTAAACAGACCAGAAACAATAACCCAATCCCAATTAAATCTGCACCAGTTCTTGGACAACTGTTGTCGACTTTACTGTTGAGCTCAAGGACTGCTAGACATAGTTGTAAAATATGGAAATCTAATAAAGAAATTAAAAAACAAAAACCTAATGAGGGTTTCGATTGATCAAGCCGTCTATTTATCCAGTAGCTACAAACTCAAATCTACAAAGTATCACTATATTGTTTGCAATGTAATCATTGAAATGATTTTTGGTGTGCTGCTGCCTGTTGCGATAATGTGTGTCTAGTTTGGTGGACGGTGTAACAGCATACCATGCTCTCATACTTCACTGAGTGCTTCACTGTATCTGAACACAAGTTTACATTAGCCAGTTATTTCACAGGATCAACCAAGCAGAAAAATAATTCAAAGGTTTTTTTTTTGCTTATCGAGAACGTTGGTGTGAAAGTTCAACAAATGATTATTCTTATGTCAATGTTAACATAACTGCAGGTCTGTCGGTAGCTGGAATAGGTATCAGACAGATTCTGTATCACTGAATGAATTGGTATGACAGTCAGGTGTGTTGGAGGTGAATGTGTTCATAACCAGAGGCTGCTATGTGACAATAAGAAGTATTTCCAATATGTCATGGTTGGTAGGCACTATTTCCATCTCTATTTACAACATACAGTATCTAATCGGATAAATTAAGATTGGGTTATATTGTTATGGACTGCCATACATGATTTCTAAAAGTCATGTCTTTGTCATGAGTTCAAGGAAAAATGTTACCTACTCTTAAAAATAAAGTTGATGGGACCTCCCATAAAGACCGCAGCAACATGTTTTTGTTGTCCAATGCATTTTGATACTATTATGAACACTATATAAATGTCACGGTTGTCGTAAGAACGGGACCAAGGCGCAGCATGAGTATAGTTCCACATATTTATTTAAGTGAAACAAACAGAACAAAACTAAATAACAAAACTTACAAAGACCGTGAGGACGTAGTGCCCAAACACACTAACAAACAATCAATATCCCACAAAACACAGGTGGGGGAAATAGCTACCTAAATATGATCCTCAATCAGAGGCAACAATAAACAGCTGCTTCTAATTGGGAACCATATTAGCACCAACATAGAAATAGATATATTAGATCACCCCCAGTCACGCCCTGACCTACTACACCATAGAGAACCAAGGGCTCTCTATGGTCAGGGCGTGACAATAAAGCTACAATTCAAGGTAACATTGCTTTGTAAATCCTATTTCTTCAAAATCTGTAAAACGTAGGGTCTGATTATCAACTTCATGTATTGAAAAAAGGTCAAAAAAGTATCACATGTTTCCATTCAGTGGAAAGCCAAAGAGCAATCTTTTACTTCTTCACGCAATCACTGAGTTAAAGGTCAAATCTGGGATTGGTACATACTGCACATTGTTGGTTGTTGTTTGAATCACAGATTGGCCATTTAATTGTTATATTATTTAGTGAAAATAAGAACATGGACTGTGATCCATCAACTGGGCTACAGGTGAGACTACAGCAACAGGTGAGACTACAGCAACAGGTGAGACTACAGCTACAGGTGAGACTACAGCTACAGGAGAGACTACAGCAACAGGTGAGACTACAGCTACAGGTGAGGCTACAGCAACAGGTGAGACTACAGCTACAGGTGAGACTACAGCTAGGGGTGAGACTATAGCTACAGGTGAGACTACAGCTAGGGGTGAGACTACAGCTACAGGTGAGACTACAGCAACAGGTGAGACTACAGCAACAGGTGAGACTACAGCTACAGGTGAGACTACAGCTACAGGTGAGACTACAACTACAAGTGAGACTACAGCTAGTTGTGAGACTACAGCAACAGGTGATACTACAGCTACAGGTGAGACTACAGCTACAGGTGAGACTACAGCTACAGGTGAGACTACAGCAACAGGTGAGACTACAGCTACAGGTGAGACTACAGCTACGGGTGAGACTACAGCTAGGGGTGAGACTACAGCTACGGGTGAGACCACAGCTACAGGTGAGACTACAGCTACAGGTGAGACTACAGCTACAGGTGAGACTACAGCTACAGGTGAGACTACAGCTAGGGGTGAGACTACAGCTACAGGTGAGACTACAGCAACAGGTGAAACTACAGCTACAGGTGAGACTACAGCTACAGGTGAGACTACAGCTAGGGGTGAGACTACAGCTACAGGTGAGACTACAGCTACAGGTGAGACTACAGCTACAGTTGAGACTACAGCTACAGGTGAGACTACAGCTAGGGGTGAGACTACAGCTACGGGTGAGACTACAGCTACAGGTAAGACTACAGCAACAGGTGAGACTACAGCTACAGGTGAGACTACAGCTAGGGGTGAGACTACAGCTACAGGTGAGACTACAGCTACAGGTGAGACTACAGCTAGGGGTGAGACTACAGCTACGGGTGAGACTACAGCAACAGGTCGACTACAGCTACAGGTGAGACTACAGCTACGGGTGAGACTACAGCAACAGGTGAGACTACAGCTACAGGTGAGACTACAGCTACAGGTGAGACTACAGCAACAGGTGAGACTACAGCTACAGGTGAGACTACAGCAACAGGTGAGACTACAGCTACAGGTGAGACTACAGCTAGTGGTGAGACTACAGCTACAGGTGAGACTACAGCAACAAGTGAGACTACAGCTAGATGTGAGACTACAGCAACAGGTGATACTACAGCTACAGGTGAGACTACAGCTACAGGTGAGACTACAGCTACAGGTGAGACTACAGCTACAGGTGAGACTACAGCTACAGGTGAGACTACAGCTACGGGTGAGACTACAGCTAGGGGTGAGACTACAGCTACGGGTGAGACCACAGCTACAGGTGAGACTACAGCTACAGGTGAGACTACAGCTACAGATGAGACTACAGCAACAGGTGAGACTACAGCTACAGGTGAGACTACAGCAAGGGGTGAGACTACAGCTACAGGTGAGACTACAGCTACAGGTGAGACTACAGCAACAGGTGAGACTACAGCTAGGGGTGAGACTACAGCTACAGGTGAGACTACAGCTACAGGTGAGACTACAGCAACAGGTCGACTACAGCTACAGGTGAGACTACAGCTACGGGTGAGACTACAGCTACAGGTGAGACTACAGCTAGGGGTGAGACTACAGCTACAGGTGAGACTACAGCAACAGGTGAGACTACAGCAACAGGTGAGACTACAGCTACAGGTGAGACTACAGCAACAGGTGAGACTACAGCTACGGGTGAGACTACAGCTAGGGGTGAGACTACAGCTAGGGGTGAGACTACAGCAACAGGTGAGACTACAGCTACAGGTGAGACTACAGCTACAGGTGAGACTACAGCTAGATGTGAGACTACAGCAACAGGTGATACTACAGCTACAGGTGAGACTACAGCTACAGGTGAGACTACAGCTACAGGTGA
Organism: Salmo salar; assembly: GCF_965601325.2. NCBI lineage: Eukaryota > Metazoa > Chordata > Actinopteri > Salmoniformes > Salmonidae > Salmo > Salmo salar. Next base: position 7,255,390 of record NC_138295.1, on the reverse strand, counting down.
GACTACAGCAACAGGTGAGACTACAGCTAGGGGCGAGACTACAGCTACGCGTGAGACTACAGCTACAGGTGAGACTACAGCAACAGGTCGACTACAGCTACGGGTGAGACTACAGCTACGGGTGAGACTACAGCAACGGGTGAGACTACAGCTACGGGTGAGACTACAGCTACGGGTGAGACTACAGCTACGGGTGAGACTACAGCAACAGGTGAGACTACAGCAACAGGTGAGACTACAGCAACAGGTCGACTACAGCTACAGGTGAGACTACAGCTACAGGTGAGACTACAGCTACAGGTGAGACTACAGCAACAGGTGAGACTACAGCTACAGGTGAGACTACAGCTACAGGTGAGACTACAGCTACTGGTGAGACTACAGCTACAGGTGAGACTACAGCTAGTGGTGAGACTACAGCTACAGGTGAGACTACAGCTACTGGTGAGACTACAGCTACAGGTGAGACTACAGCTACAGGTGAGACTACAGCTACAGGTGAGACTACAGCAACAGGTGAGACTACAGCTACAGGTGAGACTACAGCTACAGGTGAGACTACAGCTACTGGTGAGACTACAGCTACAGGTGAGACTACAGCTACAGGTGAGACTACAGCTACAGGTGAGACTACAGCTACTGGTGAGACTACAGCTACAGGTGAGACTACAGCTAGAGGTGAGACTACAGCTAGAGGTACATAGCTTTGGTAATGCAACCATGCTCTAGGTTTAATGTAAGCCTCTGGACCACAACAAACGTAATCTGAAACTTAATATCTCCAAAGGAAATACAGGTAAGAACCTGGTTGATAATAAATATTGTACTTTTGCTAGGGATGTTATATAGAGGGTCAGTACCTGTACCACTGGGGAAGCATCCGGCACACATTTATTTAACTAGGCAAGTCAGTTATAAAGAAACTCTTATTTTCAATAACAGCCTAGGAACAGTGGGTTAACTGCCTTGTTCAGGGGCAGAACGACATATCTTTACCTTGTCAGCGCAGTGATTTGATCTTGCAACCTTTTGGTTACTAGTCCAACGCTCTAACCACTAGGCTACCTGCCACCACATCCAGATATAAAAGCAACTAATTCTCAAACACTGAGCAATATTTTATTTTTATCGATTACAAATTACGACCCTCCCCTGGAATAGATTTCTAAAATAACCAACCCTCCCGTTGACTGTAATATAAAAACATGTCCCTCCCCCATTTTCCTCCGGGTCCCAGAGGGGGAAATAGGTAGAATAACACAAATGGATATTATATGATATATCTTTGGTCTGAGGTGTTTTGAGAACAGACTTTTTTTTTTACAATACAATCAACCTACTCTTTGAGCTTTTTCTCATTCCCATGAATAACTCAAACAGTGTGGATGAATGTACCAAACTCCTTGAAGTTGTCCCCGGTAAAAATTTATGGAGCTGAACGAAAAGTCATTCAAGGACCTGAAATTAGCCCAGTGGAGCGGAGAAGTATTTGATTGATATTTTATTGCACAGTGTGAATGAGTAGAAACCATGAACCCTGCCAAAATCCAGTGAGTAGGAGAGAGGCCCAGTGACTAGGCCTTTAGAGAGGTGGAGAGAGGCCCAGTGACTAGGACTTTAAAAAGTGGAGAGAGGCCCAGTGACTAGGCCTTTAGAGAGGTGGAGAGAGGCCCAGTGACTAGGACTTTAGAGAAGTGGAGAGAGGCCCAGTGACTAGGCCTTTAGAGAGGTGGAGAGAGGCCCAGTGACTAGGCCTTTAGAGAGGTGGAGAGAGGCCCAGTGACTAGGTCTTTAGAGAGGTGGAGAGAGACCCTGTGACTAGGCCTTTAGAGAGGTGGAGAGAGGGAGCCCAGTGACTAGGCCTTTAGAGAGATGGAGAGAGGCCCTGTGACTAGGCCTTTAGAGAGGTGGAGAGAGGCCCAGTGACTAGGCCTTTAGAGAGGTGGAAAGAGGCCCAGTGACTAGGCCTTTAGAGAGGTGGAGAGAGGCCCAGTGACTAGTCCTTTAGAGAGGTGGAAAGAGGCCCAGTGACTAGGCCTTTAGAGAGGCAGAGAGAGGCCCAGTGACTAGGCCTTTAGAGAGGTGGAGAGAGGCCCAGTGACTAGGTCTTTAGAAAGGTGGAGAGAGGGGTTTGCCTTGGCGCACAATGAATACCTTGTTCACAATGACCGCTTTTAGCTACTGTTAGATTCTGGGTTAAACTTGGAACATTGTTATACTCAGCAGTATAGTATCTGAGGAGTGATAGAGCCTGGTTTTTACATCAGAAGTTAATGGTTATCTGTAGGAGCCAGATGGCTTTGGAATGTGTTGGGTGGACGGGAGGAAGTCACAGGGTTGCTAGAGGGGATACGGGTGGAGAACTTTGGATTAGGCATCAAGGGGGTTGAGGTCAGGTCAGATCCCCTTAAGGGAGAAACAATGGTTTATTACCCCATCACTTCCTCTTCCTGTCTAACCATAAAATATAAAAGTAAGGATTGGATAGAAGGAGTTGTGCCTTAATTGGAGTATATATACTAGTGGTGGTGGAAACATGTTTTGTCTAATGCAGCTGTATTGATCCTCTGGGAAGAATTAAACTTGGTTAAGCTTTCATAGTGTCCTTTGAGTTATTTACCCTGAGAATTAGAACCTAATGCTACCAAGTATATGGACTTCAGTTACATATCGGAACTGAATAAAATAAGGATAATGTAGACTACTGACACAGATGGTTATGTATGAAAACATTATCTTGCCCTGGGAATGACTCAATTCAATAAATCAGATTTTTTGGCATGTGATATCAGTCTTCATTGCAAATTATATTCAGGATTGAAGAGATGTTTCAGTGAATGTCTTGCAGGCAGATCAGTTTCGAACAGACGTTTCAGTGAATGTCTTGCAGGTAAAGTCGACGGTCAGCTGAAACAGACCCTACACATTAGATAAGCCAGCACAGCAGTGGGGTATTCCAGAAAACAGGATTATTAATTTCCTGCAGTAAAATGACCAAATTGTCCTCTAGTGGCCTCATTGGTGGAATGTTATTTATATTTTTCATAATTTCATAGTTAATACACATTATTTAGAAACTCCGGTGTTTCTATGTTAAACAGTTTTGTTATATTTCATTCTTCTGTGATGTACAGTGCATTTGGAAAGTATTCAGACACCTTGACTTTGTCTACATTTTGTTAAGTTACAGCTTTATTCTAAAATTGATTAAATAAATAAAAATCCTCATCAATCTACACGCAATACCCCATAATGTCAAAATTAAAATAGTTATGAATTTTTTGCTAAATTCTTAAAAACAAAATATATAATATATACATATATATATATATATAATACACTGCTCAAAAAAATAAAGGGAACACTTAAACGACACAATGTAACTCCAAGTCAATCACACTTCTGTGAAATCAAACTGTCCACTTAGGAAGCAACACTGATTGACAATAAATTTCACATGCTGTAGTGCAAACGGAATAGACAACAGGTGGAAATTATAGGCAATTAGCAAGACACCCCCAATAAAGGAGTGGTTCTGCAGGTGGGGACCACAGACCACTTCTCAGTTCCTATGCTTCCTGGCTGATGTTTTGGTCACTTTTGAATGCTGGCGGTGCTTTCACTCTAGTGGTAGCATGAGACGGAGTCTACAACCCACACAAGTGGCTCAGGTAGTGCAGCTCATCCAGGATGGCACATCAATGCGAGCTGTGGCAAGAAGGTTTGCTGTGTCTGTCAGCGTAGTGTCCAGAGCATGGAGGCGCTACCAGGAGACAGGCCAGTACATCAGGAGACGTGGAGGAGGCCGTAGGAGGGCAACAACCCAGCAGCAGGACCGCTACCTCCGCCTTTGTGCAAGGAGGAGCAGGAGGAGCACTGCCAGAGCCCTGCAAAATGACCTCCAGCAGGCCACAAATGTGCATGTGTCTGCTCAAACGGTCAGAAACAGACTCCATGAGGGTGGTATGAGGGCCCGACGTCCACAGGTGGGGGTTGTGCTTACAGCCCATCACCGCGCAGGACGTTTGGCATTTGCCAGAGAACACCAAGATTGGCAAATTCGCCACTGGCGCCCTGTGCTCTTCACAGATGAAAGCAGGTTCACACTGAGCACATGTGACAGACGTGACAGAGTCTGGAGACGCCGTGGAGAACGTTCTGCTGCCTGCAACATCCTCCAGCATGACCGGTTTGGCGGTGGGTCAGTCATGGTGTGGGGTGGCATTTCTTTGGGGGGCCGCACAGCCCTCCATGTGCTCGCCAGAGGTAGCCTGACTGCCACTAGGTACCGAGATGAGATCCTCAGACCCCTTGTGAGACCATATGCTGGTGCGGTTGGCCCTGGGTTCCTCCTAATGCAAGACAATGCTAGACCTCATGTGGCTGGAGTGTGTCAGCAGTTCCTGCAAGAGGAAGGCATTGATGCTATGGACTGGCCCGCCCGTTCCCCAGACCTGAATCCAATTGATCACATCTGGGACATCATGTTTCTCTCCATCCACCAACGCCACGTTGCACCACAGACTGTCCAGGAGTTGGCGGATGCTTTAGTCCAGGTCTGGGAGGAGATCCCTCAGGAGACCATCCGCCACCTCATCAGGAGCATGCCCAGGCGTTGTAGTGAGGTCATACAGGCACGTGGAGGCCACACACACTACTGAGCCTCATTTTGACGTGCTTTAAGGACATTACATCAAAGTTGGATCAGCCTGTAGTGTGGTTTTCCACTTTAATTTTGAGTGTGACTCCAAATCCAGACCTCCATGGGTTGATAAATTGGATTTCCATTGATTATTTTTGTGTGATTTTGTTGTCAGCACATTCAACTATGTAAAGAAAAAAGTATTTAATAAGATTATTTCTTTCATTCAGATGTTGTTTAAGTGTTCCCTTTATTTTTTTGAGCAGTATATATATATATATATATATATATATATATATATATATATATATATATAGGGAGGTCACCGAGAACCTGATGGTCACTCTGATAGAGCTCCAGAGTTCCTCTGTGGAGAACCTTCCAGAAGGACAGCTATCTCTGCTGTACTCCACCTATCTGGCCTTTATGGTGGAGTGGCCAGACGGAAGCCACTCCTCAGTGAAAACGCACATGACAACCAAAGGCACCTAAAGGACTCTCAGACCATGAGGAAGAAGATTGTCTGGTTTTATGAAACCAAGTTGGCCTGAATGCCAAGCGTCACATCTGGAGAAAACCTAGCACCATCCGTACTGTGAAGCATGGTGGTGGCATCATCATGCTGTGGTGATGTTTTTCAGCAGCAGGGACTGGGAGACTAGTCAGGGTCGAGGGAAAGATGAACGAAGCAAAGTACATAGAGATCCTTGATGAAAACCTGCTCCAGAGCGCTCAGGACCTCAGACTGGGGCGAAGGTTCACCTTCCAACAGGACAATGACCCTAAGAACACAGCAAAGACAACGCAGGAGTGGCTTCGGGACAAGTCTCTGAATGTCCTTGAGTGGCCCAGCCATAGTTTGAACATCTCTGGAGAGACCTGAAAATAGCTATGCAGCAAAGCTCCTAATTAAACCTGACAGAGCTTGAGAGGATCTGCAGAGAGGAAAGGGAGAAACTCCCAAAATACAGTTGTGCCAAGTTTGTAGCGTCACACCCAAGAAGTCTCAAGGCTGTAATCGCTGCCAAAGGTGCTTCAACAAAGTACTGAGTAAATGGTCTGAATACTTATGTAAATGTGATATTTCATTATTTTATTTTTTTACGTTTGCAAAAATGTATAAACACCTGTTTTTGCTACGCCATTATGCAGTATTGTGTGTAGATTGATGAGGGAAAAAAACTATTTAATACATTTTTTGAATGAGGCTGTAAAAATGTGTAAAAAGTAAAGGGGTTTGAATACTTTCCAAATGCACTGTATATGTGGAGACTGTTTAGTGCCAAAAATAAGATTTTAAATACACTACCGGTCAAAAGTTTTAGAACACCTACTAATTCAAGGGTTTTTCTTTATTTTTACTATTTTCTACATTGTAGAATAATAGTGAAGACATTAAAACTGTGAAATAACACATATGAAATCATAGAGTAACCAAAACATGATTAAATACACTGCTCAAAAAAATAAAGGGAACACTAAAATAACACATCCTAGATCTGAATGAATGAAATAATCTTATTAAATACTTTTTTCTTTACATAGTTGAATGTGCTGACAACAAAATCACACAAAAATAATCAATGGAAATCCAATTTATCAACCCATGGAGGTCTGGATTTGGAGTCACACTCAAAATTAAAGTGGAAAACCACCCTACAGGCTGATCCAACTTTGATGTAATGTCCTTAAAACAAGTCAAAATGAGGCTCAGTAGTGTGTGTGGCCTCCACGTGCCTGTATGACCTCCCTACAATGCCTGGGCATGCTCCTGATGAGGTGGCGGATGGTCTCCTGAGGGATCTCCTCCCAGACCTGGACTAAAGCATCCGCCAACTCCTGGACAGTCTGTGGTGCAACGTGGCGTTGGTGGATGGAGCGAGACATGATGTCCCAGATGTGCTCAATTGGATTCAGGTCTGGGGAACGGGCGAGCCAGTCCATAGCATCAATGCCTTCCTCTTGCAGGAACTGCTGACACACTCCAACCACATGAGGTCTAGCATTGTCTTGCATTAGGAGGAACCCAGGGCCAACCGCACCAGCATATGGTCTCACAAGGGGTCTGAGGATCTCATCTCGGTACCTAATGGCAGTCAGGCTACCTCTGGTGAGCACATGGAGGGCTGTGCGGCCCCCCAAAGAAATGCCACCCCACACCATGACTGACCCACTGCCAAACCCGCCATGCTGGAGGATGTTGCAGGCAGCAGAATGTTCTCCACGGCATCTCCAGACTCTGTCACGTCTGTCACATGTGCTAAGTGTGAACCTGCTTTCATCTGTGAAGAGCACAGGGCGCCAGTGGCGAATTTGCCAATCTTGGTGTTCTCTGGCAAATGCCAAACGTCCTGCAAGGTGTTGGGCTGTAAGCACAACCCCCACCTGTGGACGTCGGGCCCTCATACCACCCTCATGGAGTCTGTTTCTGACCGTTTGAGCAGACACATGCACATTTGTGGCCTGCTGGAGGTCATTTTGCAGGGCTCTGGCAGTGCTTCTCCTGCTCCTCCTTGCACAAAGGCGGAGGTAGCGGTCCTGCTGCTGGGTTGTTGCCCTCCTACGGCCTCCTCCACATCTCCTGATGTACTGGCCTGTCTCCTGGTAGCGCCTCCATGCTCTGGACACTACGCTGACAGACACAGCAAACCTTCTTGCCACAGCTCGCATTGATGTGCCATCCTATATGAGCTGCACTACCTGAGCCACTTGTGTGGGTTGTAGACTCCGTCTCATGCTACCACTTGAGTGAAAGCACCGCCAGCATTCAAAGTGACCTAAACATCAGCCAGGAAGCATAGAAACTGAGAAGTGGTCTGTGGTCACCACCTGCAGAACCACTCCTTTATTGGGGGTGTCTTGCTAATTGCCTATAATTTCAACCTGTTGTCTATTCCATTTGCACAACAGCATGTGAAATGTATTGTCAATCAGCGTTGCTTCCTAAGTGGACAGCTTGATTTCACAGAAGTGTGATTGACTTGGAGTTACAGTGTGTTGTTTAAGTGTTACCTTTATTTTTTGGAGCAGTGTATATTCTTCAAAATAGCTAAGCTTTGCCTTGATGACAGATTTGCACACTCTTGGCATTCTCTCAACCAGCTTCACCTGGAATGCTTTTCCAACAGTCTTGAAGGAGTTCCCACATATTCTTAGTACTTGTTGGCTGCTTTTCCTTCACTGTGGGGTCCGACTAATCCCAAACCATCTCAATATGGTTGAGGTTGGGGGATTGTGGAGGACAGGTCATCTGATGGAGCACTCTTTCACTCTACTTCTTGGTGAAATAGCCCTTACACATGCTGGAGGTGTGTTGGGTCAATGTCCTGTTGAAAAACAAATGATAGTCCCACTAAACCCAAACCAGATGGGCTGGTGAATCACTGCAGAATGCTGTGGTAGCCATGCTGGTTAAGTGTGCCTTAAATTCTAAATAAATCACAGACAGTGTCACCAATAAAGCACCGCCCCACCATACCACCTCTTCCTCCATGCTTCACAGTGGGAAATACATATGCGGAGATCATCCGGTTGGAACCAAAAATCTCAAATTTGGACTCAAGAGCAAAGAACAAATTTCCACCGGTCTAATGTCCATTGCTCTTGTTTCTTGGCCAATGCAAGTCTCTTCTTCTTAATGGTGTCCTTTAGTAGTGGTTTCTTTGCAGCAATTCGACCATGAAGGCCTGAGTCACACAGTCTCCTCTGAACAGTTGATGTTGAGATGAACTCTGTGAAGCATTTATTTGGGCTGCAATTTCTGAGGATGGTAACTCTAATGAACATGTCCTCTGCAGCAGAGCTAACTCTAAGCTGTACACTCACTACTTTACATTGTAGCAAAGTGTCATTTCTTCAGAGTTGTCACATGAAAAGATATACTCAAATATTTACAAAAATGTGAGGGGTGTACTCAATTTTGTGATATAATGTATCTCAAGGCCTACCTTCAAACGCAGTGCCTCTTTGCTTGACATCATGGGAAAATCTAAATAAATCACCCAAAACCTCAGAAAATAAATTGTATACCTCCACAAGTCTGGTTAATGTGCTGGGAGCAATTTCCAAACGCCTGAAGGTACCACATTCATCTGTACAAAAAATAGTATGCAAGTACAAACACCATGGGATCACGCAGCCGTCATACCGCTCAAGAAGGAGACGCGTTCTGTCTCCTAAAGATGAACGTACTTTGGTGAGAAAAGTGCACATCAATCCCAGAACAACAGCAAAGGACCTTGTGAAGATGCTGGAGGAAACAGGTACAAAAGTATCTATATCCACAGCAAAACAAGTCCTTTATCTGCATAACCTGAAAGGTCGCTCAACAAGGAAGAAGCCACTGCTCCAAAACTGCCATAAAATAGCCAGACTACGGTTTGCAACTGCACATGGGGACAAAGATCGTACTTTTTGGAGAAATGTCCTCTGGTCTGATGAAACAGAACTGTTTGGCCATAATGACCATCATTATGTTTGGAGGAAAAAGGGGGAGGCTTGCAAACTGAAGAACACCATTCCAACCGTGAAGCACGGGGGCGGCAGCATCATGTTGTGGGGGTGCTTTGCTGCAGGAGGGACTGGTGCACTTCACAAAATAGATGGCATCATGAGGAAGCAAAATTGTGTGGATACATTGAAGCAACATCTCAAGACATCAGTCAGGAAGTTAAAGCTTGGTCGCAAATGGGTTTTCCAATTAGACAATGAGCCCAAGCATAGTTCCAAAGTTGTGGCAAAATGGCTTAAGGACAACAAAGTCAAGGTATTGGAGTGGCCTTCACAAAGCCCTGACCTCAAACCTATATAACATTTGTGGGCAGAACTGAAAAAGTGTGTACGAACAAAGAGGCCTACAAACCTGACTCAGTTATACCAGCTCTGTCAGGAGGAATGAGCCAAAATTCACCCAACTTATTGTGAGAAGCTTGTTGGAAGGCTACCCGAAACGTTTGACCCAAGTTAAACAATTTAAAGGCAATGCTACTAAATACTAATTGAGTGTATGTAAACTTGTGATGAAAGAAATAAAAGCTGAAATAAATCATTCTCTCTACTGTCATTCTGACATTTCACATTCTTAAAATAAAGTGGTGATCCTAACTGACCTAAGACAGAGAATTTTTACTAGGAGTAAATTTCAGGAATTGTGAAAAACTGAGTTTAAATGTATTTGGCTAAGGTGTATGTAAACACCACTTCAAATTAGTGGATTCGGCTATTTCAGTAACACCCAATGTTCCAGTGAACAGAAATCTTAACGCTTCAGCATACAATGACATTCTATAAGATTATATTTTTCCAACTTTGTCGCAACAGTTTGGAGACGGCCCTTTCCTGTTTCAGCATGTCCATTCAGAAATGATCTGTCGATCGTTGTGGAAGATCTTGACTGGCCTGCATAGAGCCCTGACCTCAACCCCATCTAAAACCTTGGAAACGCCGACTGTTAGCCAGGTCTAATCGCCCAACATCAGTGCCCGTCCTCACTAATGTTCTTGTGGCTGAATGGAAGCACGTCCCCGCAGCAATGTTCCAACATCTGGTGGGAAGCCTTCACAGGAGAGTGGAGGCTGTTATAGCAGCAAAGGGGTGGAACAGCTCAATATTAATGCCCATGATTTTGGAATGAGATGTTCGACATGCAGGTGTCCACATACTTTTGTTTCATGTTGTGTATATTGTATAGTACCACATATCCATATCATAAACTGATTGAGGAATAGTGCAACTCTGTTGATTTATCGTACAATATATTTAACAAATGTTTTGTCATACCCATGGTATAAGGTCTGACATACCACGGCTGTCAGCCAGTCAGCATTCAGGGCTCGAGCTACCCGTTTTATATTAGGGGACATACAAAGTGTGTGCAGTAGCATGCAGGCCAGATCATCCAATCAACTATCAAAACACAAATCAATTGGCATAGTCTCTTGAAGGCAAAGTACTCTTGAAGCTTGGTATCTATAGATCCAATCTTGATAGATGTATTCCCCATGGAACGAATTGAGTGGTATCTAGATATCCAATCTTAATAGATTGTATTTCCTATGGAACGTGTTGTATTTCAGCTTGTTAATCACCAAAGAGAAGGCACTCTTCGCCCCATTGGCAGGGCTTCAGTGGGCTACTTGTATAAGTTTAATTAGTGTTGTAGAACTGACGGGCATCAAGACTCCAAGTTCCTTGAAGTTTCAGGGTTGCCTTTGGCATCACTGACTGACCACGTAATCATTGCTTGGCACATCAGGGATATGGGCTTGGTTTTCAAAAGCTTTCGCTCCACTGATTTGCTGTGCATCCATGAGATTGATCTCAGAGGTTTATCTGAAGCAACATGCGCTCGCTTCCATCCCTTTTAGATTTGGGAGGTGTCTGGCCCCAAAGGGCTTGTGTTGTGTCCTTGCATCCGCCTGGCTCGTCAGAAACAGCCACAAACACACAAGATGGTGGGGTTGGTGGTGGAGGGAGCGAGATTATGATGGAAAATACTGCCAACATCAGGAGTCGCCTGTGGCCGTTATGATTAAAGGCAGACACACTGATACTATCAACTGTTGCTTCAAAAGAAGGCAGATAACGCTGGCCAACATTCATTAGGTCTTCAACTCAATTAAACACAAACGTATTCTTATCTCTCCTATCTGTAAACGGTCAATATTTCAAAATATTGGAATGTTGGTGTGAATGTGTGATAAAATAAATATAAAAATGCTGAAAATAAGACATTTTAACAGACATTTTTATAATGGAAAAACTCTGGCATGACCATGAACTAGGTTATCTACAGGGATATTATTATTATGTTCATGTACTGATCTCACTTTTCAGGAGAGCACAGCAAAAAATGCCTCAGTAGTGATTGGGGAGTAGGAGGATTTAAGTGTACAAAAGTAAATCAAGTGTCACTAAACCAAGACTGAGGCTTGCAGCTGTTTTGAGTATTCAGAAGATGGTGCTATTTGTTGTGGTATGCATTGTTTTCATGAATTTGTTTATTTGTTCCCCATGGCTCTAACAGATGCCCTTTGCAAAAACACAGACTTTAATCTACACTGCCTGCCAGAGACTGAATAATGTTCAGAATACATATTTATACTGTATATATAGTTTTAACATCCTCCAATTTATTCCTACTTTTTCTACATCTCCTTATTCCAATCCGAGAGAGTTCTTGTAATGTATTTCTCACCAACAAAATGGTCTGACTTTAGTGCCATTAGGGCAGAGCTGTAGCTTAGTAACATAATAATGAAGCTAAGCTTAGCACTTACATCAAAGGTCACCGTGTAACAAGACTTAACTAACAGTGTGTACAGCCAAGTGGTAGGAGAAGTTAACTATCAAAGCCTTTTGCTCAAATATCTACCTCAACAGACTTCTTTGGAACCCTGTTTCTTAAGTGATAATGCCCGAGAAGTCGGTGTTTGGAGGAACTATTGGCACAGGTTACCAACCTATTCAAATAATGATTGATAGATTTTAATTAAAAACATTATTTTGATGAATTTATTCATACTATTTCATCCTTCCACAAGATATAGTCCAAAAAGAAATCTAGGGTTGCTACCCAAGCCAGCTGGTCGTTCGTTCTATTGGTTCGGTTGCGAGAGACATGACCCAGTCGTTCAGTCTTTTTGTTCTGTATCTATGGACGCGACCCAGTCGTTCGTTCTAAATGTTTCATTACCATACTGGCTGGCAACGTTCTTATCCCTTGCTTGCTAGCTAGCCAACTACAGCTAACTTACAGTCACGTCAAACAGTGCAGCCAGAATAACAACAGTAGTTGTATTTATTTAAGCTGTTTTCTAATGACATTTATTTGGATACATCCATAACAATGAGCTAATGAAGTGTGATTTCACCTGGCATAGAAAATGTGCTCACTCATCAGGACACTGTTGTTCAGAGGAGCTAGCCAACAACACAGCTAACACAATCACTTCAAACTGAAGCTGGAAAGACTGCAAACTAGCTTCGTTTGACCTTTTTTCAATTGACATTTCTTTGTATATATCCATAAAATTATGCCAGCTGATTCATGATTTCGACTGGCTGAGAAATGCTGCCTGCCTCTCTTCTTCATCCCAACTCCCAACCCCTACATGTTCATTACTATGGGACAGTTGGAGATTGAATTTGAATATCGAAACAATATTGCAAATGTCAGAGAGACAGACAGCAAGTTTTATACAAATCTTCGCTGTTGAAAACTAAAAGAAATGTGAGATAATGTCTAGATGCTTTTGAAAGTGGACATCAAGTTTATAAATTGCCTGGCTGGGCTGATGAGACAGTGGATTGCGCAGTCAGATGGAACAGAGTAAATTCGGCATTTTTAACGTCATAGATTTAGCCGGTGGTATCTTGTGGAATAGACCGGGCTGGAACCAATGAGCATTCAGGATTAGACCCACCCATTGTATAATGCACTGTAAATGCCCAACAACAGAACACTGACTATTATCTCCAATGTGTATTTTTTTTTTATGGAATATTGTCAAACGTGTTACTTTGATGGACAAGCCGAGGCAAAGCCTCCCAGAGTTCAGGTTCCACATCATCAGTCAGGCTTTGTCCCAAATGGCACCCTATTTCCTTTGTAGTGCACTACTTTGTACCAGGGCCCATAGGACTGGTACAAATGTAGTGCACGATGTAGGGAATAGGGTGCTGTTTGGGATGCTTACCTTGGTTTATAGGCCCAGTGACTGCTGTGCTTGACACTGATTAATCTGTGCTGTCTGTCTGTGTTGGCAGTCATATACTCAGAGGTCATGTAAATATACAGCATATGAATACATGTTAAGATGATAATAAGTCCCTTATATGGGGGACTTTAAATGGTTCTGGACCGGTTGTGATTGATATTTTGGTGTACAAAGCACTCTGTGAAAGTCATAGTGCCTTATAGTTCCAGAAAGCCCCATTTGTCTGCTCAACGCTACCACTCTCTCAGTGGAGCTGACTTCAAGTGTCAGGTTTCAGACCCTACATTTGCATAAGGAGTGACGTGTCACATTTTCTGCCCTATTCAGACAAATAGTCGATTCGCTGTGATATTCTCTGGCGGATTTAGAGCTCTCAACATGAAAATAATAATAATAATAATAATAATTTCATAGAATTGAAACAAGACCACTTTCTCTTGGTCACAGATGCTTGGGGTGGCAGGTAGCCTAGTGGTTAGAGCGTTGGGTCAGTAACCGAAAGGTTGGTGGATCGAATTCCCGAGCAGACAAGGTAAAAATATGTCGTTCTGAACAAGGCAGTTAACCCACTGTTCCTAGGTCGTCATTGTAAAGAAGAATTTCTTCTTAAATGACTTGCCTAGTTAAATAAAAAAATTTATGAAAGCTGAAGTTGTAACGAACCTGCATACATTTTAATGGTGTCTGTGCAGCTCAGTGGATGTTTAGGATAACATTCTCTGTCAGCAGTCATATGAAATTGTGCCAATATTGTACTGTCCCTGAGTATGATCATAGATATTTATTACGGTTGTAAAAAAAGGTAAATCTTATAGAAAGTGGTTTAGAATTTGATTGTTACTATTTTTAGAAAGCATTGCAGTCATTTTAAGCCCTATTGCATGACTTTTGTTGAATAGGAAAAACACATGATTTTGATGTATTTTAATCATATTTATACTATGTACATGAGTTTGTTTCCTCAAAAGAAACTACACCTCAGCAATTTATAACATTTCCAGTTATTGTTTATGGCCATCTCGTGAAAAATAATTAAGTTTGGGTGTGTCTATTTAGGCGGAAATCAACATTTTTCCCTATCGTTCCATTTCTGTAATTATACAAAGTCAACTAGAGAAACACTGTCCGGATACGGATGTTTTCCCTACACCTACAGATACACTGGTTCTTCCTCTGGGAAGTAGGAAGTAGGGCACATATCCTGCTACAGATTTCATCGCTAAAGTCAACAAAGTGATATCATTCACTTTTGCAGTGAGGTATACAATACTCAAATCCAACTTTTGTGCAGACAGTGAGACCAGTGTATCAGTGCATTTCCTAACCAGTATTTGTAATGTATGTATCAACGTCTCTAAGATATAATCCACTTGGATTGGTTGGAACTCGCCAATGTTTAAATTGGAATCGGTTGTGAAGCTAACAGTGGCTTCATTCTCTGGTAGTGAAAATACATATTTAGGATCTTAATTTGATCCAGTTTGCTACGGCAGGAATATTATCCTTCCGCAAAAGGAAATGTGAATTATTATATGGATTATAATTAAATGGAACATTTTTATAGGGTTTGATACATTTTTCAAAAATCAGAAGTCTGACATTTTAAAGTGTAAATTACAAACTTTTAAAACCTTTTTAAACCTTGAATACACAACACGTTTGCAATTCCAGTTAAGCAGGAACATTCTCAGCACCAAAAGAGTGATCAAATTAATTGATCATCTGTATGAATGTAGAACGGTTTCAGTGAGACCAACAGACAATCAGTTCTTACCTGTATGAATGTAGAGTCAGTGCATCAATTCTCCATAGCTTTGTTGTATTCATAGTATTCACCTCATGCAATTGCTTTCTTGTCACTGTCTTTAACAAACTGTTGACTTACAATAAGTGGAAGAAAGTTTGTTTGTCCTGTTCTTCAATCTGCCCACTATTCAGAAAGCATATCTCATCTTGCTGAACTCTAAACAAATTTGACATTTACTTCAAGTAGGGTGAGAACCACCGTCTGGCTTTCATGATGGTTAGATTGACAAGCGTTAAATATCTTCAGCCCTGTTTCTGACTGTGTGCAGCTGTATAGGATAGGAAAGTAATATCTATTATCATCACAAGAGGGCTTGTACTATTTCTGTTCCTGTTTAATGCACCAGGTCTCTGCCTGCTAGTATCCTCTCTAATGTCTCATCTATGATTCATTTTTATTACCCATGATTCCTGAGACAGTGGACCCCCTGTGGCATTTGCACAGAGACAAAGGGCAGGGCAGGAAGTTGGCTGACATCTAATCTGCAGGGAGATGTATGGCTGTTATTTATTGGGATTGCGTCCCAAATTACACTCTATAACCTACAGTGTCTGGTGTACTATATTTAACCAGGGCCTATAACGAATAGGGTTCCATGTGGGACGCAAGCTGTGTCTGCTGCGTCTGATCTCTGATTTGGTGACAGCCATGAAGGTATCAGCCATTCACGAATACATAGTCAAAATACTGCATGTAATGTCTCAAAACACAAGGTCAGGGTCTGCCTATTTCCAATAGGAAAATAAAATGAAATAAAACTCAAACTACAAACGAACCTTGCCCCTGTGTATCTGTGTAAAGCAAAACCCCAACTAGAGCTAGGACTCTCCTAGATTACTCTAAATAAAACATAATTCCCTATGCTGATTAGTCCCCTGCAGATCATTTTCTCACCTTGTCTCTGTGTACATATTCCCTATCTCCGCATTTTAAATCACATTTAATCAGCTACTGCTTTCCTCACTGGCGGAATGGTCAAAATGAAAATACAACATGAATGACAACAGCGCAAGTCTATTCATTGGTCAAAGCAACGCTACTACTGGCAGCCCAGTGTATTAATTTGTCTTAGCACGGGAATATAAACGATTGTGATTTTCTCATTTGAACAACCCTTCTTGATTCTTTATGTGGCCCTTTTTTCTGCCAGTGATAGAAACACATTGAGATAAGAGGCTGCATGGTGTAACGACCTGGCCATAGAGAGGGGTTTTTTGTTCTTTATTTTGGTTAGGCCAGGGTGTTACATTGGGTGGGCGTTCTATGTTCTGTTTCTATGTGTTTGTATTTCTTTGTTTTGGGCCGTGTGTGGCTCCCAAATCAGGTACAGCTGAAGTTCGTTGCTGTTGATTGGGAGTCACACATAAGTGCATGTTTTTCCGTTGGGGTTTTGTGGGTAATTGTTTCTGTCATTGTGTTTCACCTGACAGGACTGTTTGGCTGTCAGTTTTCTCATTTTGTTTTGTGTAGTGTTCTTTAGTAAATTAGATATGATGAACACTAACTCCGCTGCATTTTGGTCTTCTTCCGACGACAGCCCTTACAGAATTACCCACCACAAAAGGACCAAGCAGCGGAGGAAGGAGCAGCACCAGGAGAGGAGCATGATGGACTCATGGACGTGGGAACAAATCCTGGACGGAGAGGGACCATGGACTCAGGCTGGGGATTATCGCCTCCCGCAGTGGGAGATTGAAGCGGCGAGAGCGGAGAGGCGATGGTATGAGGAGAGAGAGCGCAACAGGCACAAGAGGCAGCCCCAAACATTTTTGGGGGGGCACACGGGAGTGTGGCAGAGCCAGGATTTAATTCTGGGCCAACTCCCCGTGCTTACAGGAGGTCAGGCACCGTGTTATGCGGTAAAGCGCACGGTGTCCCCAGTACGCGTTGATAGCCCGGAGCGCTCCATGCCAGCCCCCCGCAAGTGCCATGCGAGAGCAGGCATCGAGCCAGGACGGGTTGTGCCAGCTCAGTGCGTCTGGTCTCCAGTGCGCCTCCTCGGTCCAGGTTATCCTGCGCCGGCGTTGCACACTGGGTCTCCAGGGTGCTGGGAGGGTCCAGCTCGCCCAATGCTTGTTCTCCGCCGTGCCGGGCCGAAGTGGGCAGTCAGCCTGGAGTATGGGTAAAGAGCGTAAAGGCCAGAACTCCAGTGCTCCTCCACAGCCTGGTTTATCCTGTGCCTCCTCCTCGGTCCAGGCCTCCAGTGGATCTCTCCAGCCTAGTCCGTCCTGTGCCACCTCCCAGGACTAGGACTCCAGGGGGTCTCCCCATCCTGGTCAGTCCTGTGCCTACTCCACGGACCAGGTCTCCAGTGGGTCTCGCCAGTCCGGAACCGCCAGAGCCGCCCGCCAGTCAGGAGCTGCCAGAGCCGCCCGCCAGTCAGGAGCTGCCAGAGCCACCCGCCAGTCAGGAGCTGCCAGAGCGGCCCGTCTGCCCGGATCAGCCAGAGCGGCCCGTCTGCCCGGATCAGCCAGAGCGGCCCGTCTACCCGGATCAGCCAGAGCGGCCCGTCTACCCGGATCAGCCAGAGAGGCCCGTCTGCCCGGATCAGCTAGAGCGGCCCGTCTGCCCGGATCAGCCAGAGAGGCCCGTCTGCCCGGATCAGCCAGAGCGGCCCGTCTACCCGGAGCTGCCAGAGCGGCCCGTCTGCCCGGAGCAGCCAGAGCGGCCCGTCTGCCCGGATCAGCCAGAGCGGCCCGTCTGCCCGGATCAGCCAGAGCGGCCCGTCTGCCCAAAGCTGGCAGAGCGGCCCATCTGCCCGGAGCTGCCAGAGCGGCCCGTCTGCCCGGAGCTGCCAGAGCGGCCCGTCTGCCCGGAGCTGCCAGAGCGGCCCGTCTGCCCGGAGCTGCCAGAGCGGCCCGCCTGTCCTCCAGCCCAGCGTGGCCCGCCTGTCCTCCGGCCCAGCCAGAGTGGCCCGCCTGTCCTCCGGCCCAGCCAGAGTGGCCCGCCTGTCCTCCGGCCCAGCCAGAGTGGCCCGCCTGTCCTCCGGCCCAGCCAGAGTGGCCCGTCTGCCCGGATTTGCCAGAGTGGCCCGTCTGCCCGGAGCTGCCAGAGTGGCCCGTCTGCCCGGAGCTGCCAGAGTGGCCCGTCTGCCCGGAGCTGCCAGAGCGGCCCGTCTGCCCGGAGCTGCCAGAGCGGCCCGCCTGTCCTCCAGCCCAGCGTGGCCCGCCTGTCCTCCGGCCCAGCCAGAGTGGCCCGCCTGTCCTCCGGCCCAGCCAGAGTGGCCCGCCTGTCCTCCGGCCCAGCCAGAGTGGCCCGCCTGTCCTCCGGCCCAGCCAGAGTGGCCCGTCTGCCGGGATTTGCCAGAGTGGCCCGTCTGCCCGGAGCTGCCAGAGTGGCCCGTCTGCCCGGAGCTGCCAGAGTGGCCCGTCTGCCCGGAGCTGCCAGAGTGGCCCGTCTGCCCGGCCCAGCCAGAGTGGCCCGCCTGTCCTCCGGCCCAGCCAGAGTGGCCCGCCTGTCCTCCGGCCCAGCCAGAGTGGCCCGCCTGTCCTCCGGCCCAGCCAGAGTGGCCCGCCTGTCCTCCGGCCCAGCCAGAGTGGCCCGCCTGTCCTCCGGCCCAGCCAGAGTGGCCCGTCTGTCCTCCAGCCCAGCCAGAGTGGCCCGTCTGCCCGGATTTGCCAGAGTGGCCCGTCTGCCCGGAGCTGCCAGAGTGGCCCGTCTGCCCGGAGCTGCCAGAGTGGCCCGCCTGCCCTCCGGCCCAGCCAGAGTGGCCGCCTGCCCTCCGGCGCAGCCAGAGTGGCCGCCTGTCCTCCGGCCCAGCCAGAGTGGCCCGCCTGTCCTCCGGCCCAGCCAGAGTGGCCCGCCTGTCCTCCGGCCCAGCCAGAGTGGCCCGCCTGTCATCCGGACCAGCCAGAGTGGCCCGCCTGTCCTCCGGCCCAGCCAGAGTGGCCCGCCTGTCCTCCGGCCCAGCCAGAGTGGCCCGCCTGTCCTCCGGCCCAGCCAGAGTGGCCCGTCTGTCCTCCGGCCCAGCCAGAGTGGCCCGTCTGCCCGGATTTGCCAGAGTGGCCCGTCTGCCCGGCCCAGCCAGAGTGGCCCGCCTGTCCTCCGGCCCAGCCAGAGTGGCCCGCCTGTCCTCCGGCCCAGCCAGAGTGGCCCGCCTGTCCTCCGGCCCAGCCAGAGTGGCCCGTCTGTCCTCCGGCCCAGCCAGAGTTGCCCGTCTGCCCGGATTTGCCAGAGTGGCCCGTCTGCCCGGCCCAGCCAGAGTGGCCCGCCTGTCCTCCGGCCCAGCCAGAGTGGTCCGCCTGTCCTCCGGCCCAGCCAGAGTGGCCCGCCTGTCCTCCGGCCCAGCCAGAGTGGCCCGTCTGTCCTCCAGCCCTGCCAGAGTGGCCCGTCTGCCCGGATTTGCCAGAGTGGCCCGTCTGCCCGGAGCTGCCAGAGTGGCCCGTCTGCCCGGAGCTGCCAGAGTGGCCCGCCTGCCCTCCGGCCCAGCCAGAGTGGCCGCCTGCCCTCCGGCGCAGCCAGAGTGGCCGCCTGTCCTCCGGCCCAGCCAGAGTGGCCCGCCTGTCCTCCGGCCCAGCCAGAGTGGCCCGCCTGTCCTCCGGCCCAGCCAGAGTGGCCCGCCTGTCCTCCGGCCCAGCCAGAGTGGCCCGCCTGTCCTCCGGCCCAGCCAGAGTGGCCCGTCTGTCCTCCGGCCCAGCCAGAGTGGCCCGTCTGCCCGGATTTGCCAGAGTGGCCCGTCTGCCCGGAGCTGCCAGAGTGGCCCGTCTGCCCGGAGCTGCCAGAGTGGCCCGCCTGCCCTCCGGCCCAGCCAGAGTGGCCGCCTGCCCTCCGGCGCAGCCAGAGTGGCCGCCTGTCCTCCGGCCCAGCCAGAGTGGCCCGCCTGTCCTCCGGCCCAGCCAGAGTGGCCCGCCTGTCCTCCGGCCCAGCCAGAGTGGCCCGCCTGTCCTCCGGCCCAGCCAGAGTGGCCCGCCTGTCCTCCGGCCCAGCCATCGCCGCCCGTCTGCTCGGCGCAGCCATCGCCGCCCGCCAGCCGGGCGCAGCAAGGGACACCCACCAGCCGGGCGCAACAAGAGTCGCCCGCCAGCCGGGCGAAGCCAGGGTCGCCCACCAGACCTTCGGCGCGGCCAGGTGCGCCACCTAAGAGGGCGACGCCAAGGGTATGGCAGAGGCTACGTCCCGCACCTGAGCCGCCGCCGTAAGAGGGCCCACCCAGACCCTCCCCTTCAGTGTCAGGTTTTGCGGCCGGAGTCCGCACCTTGAGGGGGGGGGGTACTGTAACGCCCTGGCCATAGAGAGGGTTTTTTTGTTCTTTATTTTGGTTAGGCCAGGGTGTTACATTGGGTGGGCGTTCTATGTTCTGTTTCTATGTGTTTGTATTTCTTTGTTTTGGGCCGTGTGTGGCTCCCAAATCAGGCACAGCTGAAGTTCGTTGCTGTTGATTGGGAGTCACACATAAGTGCATGTTTTTCCTTTGGGGTTTTGTGGGTAATTGTTTCTGTCATTGTGTTTCACCTGACAGGACTGTTTGGCTGTCAGTTTTCTCATTTTGTTTTGTGTAGTGTTCTTTAATAAATTAAATATGATGAACACTAACTCCGCTGCATTTTGGTCTTCTTCCGACAACAGCCCTTACACATGGGTTCTAACCATATGAATGAATATTCATCGTTTAGGGCTTATCAACAAGACATGTTGCTTCAAAACAATACCTTAGTCACCGTCTCAACAGCCAAACACAAACTCATGTGATATTGATCATTTTGATGTCTTTGTGAATACAATTACACTATTTGATATTCGAAATGTCCAAGGTATGAAACATAAATTGGTTATAAATGTCACAAGTTGACTATACTGCGGGCATAATTGGTCATTCACGAGAGAAGATGGACTCTACCGGGTCCCGTATTGCTCAGATTTATAGCCAGCATACTTTTCAAAAGACGAATAGCCTGTTCTGATTTGAGTTAGATGTGCTTAACTCAGAATCATCTAAATCCTCCACACATCTTTTTCAATGGTCTAACATGCACCAAGCCGATTACAGGGCTCTCGTCAAAAGTTGTGCACTACGTAGGGAATAGTGTAATTTGGTACACACCCTCTGTCTCTATCCAAGCATGGAAGTGTCACCTCCAGACAGGGAGGGTCATCAAATCTCCAGCTAGTATTTTATGTGACCTAATCTTCTTAAACCTGCAGTAAAGCCATTATGTCACCACTCTACCCCTACCCCTCTAATCCTACCCCTGTACCCTTACCCTCTCTACCCCTACCCTCTCTAACCCTACCCCTATAACCCTGTACCCCTACCCTCTATACCTCTACCCTCTCTAACCATATCCCTGTACCCCTACGCTCTCTACCCCAACCCCTCTAACCCAACCCTCTCTACACTTAACCTCTATACCCCTACCCTCTCTAACCATATCCCTGTACCCCTACCCTCTCTACCCCTACCCCTCTAACCCAACCCTCTCTACACTTAACCTCTATACCCCTACCCTCTTAACGCCAACCCTGCACACCATCTTACCCCTCCTCTACCCTGATACAATCCTCAACCTGGTCTCATAGACTAGAAGTAACATAGTACATTTAAATCTGGGACACATAAATTAGCAATTTAGCTAATTAACTTTTCAACAACTTACTACTTTTATTCAACTTTGCAACTACTTAGCATGTTAGCTAAACCTTCCCCCTCCCCTAACCCTAACCCCATAAGCTAACCCTTCCCCTAACCTTAACCCCATGAGCTAACCCTTCCCCTAACCCTAACCTTAACCCCATAAGCTAACCCTTCCCCTAACCCTAACCTTAACCCCATGAGCTAACCCTTCCCCTAACTCTAACCTTAACCCCATAACGTAACCCTTCCCCTAACCCTAACCTTAACCCCATAAGCTAACCCTTCCCCTAACCCTAACCTTAACCCCATGAGCTAACCCTTCCCCTAACCTAACCTTAACCCCATAAGCTAACCCTTCCCTTAACCCCATAAGCTAACCCTTCCCTTAACCCCATAAACTAACCCTTCCCCTTCCCCTAACCCTAATCTTAACCCCATAAGCTAACCCTTCCCCTAACCCTAACCTTAACCCCATAAGCTAACCCTTCCCTTAACCCTAACACCATAAGCTAACCCTTCCCAACCCTACTCTTAACCCTAACCCCTAGCCTAGCTATAATTAGCCAACTAGCTAATGTTAGCCACTTAGTCACCTAGCTAGAATTCGTGTCATACTGTATTTTTTGTAAATTCCGATCATATAGTACATTTTGCAAATTCGGAACATTTTACATTTACATTTAGTCATTTAGCAGACGCTCATATCCAGAGCGACTTACAGTAGTGAATGCATACATTTCATACATTTTTTTTCTTCTCCATACTGGTCCCCCGTGGGAAACGAACCCACAACCCTGGCGTTGCAAACACCATGCTCTACCAACTGAGCCACACGGGACCAACATATAATATGAAATGTAATTTGGAATGGTTGACGGAAATCCACAAATTAATACATACCATACAAAATGTAACATACCATCCTACCACTCCTCTACCTCTATCCTGTCACCAAGCTACCACTCCGATACAACTACCTTTCCTACCATCCTACCACTCCTCTACCTCTACCCTGCTGCCATCCTACCACTCCTCTACCTCTACCCTGCCACCATCCAACCACTCCTCTACCCTGCCCACCATCCTACCACGCCTCTACCCTGCCCACCATGCTACAACTCCTCTACCCTGCCCACCATCCTACCACTCCTCTACCTCTACCCTGCCCACTATCCTACCACTCCTCTATCTCTACCCTGCCACCATCCTACCACTCCTTTACCTCTACCCTGCCACCATCCTACCACCTCCTCTATCCCGCCCACCATCTTACCGCTCCTCTACCTCTACCCTGCCTGCTATCCTACCACTCCTCTACCTCGACCCTGCCACCATCCTATCACTCCTCTACCTCTGCCCTGCCACCATCCTACCACTCCTCTACCCCGCCGACCATCCTACCACCCCTCTACCCTGCCCACCATCCTACCACTCCTCTATCTCTACCCTGCCACCATCCTACCACTCCTCTACCTCTACCCTGCCACCATCCTACCACCACTCTACCTCTACCCTGCCACCATCCTACCACTCCTCTACCCTGCCCACCATCCTACCATGCCCTACCCTGCCCACCATCCTACCACTCCTCTACCCTGCCACCCATCCTACCTTCCTCTACCCTGCCCACTATCCTACCACTCCTCGACCTCTACCCTGCCCACTCTCCTACCACAGCTCTACCCTGCCATTATCCTACCACTCCTCTATTCCTAACCTGCCCACCATCCTACCCCTCCTCTTACTCTACCCTGCCCACTATCCTACCACTCCTCTACCTCTACCCTTCCCACTATCCTACCACTCGACTACCCTGCCCACCATCCTACCACTCCTCTACCCTGCCTACCATCCTACCACTCCTCTACCCTGCCCACCATCCTACCACTCCTCTACCCTGCCTACCATCCTACCACACCTCTACCCTGCCCACCATCCTACCACCCCTCTACCCTGCCCACCATCCTACCACTCCTCTACCTGCCCACCATCCTACCACTCCTCTACCCTGCCCACCAACCTACCACTCCTCTACCCTGCCCACTAACCTACCACTCCTCTACCCTGCCCACCAAGCTACCACTCCTCTACCCACCATCCTACCACTCCTCTACCTGCCCACCAACCTACCACTCCTCTACCTTGCCCACCATCCTACCACTCCTCTACCCACCATCCTACCACTCCGCTACCCTAGCCACTATCCTACCACTTCTCTACCCTGCCCACCATCCTACCACTCCTCTACGCTGCCCACCATCCTACCACTCCACTACCCTGTCCACCAAACTAACACTCCTCTACCCTGCCCAGCATCCTACCACTCCTCTACCTCTAACCTGCCCACCATCCTTCCACTCCTCTAGCCTGCCCACCATCCGACCACTCCTCTACCTGCCCACCATCCTACCACTCCTCTACCCTGCCCACCAACCTACCACTCCTCTACCCTGCCCACCAACCTACCACTCCTCTACCCTGCCCACCAAGCTACCACTCCTCTACCCACCATCCTACCACTCCTCTACCTGCCCACCAACCTACCACTCCTCTACCTTGCCCACCATCCTACCACTCCTCTACCCACCATCCTACCACTCCGCTACCCTAGCCACTATCCTACCACTTCTCTACCCTGCCCACCATCCTACCACTCCTCTACGCTGCCCACCATCCTACCACTCCACTACCCTGTCGACCAAACTAACACTCCTCTACCCTGCCCAGCATCCTACCACTCCTCTACCTCTAACCTGCCCACCATCCTACCACTCCTCTAGCCTGCCCACCATCCGACCACTCTTCCACCCTGCCCACCATCCTACCACTCCTCTACGTCTACCCGGCCCACCATTCTACCACTCTACCACCCTGCCCACCATCCTACCACTCCTCTATCTCTACCCTGCCCACCATCCTACCACTCCTCTACACTGCCCACCATCCTACCACTCCTCTACCCGGCCCACCATTCTACCACTGTTCCACCCTGCTCACCATCCTACCACTCCTCTACCTCTACCCTGCCCACCATCCTACCACTCCTCTACCCTGCCCACCATCCTTCCACTCCTCTAACCTACCCACCTTCCTACCACTCACCTCTACCCTGCCATCATCCTACCACTCCTCTACCCTGCCCACCATCCTACCACACCTCTACCCTGCCCACCATCCTACCACTCCTCTACCTCTACCCTGCCCACCATCCTACCACACCTCTACCCTGCCCACCATCCTACCACTCCTCTACCTCTACCCTGCCCACCATTCTACCACACCTCTACCCCGCCCACCATCCTACCACTCCTCTACCTCTACCCTGCCCACCATCCTACCACACCTCTACCCTGCCCACCATCCTACCACTCCTCTACCTCTACCCTGCCCACCATTCTACCACACCTCTACCCTGCCCACCATCCTACCACTCCTCCACCCCTTCCTCTCAGCATATTATCTTGCAGACATTAATATTTTATATTCAAAGTTAGTTAAGTATTTAACTAGTCTGGCCATCCCAGTCCGTCCTCTCAAAAGTAGAGCATCGATATTGAAATGGAGTATATATCCTCTGAATTTCTGGTGTGAGAGAGAGCTAGTGATTATCAATACAAGTCCTTTAGCATGTTGTTTTTATTATTAAAGGATGACAAATAAGCACATATTGTGCTTGTACTTATCTTTTACTTGATCATTAAAAAAATATGAAATCCTTTCAAAGAAAAATTAGAAAATGAGAAAATAGCCTCTCAGTTCAAGCCTTGAAGATACTGTCAATGTGACACAGGCCTGGAGGTATTGTCTTCAGCACTGATTGGATGACTCAGGCCTGGAAGTATTGTCTACAGCACTGATTGGATCACTCAGGCCTGGAAGTATTGTCTACAGCACTGGTTGAATGACTCAGGCCTGGAAGTATTGTCTACAGCACTGGTTGAATGACTCAGGCCTGGAAGTATTGTCTACAGCACTGATTGGATGACTCAGGCCTGGAAGTATTGTCTAAAGCACTGGTTGAATGACTCAGGCCTGGAAGTATTGTCTACAGCACTGATTGGACGACTCAGGCCTGGAAATATTGTCTACAGCACTGATTGGATGAACATGGCTTCAGAGACTTCTCATTTGTTTGGTGATGTACTGTGCATTCTGTCTTTGCTTTGAAACCTTTGGTAGAAATAAAGCAGAGAAAGTATGGTAAGTCCCTAATCAAATCAAATCAAATTTATTTTTATATAGCCCTTCGTACATCAGCTGATATTCTCAAAGTGCTGTACAGAAACCCAGCCTAAAACCCCAAACAGCAAGCAAAGCATGTGAAAGAAGCACGGTGGCTAGGAAAAACTCCCTAGGAAAAACTCCCTAGAAAGGCCAAAAACCTAGGAAGAAACCTAGAGAGGAACCAGGCTATGAGGGATGGCCAGTCCTCTTCTGGCTGTGCAGGGTGGATATTATAACAGAACATGGTCAAGATGTTAAAATGTTCATAAATGACCAGCATGGTCAAATAATAATAATCATAGTAGTTGTCGAGGGTGCAACAAGCACGTCCGGTGAACAGGTCAGGGTTCCATAGCCGCAGGCAGAACAGTTGAAACTGGAGCAGCAGCACGGCCAGGTGGACTGGGGACAGCAAGGAGTCATCATACCAGGTAGTCCTGAGGCATGGTCCTAGGGCTCAGGTCCTCCGAGAGAAAGACAGAAAGAGAGAAAGAGAGAATTAGAGAGAGCATATTTAAATACACACAGGACACCGGATAAGACAAGAGAAATACTCCAGATGTAACAGACTGACCCTAGCCCCCCGACACATAAACTACTGCAGCATAAATACTGGAGGCTGAGACAGGAGGGATCAGAAGACACTGTGGCCCCATCCGATGATACCCCCGGACAGGGCCAAACAGGCAGGATATAACCCCACCCACTTTGCCAAAGCACAGCCCCCACACCACTAGAGGGATGTCTCCAACCACCAACTTACCGTCCTAAGACAAGGCCGAGTATAGCCCACAACGATCTCCGCCATGGCACAACCCAAGGGGGGGGCGCCAACCCAGACAGGAAGACCACGTCAGTGACTCAACCCACTCAAGTGACACACCCCTCCCATGGACGGCATGGAAGAACACCAATAGGCCAGTGACTCAGCCCCTGTAAAAGGGTTAGAGGCAGAGAATCCCAGTGGAAAGAGGGGAACCGGCAAGGCAGAGACAGCAAGGGCGGTTCGTTGCCCCAGCCTTTCCGTTCACCTTCACACTCCTGGGCCAGACTATAGTTAATCATAGGACCTACTGAAGAGATAAGTCTTCAGTAAAGACTTAAAGGTTGAGACTGAGTCTGCGTCTCTCACATTGGTAGGCAGACCATTCCATAAAAATGGAGCTCTATAGGAGAAAGCCCTACCTCCAGCCGTTTGCTTAGAAATTCTAGGGACAATTAGGAGGCCTGCGTCTTGTGACCGTAGCGTACGTGTAGGTATGTACGGCAGGACCAAATCGGAAAGATAGGTAGGAGCAAGCCCATGTAATGCTTTGTAGGTTAGCAGTAAAACCTTGAAATCAGCCCTTGCCTTAACAGGAAGCCAGTGTAGGGAGGCTAGCACTGGAGTAATATGATCAAATTTTTTGGTTCTAGTCAGGATTCTAGCAGCCGTATTTAGCACTAACTGAAGTTTATTTAGTGCTTTATCCGGGTAGCCGGAAAGTAGAGCATTGCAGTAGTCCAGCCTAGAAGTAACAAAAGCATGGATTAATTTTTCTGCGTCATTTTTGGACAGAAAATGTCTGATTTTTGCAATGTTACGTAGATGGAAAAAAGCTGTCCTTGAAACAGTCTTGATATGTTCTTCAAAAGAGAGATCAGGGTCCAGAGTAACGCCGAGGTCCTTCACAGTTTTATTTGAGACGACTGTACAACCATCAAGATTAATTGTCAGATTCAACAGAAGATCTCTTTGTTTCTTGGGACCTAGAACAAGCATCTCTGTTTTGTCCGAGTTTAAAAGTAGAAAGTTTGCAGCCATCCACTTCTTTATGTCTGAAACACAGACTTCTAGCGAGGGCAATTTTGGGGCTTCACCATGTTTCATTGAAATGTACAGCTGTGTGTCGTCCGCATAGCAGTGAAATTTAACATTATGTTTTCGAATTACATCCCCAAGAGGTAAAATATATAGTGAAAACAATAGTGGTCCTAAAACGGAACCTTGAGGAACACCGAAATTTACAATTGATTTGTCAGAGGACAAACCATTCACAGAGACAAACTGATATCTTTCCGACAGATAAGATCTAAACCAGGCCAGAACTTGTCCATGTAGACCAATTTGGGTTTCCAATCTCTCCAAAAGAATGTGGTGATCGATGGTATCAAAAGCGGCACTAAGATCTAGGAGCACGAGGACAGATGCAGAGCCTCGGTCTGACGTCATTAAAAGGTCATTTACCACCTTCACAAGTGCAGTCTCAGTGCTATGATGGGGTCTAAAACCAGACTGAAGCGTTTCGTATACATTGTTTGTCTTCAGGAAGGCAGTGAGTTGCTGTGCAACAGCTTTTTCTAAAATTTTTGAGAGGAATGGAAGATTCGATATAGGCCGATAGTTTTTTATAATTTCTGGATCAAGATTCGGCTTTTTCAAGAGAGGCTTTATTACTGCCACTTTTAGTGAGCTTGGTACACATCCGGTGGATAGAGAGCCGTTTATTATGTTCAACATAGGAGGGCCAAGCACAGGAAGCAGCTCTTTCAGTAGTTTAGTTGGAATAGGGTCCAGTATGCAGCCTGAGGGTTTGGAGGCCATGATTATTTTCATCATTGCGTCAAGAGATATAGTACTAAAACACTTTAGTATCTCCCTTGATCCTAGGTCCTGGCAGAGTTGTGTAGACTCAGGACAATGGAGCTTTGGAGGATCACCCAGATTTAAAGAGGAGTCTGTAATTTGCTTTCTAATGATCATGATCTTTTCCTCAAAGAAGTTCATAAATGTATTACTGCTGAAGTGAAAGCCATCCTCCATTTGCGAAGGCTGCTTTTTAGTTAGCTTTGCGACAGTATCAAAAAGAAATTTCGGATTGTTCTTATTTTACTCAATTAAGTTGGAAAAATAGGATGATCGAGCAGCAGTAAGGGCTCTTCGATGCTGCACGGTACTGTCTTTCCAAGCTAGTCGGAAGACTTCCATTTTGGTGTGGCGCCATTTCCGTTCCAATTTTCTGGAAGCTTGCTTCAGAGCTCGTGTATTTTCTGTATACCAGGGAGCTAGTTTCTTATGACAGATGTTTTTCGTTTTTAGGGGTGCAACTGCATCTAGGGTATTGCGCAATGTTAAATTGAGTTCCTCGGTTAGGTGGTTAACTGATTTTTGTCCTCTGACGTCCTTGGCTAGGCAGAGGCAGTCTGGAAGGGCATCAAGGAATCTTTGGGTTGTCTGAGAATTTATAGCACGACTTTTAATGCTCCTTGGTTGGGGTCTGAGCAGATTATTTGTTGCAATTGCAAACGTAATAAAATGGTGGTCCGATAGTCCAGGATTATGAGGAAAAACATTTAGATCCACAACATTTATTCCATGGGACAAAACTAGGTTCAGAGTATGACTGTGGCAGTGAGTAGGTCCAGAGACATGTTGGACAAAACCCACTGAGTCGATGATGGCTCCGAAAGCCTTTTGGAATGGGTCTGTGGACTTTTCCATGTGAATGTTAAAGTCACCAAAAATTTGAATATTATCTGCTATGACTACAAGATCCGATAGGAATTCAGGGAACTCAGTGAGGAACACTGCATATGGCCCAGGAGGCCTGTAAACAGTAGCTATAAAAAGTGAGTGAGTAGGCTGCATAGATTTCATGACTAGAAGCTCAAAAGACGAAAACGTCATTGTTTTTTTTTTGTAAATTGAAATTTGCTATCGTAAATGTTAGCAACACTTCCGCCTTTGCCGGATGCACGGGGGGTATGGTCACTAGTGTAACCAGGGGGTGAGGCCTCATTTAACACAGTAAATTCATCAGGCTTAAGCCATGTTTCAGTCAGGCCAATCACATCAAGATTATTATCAGTGATTAGTTCATTGACTATAACTGCCTTGGAAGTGAGGGATCTAACATTAAGTAACCCAATTTTGAGATGTGAGGTATCACAATCTCTTTCAATAATGGCAGGAATGGAGGAGGTCTTTATACTAGTGAGATTGCTAAAGCGAACACCGCCATTTTTAATTTTGCCCAACCTAGATCGAGGCACAGACACGGTCTCAATGGGGAAAGCTGAGCTGACTACGCTGACTGTGCTAGTGGCAGACTCCACTAAGCTGGCAGGCTGGCTAACAGCCTGCTGCCTGGCCTGCACCCTATTTCATTGTGGAGCTAGAGGAGTTAGAGCCCTGTCTATGTTCGTAGATAAGATGAGAGCACCCCTCCAGCTAGGATGGAGTCCGTCACTCCTCAACAGGCCAGGCTTGGTCCTGTTTGTGGGTGAGTCCCAGAAAGAGGGCCAATTATCTACAAATTCTATCTTTTGGGAGGGGCAGAAAACAGTTTTCAACCAGCGATTGAGTTGTGAGACTCTGCTGTAGAGCTCATCACTCCCCCTAACTGGGAGGGGGCCAGAGACAATTAATCGATGCCGACACATCTTTCTAGCTGATTTACACGCTGAAGCTATGTTGCGCTTGGTGACCTCTGACTGTTTCATCCTAACATCGTTGGTGCCGACGTGGATAACAATATCTCTATACTCTCTACACTCGCCAGTTTTAGCTTTAGCCAGCACCGTCTTTAGATTAGCCTTAACGTCGGTAGCCCTGCCCCCTGGTAAACAGTGTATGATCGCTGGATGATTAGTTTTAAGTCTAATACTGCGGGTAATGGAGTCGCCAATGACTAGGGTTTTCAATTTGTCAGAGCTAATGGTGGGAGCCGTCGGCGTCTCAGACCCCACAACGGGAGGAGTAGAGACCAGAGAAGTCTCGGCCTCCGACTCGCTTAATGGGGAGAACCGGTTGAAAGTTTCTGTCGGCTGAATAAGCGACACCGGTTGAGCATTCCTACAGCGTTTCCCTCCAGAAGCCATGAGAAAGATGTCCGGCTGCGGGGACCGTGCGAGGGGGTTTATACTAACGTTACCATCTGTACTTACTGGTGGCACAGACGCTGTTTCATCCTTTCCTACACTGAAATTACCCTTGCCTAACGATCGCGTCTGAAGCTGGGCTTGCAGCACAGCTATCCTTGCCGTAAGGCAATCGTTCTCCTGTATATTATAGGTACAACGACTGCAATTAGAAGGCATCATGTTAATGTTACTTAGCTTCGGCTGTTTGAAGTCCTGACGAACCATGTCCAGATAAAACCTCCGGGTGAAAAAGTTGAATGAAAAAAGTTGAGTGAGGGAAAAAGTAAAAATATACGGTAATGAAAAAGTAAAAAACCGTCAGGTAGCAAAGTAAGATCGGCAACAAAACGCACAGCAGCGTAAACAAGTCTGCAAGTTGTGACCGGAAACAGGAAATGGCAGAGAAAGTATGGTAAGTCCCTAATAAGTCTTTGCTAGGTAAAGCCCCGCCTTATCTCAGCTCACTGGTCAACATACAGTAGCAACACCCACCCATAGCACGCACTGCAGCAGGTATATTTCACTGGTCATCCCCAAAGCCAACTCCTCCTTTGGCCGCCTTTCCTTCCAGTTCTCTGCTGCCAATGACTGGAACGAATTGCAAAAATCACTGAAACTGGAGACTCATATCTCCCTCAATAAATTCAAGCATCAGCTGTCAGAGCAGCTTACTGATCATTGCGCCTGTACACGGCCCATCTGTATATAGCCCACCCAACTATCTCATCCCAATATTGTTTTTGTTTTTTTGCTCCTTTGCACCCCAGTATCTCCACTTGCAGATCATCTTCTGCACATCTATCACTCCAGTGTTAATGCTAAATTGTAATTATTTCACCACTTTGGCATATTTATTGGCTTACCTTCCTAAACTTACTACATTTGCACACACTGTATATAGATTGTTCTATTGTGTTATTGACTGTACGTTTGTTTATCCCATATGTAACTCTGTATTGTTTGTGTCGCACTGCTTTGCTTTATCTTGGCCAGGTCGCATTTCTAAATTATAACTTGTTCTCAACTGGCCTACCTGGTTTTATAAAAGGTGAAATAAATAAATAAATAAATAAATAAAAAACAGCAGAGAAAGTACGGTAAGTCCCTAACAGCAGAGAAAATATGGTAAGTCCTTCACAGAGAAAGTACGGTAGGTCCCTCACATCAGAGAAAGTATGGTAAGTCCCTAACAGCAGAGAAAGTACGGTAAGTCCCTAACAGCAGAGAAAATATGGTAAGTCCTTCACAGAGAAAGTACGGTAGGTCCCTCACATCAGAGAAAGTATGGTAAGTCCCTAACAGCAGAGAAAGTACGGTAAGTCCCTAACAGCAGAGAAAGTACGCTAAGTCCCTAACAGCAGAGAAAGTACAGGTAAGTCCCTAACAGCAGAGAAAGTACAGGTAAGTCCCTAACAGCAGAGAAAGTACAGGTAAGTCCCTAACAGCAGAGAAAGTACGGTAAGTCCCTAACAGCAGAGAAAGTATGGTAAGTCCCTCACATCAGAGAAAGTACGGTAAGTCCCTCACAGAGAAAGTACGGTAAATCCCTCAGAGCAGCGAAAGTACAGTAAGTCCCTAACAGCTGAATGTCACTTACTCCTTACAAAACATGTTGACGCACAAAAGTAAGCAAGCACACTATACTTTGAACTTGGAAGTCAAGGTCATTCAATTCAGATCCCAAGTTATTAAACACAGCTTTCCTTTACTCCCAACCAAACAGACTACGTTTCTATAGATTCTATAGTTTCTATAGATTATATAGGTTAATTGTGTTGAGTTACAGTACTGTACAAAGTTCACTAAAATGGTCAATCTAATTATCAAGGAGAACCCAAGTTTAATTTCACAGATTGGCAACAGCTTTCAGTTTACTCCCAGTGAAGATCACAAGGGCACATACTGTATATAGAGGATTTTGTTGCCCAGAGTCTCTGAAAGACTGTCAGACGTTGACAGCTTCCAACAATAGAAACCAAGGGGATGTGGATGTAATGTGAAAAGAGTCAAATCCTTCCTGTTACCTAAGCCGGTCTTGAACCCTGCACAAGGAGAAGTAGATGCACCTACACTAGCAATGTTCTCTTCAAGGTGGCTTCTTTCACCTTGTCACCAGATTAATAAATCATCTGTGAAAATGTAGCATCACAGTAATGGCTTTCAAAGCAAGCGGCCTTGTGGCGATAGGTGCTGTTGAAATCTCTCTTTAAAAATGAATGTGTTAAATAAAATAAAAATCTCCATTACCTATCTCTAATGTTTCCATTTCACCTTGTTTTTCAAACCTCACACACTCTGGGAAAGTAGTGTACAGAGTTACAGAAATCCAAAGTAAAGTAGTGAATGTATAAATCTGTGTGGTTCTACAAAAATAATCCAGCTAGGAGTTTTAACTCATGTCATTTAAAGAAAGTATTTATATATGCTTAACACAATACATGAACTCATTGTTTGATCACTCAAAGATTGACATTGACAGTATCTTCTAACAGGCATGACTGCCATTCTTTGTGTGACTCACTTTTGACAAATTAAAATAGCAGGTATGCCCTTCTGACAGGGGTGATGTATATTGAGAAGTGTCAGTCAGTCAGTCAGTCAGTCAGTCAGTCAGTCAGTCAGGCTCTCTCTCTCTCTACCTCTCTCTCTCTCTACCTCTCTCTCTCTCTACCTACCTACCTCTCTCTCTACCTACCTACCTCTCTCTCTACCTACCTACCTCTCTCTCTACCTACCTACCTCTCTCTCTACCTACCTACCTCTCTCTCTACCTACCTACCTACCTCTCTCTCTACCTACCTACCTCTCTCTCTACCTACCTACCTCTCTACCTACCTACCTCTCTACCTACCTACCTCTCTCTCTACCTCTCTCTCTCTCTACCTCTCTCTCTACCTCTCTCTCTACCTACCTCTCTCTCTACCTCTCTCTCTACCTACCTCTCTCTCTACCTCTCTCTCTACCTCTCTCTCTACCTCTCTCTCTACCTCTACCTCTCTCTACCTCTCTCTCTCTACCTCTCTCTCTCTCTACCTACCTCTCTCTCTACCTACCTCTCTCTCTACCTCTCTCTCTACCTCTCTCTCTCTACCTCTCTACCTCTCTCTATACCTCTCTCTATACCTCTCTCTATACCTCTCTCTATACCTCTCTCTATACCTCTCTCTATACCTCTCTCTATACCTCTCTCTATACCTCTCTCTATACCTCTCTCTATACCTCTCTCTATACCTCTCTCTACCTCTCTCTCTACATTGAGGGAACTGACAAGGTTCCTGAATGAGACCGAGGGGGGTTAATCTTGAGGCTTTTTTTTTCTGATCCGAGAAAGTTTGTAAGATCAGTACAACATGCCATGAAAAATGAGGGGCATGGTGTCCTCTCATCCAGGAAACGGTTTAGGTTGAGGAAATGGGTCACAACAGTGCGTAAAAGTTTACCTTCAGACACTGTTTAGATGTATAGTTTCTTTCTGGCACTGTGGCTTTTTGAGCTTTGCTATTGGTCTCTTTCTTTGCTGGCTTTTCTCCCACTTCTTATGGAGACTCTTCGGGTAGGCTCGCTCAATATGAATGGCGCCAGAGGAGAGAGGAGTGTGTTTGGTGAATATGTAAAAAAAATTAAAAGTACAGGTGTTGTTTCTGCAGGAGATGCAGAGTGATGTGTTGAATGAAGTCGATTGGGGGCTCTGGTGGAAAGGGGCAAGTGTGTTGAGCCATGGGACACATTTTACTGCAGGGGTGGTAGTCCTTTTTGTACCGGGTCTGTCTGTAAAAATTTGCTCGTCAAAGGAGGTGTGTAGGGGTAGGCTGCTTGTTGTAAAAGCAGAAATTAACAACATGGGTTTTGTCTTTATAAATGTGTATGCGCCTAATACTTGGAGAGAGATGGGGGTTCTATTTGGGGGTCTTAGACAGGAACTCTCACAGGTAGCGCCTGAGGAGACGCTGGTGGTCGGCGGCGACTGGAACTGTACAATGGATTTTACAAAAGACAGAAATGGGAGAAGAGCCTCATTCAGTGTCAGTGGGAGTGGTAAGGGACATCATTAATTAGTTTGACCTAGTGAACATCCCAACACAAGAAAATATACATGGGTGAAGGTTTTGGGGGCTAGGGTGAGTGCAGCCCGACTTGATCGGTTTTACATGTCCAGGAATTGGAGCAATAGGCTGTTGGGCACTACCATTCTCCCGGTGGGGTTTTCGGATCACCACATAACCATGACTCGGCTGTCTATTTCACCAGGGCCCCGGCAGGCATCCTATTGGAAGTTTAATGTAAAGCTCTTACAAGATGCCAGTTTTTGCTCAGGTTTCCAGACCTTTTGGGAAAGGTGGGGGCAGCGAAGAGAGGAGTATGAGTCTGAGTCAATGGTGGGATGTGGGGAAAGTCCAAATTCAGCTTTTCTGTCAAAAGTATACAGCTCTCTCATCCTCAGAGGCTAGGAGAGTATTGGGGGAACTCGAGCGTAGTATTAGTGAGATGGAGGTAGAGATGGTGAGACAAGGCAATGTAGACCTCCAGGCTAATTTAGCTGAATGACATAGTTTTTTCCAGGTTAAAGCAAAGGGAGCACTTGTAAGAGCTAGGTTCTCCATGCTCAAGGAGATGGATGCTCCCAGCTCCTTCTTCTTTGGTTTGGAAAGACAGAGCGGTAAAGCCAAGGGTATGCATTGTCTACGGCTGTCTGATGGGCGGGTGACCTCTGTGGTGTTGGAGATGCAGGAGCGGACTGTGGAGTTTTATACTGAGTTGTATAGGGTAGAAATGTGTGATCCTATGTGTGCTCAGCTCTTGTTCGCAGGACTCCCTAAGCTCTCTCTGGCTATCGTATGGACACTATGTCGTAGGGGGATGAAATGGACATTCCTCTGTTGTCCCATGAACTGGCAGAGGCCGCAACCCAGATGTCCCCCGGTCGTGAACCGGGGGTCGATGGACTCCCAGCGGAGTTTTATAAACAATTATGGGAAACAATTGGACAGGACTTCTTTTGCATGTTGCTTGAATGCGTCGGGGTAGGATAGTTGCTGATGAGCTGCCGTCGGGCGGCTCTGTCTCTCCTGCCAAAGAAAAGGGACTTGTGTGAACTTAAGAACTGGAGGCCTGTGGTATTGCTCTGTGCGGACTACAATATATTTGCCAAGGACCTCTAACAGACTGAAGTCCCATCTGGACTCGATAGTACATAAGGACCAAACATTTTGGTCTCTAGATCAAGAGAAGGCTTTTGATAGAGTGGACCATGAGTATCTGTTTAATGTGATGTCTGTGTTTGGGTTTGGGAAGAGTTTTTTGACCTGTGTGAAGCTGTTATATGCTGGGGCGTCATGTATGGTCAAGGTGGGAGGGGGGCTCAGTAGGCCAGTCTAGGTGAGACAGGGCATTGGACAAGGATGCCCTCTATCGGGTCAGTTATATACACTAGCTGGCTGAAGGGAACCAGCATGCGCACAGCTGAGGAAAGCTGGCGGATTGAGGTTGGACTGGCAGCCGTTCCTCATGAAGCTGGAGAGGCTGAGTACAGCAGATCTCTCAGATTTTTACTCTGCAGTGCTGAGGCCCTGGCAGCTGCTAAGGCCCACACGAGAAGGGGGTGCGGAGCCTGGGCTGTGGGTGTGGGAGGAGCGTATTTTCCACAACCCAGCCATCCCTTTGAGATCGGTTCAGTCGGCCACCCTGCAGAGGCAACTGATGGCAGCGGGTTTACAAAGGCTGGGTGACCTGCGACTGATGGGAGAGGAGGGGTGGAAAACCCCGGAAGTCCTGGCACAACAAACAGGAATAACGTCTCTTAGGCTGCTGGAGAGATTCCTGGAGGAGGTCTGAGCCGGCTAAGGGGGGTGTTTGAGCGGCAAAAGGGGGAGGGGCCACCAATGTTTCCGCCACTGCAGGTGATGGCAGAGACTGGAGACTGGCAAGGAGTTCTGGGGGACTTGTTAGATTTTAACACTCCGAGCCTGGGGGAGTTTGAAGGGGTGGGAAGTACAACCTCTGCGTTAAGGTAAGGAACATTAGGAGCCTAACAGGAGTGAAGGCACATCAGTGGCAGGGGGTATGTGGGACGGAGAGTATGGTGGGTTTTAGATGGAGGGGGCTTTACAAACCCATAGTACCAAAGAGGTCAAGGGACCTCCAGTGGAGGGTTCTTCATGGAGCCCTGGCCACTAACAGCTGGTTGGTATGGGTTGAACCGGGAATCAGGCAGGGGTGTCCTTTCTGTGTTATGAAAAAAACTGTGATTCATGTGTTTTCTGTGTGCACCAGGTTAATTCCATGAATGTTGCTGTTGGAATGTCTGTGTGAGAGGTTGGGGGTGGTTTTTACTGTTGGGATGTTTATAATGGGGTACAGGTATTCGAATAAGGAGAAGGCCAAATGTGTTTGGTTGAATTTTCTGTTTGCTCAGGCGAAGTTGGCTATTTGGCTAACAAGGAGGAACAGGGTCAAAGGTGGGGGGATAACAGACCCTTTTCTTTTATTGAATGGGATGGTCTCTATGCGCCTTAGGGTATAATTTGAGTTCTATAGAATGATAAAAAGTGTGGAGATGTTTCAGGAGATATGGTGTGTTGGGGGGGGGCTGTCTGTATAGCTGGGGAAGATGTTTTGGATATACGGTTGTAGAAGTGGTAAGGTTTTTTTGGTTATTGTGATGTGTGGTGGTGTTTTGTATTGTGTGGTAGAGGGAAAGGTGAGTATGGTACATGTATGCAGTACAGGATATATTTTGGTGTTTTATTTTTAAGGGGGTGGTGAGTTTTAATGAA
Source organism: Salmo salar (assembly GCF_965601325.2). Taxonomy (NCBI): domain Eukaryota; kingdom Metazoa; phylum Chordata; class Actinopteri; order Salmoniformes; family Salmonidae; genus Salmo; species Salmo salar. The sequence continues at coordinate 7,217,754 of NC_138295.1, read as the reverse complement.
ATGAGAATGTTTCATTAAAGAAAGACCAAAAGTTTCTCTCTCTCGCTCTCTAACCATTTGAAAGAAGGCAATCCGTTATCTCCATTATTTTTATTGGATGTGTTTTTAAAGAAAGACACTGGGAAGACACACTCCCTATGTCAGGGTAGAGAGAAGACAGAGTCTACAGCACCTCCACCAACAGATACTCCCTGTGGTGTAAAGTACTTAACTTAATATACACTGCTCAAAAAAATGAAATAATCTTATTAAATACTTTTTTCTTTACATAGTTGAATGTGCTGACAACAAAATCACACAAAAATAATCAATGGAAATCCAATTTATCAACTCATGGAGGTCTGGATTTGGAGTCACACTCAAAACTAAAGTGGAAAACCACACTACAGGCTGATCCAACTTTGATGTAATGTCCTTAAAACAAGTCAAAACGAGGCTCAGTAGTGTGTGTGGCCTCCACGTGCCTGTATGACCTCCCTACAACGCCTGGGCATGCTCCTGATGAGGTGGCGGATGGTCTCCTGAGGGATCTCCTCCCAGACCTGGACTAAAGCATCCACCAACTCCTGGACAGTCTGTGGTGCAACGTGGCGTTGGTGGATGGAGCGAGACATGATGTCACAGATGTGCTCAATTGGATTCAGGTCTGGGGAACGGGCGGGCCAGTCCATAGCATCAATGCCTTCCTCTTGCAGGAACTGCTGACACACTCCAGCCACATGAGGTCTAGCATTGTCTTGCATTAGGAGGAACCCAGGGCCAACCGCACCAGCATATGGTCTCACAAGGGGTCTGAGGATCTCATCTCGGTACCTAATGGCAGTCAGGCTACCTCTGGCGAGCACATGGAGGGCTGTGCGGCCCCCCAAAGAAATGCCACCCCACACCATGACCGACCCACCGCCAAACCGGTCATGCTGGAGGATGTTGCAGGCAGCAGAACGTTCTCCACGGCGTGTCCAGACTGTCACGTCTGTCACATGTGCTCAGTGTGAACCTGCTTTCATCTGTGAAGAGCACAGGGCGCCAGTGGCGAATTTGCCAATTTTGGTGTTCTCTGGCAAATGCCAAACGTCCTGCACGGTGTTGGGATGTAAGCACAACCCCCACCTGTGGACATCGGGCCCTCATACCACCCTCATGGAGTCTGTTTCTGACTGTTTCAGCAGACACATGCACATTTGTGGCCTGCTGGAGGTCATTTTGCAGGGCTCTGGCAGTGCTCCTCCTGCTCCTCCTTGCACAAAGGCAGAGGTAGCGGTCCTGCTGCTGGGTTGTTGCCCTCCTACGGCCTCCTCCACGTCTCCTGATGTACGGGCCTGTCTCCTGGTAGTGCCTCCATGATCTGGACACTACGCTGACAGACACAGCAAACCTTCTTGCCACAGCTCGCATTGATGTGCCATCCTGGATGAGCTGCACTACCTGAGCCACTTGTGTGGGTTGTAGACTCCGTCTCATGCTACCACTAGAGTGAAAGCACCGCCAGCATTCAAAAGTGACCAAAACATTAGCCAGGAAGCATAGGAACTGAGAAGTGGTCTGTGGTCACCACCTGCAGAACCACTCCTTTATTGGGGGTGTCTTGCTAATTGCCTATAATTTCCACCTGTTGTCTAGTCCATTTGCACAATAGCATGTGAAATTTATTGTCAATCAGTCTTGCTTCCTAAGTGGACAGTTTCATTTCACAGAAGTGTGATTGACTTGGAGTTACATTGTGTTGTTTAAGTGTTCCCTTTATTTTTTTGAGCAGTATACTTTAAAGTAATACTTAAGTAGTTTTTTGGGGTATGTGTACTTTACCTCACTTCCTTCCTAAAGAAAATAATTTACTTTTTACTCCATATATTTTCCCTGACACCCAAAAGTTACATGTTGAATGCTTAACAGGACAGGAAAAGGGTCCAATTCACACGCTTATCAAGACAACATCCCAGGTCATCCCTACTGCCTCTGATCTGGTGGACTCATTAAACACACATGCTTCATTTGTAAATTATGTCTCAGTGTTGGAGTGTGCTCCTGGCTCTCCGTAAATAAAATATAAAACAATAATATGGTGCCATCTGGTTGACTTAATAAGGAATTTGACATTATTTGTACTTTTACTATTACTTTTTAAGTATATTTAAAACAAAATACTTCTAGACTTTTACTCAAGTATTATTTGACCAGGTGACTTTCAGTTTTACTTCAGTCATTTTCTATTAAAAGGCATCTTTACTTTTACTCAAGTATGACAACTGGGTACTTTTTCCACAAACAAATACTCCCTATGTAGAGATGAGAGCCTAAAGCACCTCCACCAACAAGTACTGCAGATGGCCTTCAAACATTCACGACCGTTACTTTTACTTCAATAAATTTTATTTTTCATATTTTACTGACGCAACAATGTGCAAATTCATCTCCAATGAATAATATATTAATTGAAAGAACTAAAGTTAGTGAACACGGAATCAATAAGATCATTTTAATCTTAGCCAGCCATTAATGCCATTTTATTACAGAATCTAATGATGTAAATATGCCAATTTACATTTGAGGACAGAAACAATGAGTGTTGCTGAGATAAAGGGAAACACTGAGGTGGGGAAAATGAGCCAGAGTTCATTCATGAAGTCCTATTATTACTTCAAAACATGAACCCTTTTGTGGTTTTCGGGTCTGTGGGACCCATTTTCAATGTTTTCTAAAAGAGAAATCATACAAATAATTATTTTTTAAACCTGAGACTGATTGGCCTTGGCTCATTTTCTGTGAAGAACATGTAAAATAACATATTTTCACTGAGTGCATACTGTGCACCCCCTACACATTTATATTACATATGTGGTGTTCTGGTCCACTGGACCCGAGGCTAATAAAAGTGTGTTTGTAGGTGAAAAGAAGTAAAAAACAAACAAAAATATTTGCTGTGTGCCTTCACTCTGTCTTCCTCCTCCTCCCTGGGCCTGCTGTTTCAACATAGCTCAAATAACCTGTCTGTCTCCCTGCCTGTCTGCCTGTCTCCCGCTTTTCTCAGATTCTTTACCCTTTGTAGTGTGCGAAACTACTCAATGTCTTGCGGGAACATTGACAATGTTATTACAATACATTATTTCGATACATTGTAAAACATTTTGTATATTCCTACACTATACCCCCAGCCAGGTGCAAATTGGGGGAGGGACACAACAAATAAATAGCTTTGCATGTGTGGCTCCTGAGCACAATCAATCAGTATGGCAAAAATAATCTCTGCTCAGAGGGCCTTAGAACGTTTTTTTTTGCAGAGAGAGAGGCTGGTGTGGAAGGAGCATCTTCCACTTTGAAAGATGAAGAAATTTCAGAATATGAGGGTCATGTCTCTGTCAATTCAGTCTGACAGTGACATGGAAGAAGAGGATGAGATTGACCCTCAGCCAGACCCAGGACCAGCCCTTCTGCAGCCAGCCCCAGGACCAGCCCGTCAGCAGCCTGCCCCAGGACCAGCCCTTCTGCAGCCAGCCCCAGGACAAGCCCTTCTGCAGCCAGTCCCAGGACCAGCCCGTCAGCAGCCTGCCCCAGGACCAGCCCTTCTGCAGCCAGCCCCAGGACAAGCCCTTCTGCAGCCAGCCCCAGGACCAGCCAGTCAGAAACCAACTCATCAGCAGCCTGCAGGAGGAGAAAAATATGGATATAAAAAAAATTGTGAAATTGAATGGTCTTCTTACCAAAGGAATGAGCCACCCCGAATGGCTGCCAATGTGATAAGGATGCAACCAGGGCCGACGCAGATGGCGGTTACTCATGTGCAGGACATAAAGTATTTTATTGAGCAGTTCATCCCAGACACCATCCAGAAATGTATTCTGGACTGCACTAATTTGGAGGGAAGGCGTGTTTTTGGAGAGAGATGGACCAAAGTCATTTACATGCATACTTTGGTGTTCTTTTCAGATCCAATAGGGAATCCACATAATCCCTGTGGGATGGAGAAACTGGCAGAGAACTTTTCCGTGCAACAAAGTCTCTGGAAAACTTCCACATTGTTTCCAGGATTATCCGCTTCGATAACCAAGACACCAGACAAGCTCGGCGGCAGAGAGACAAGCTAGCTGCAATCAGGTCAGTGTGGGACAAGTGGGTGGATCACCTTCCCCTGTTTTTTAACCCTGGGCCCAGCGTTTCTGTTGATGAGCAGCTTATGCCATTTAGATGGCCGCTGCCCCTTCAGGCAGTACATACCATCTAAACCTGCAAAATGTGGAATCAAGATCTGGGCTGCCTGTGATTCCGCTTCTTCGTATGTGTGGAACTTGCAAGTGTTTACAGGGAAGCCAGATGGAGGAGACCCTGAGAAGAACAAAGAGATGCGCGTTGTCTGGTAGTGACACAGGGACTCTGTGGCCACAACATCACATGCGATAACTTTTTTATTTCGCACTAGCTGGGATAGGAGCTCCTCAAGAGGAAGCTGACGATGGTAGGAACAGTACAAAAAAAGAAGCCAGATATCCCACCTCAGCTGTTGAATACATGGAATAGGCCTATCAATTCCTCTACGTTTGTGTTCATGACCGACACGTCCCTAGTGTCCTACGTGCCAAAGAAAGGCAAAAATGTGGTTCTCAAGAGTACGCTGCATAGGGATGGGAGAATCTGTGGTCAGGAACATCAACAACCATAAATCATAATGGATTACAATGCCACAAAAGCAGGGGTAGACAAGCAGGTGTGGACAATTTAGACAAGCTGGTGACTAGCTAAAGCTGCAAAATAAGAACCCTTCGATGGCCAGTTGTGATATTCTTCAACCTCTTGGACATCTCGGCGTACAACGCGTTTGTCATCTGCATGGCATTGAACCCAGATTATAACAGAGGAAAGCTCTCAAGGAGCTGGTCAAGGCATTGGTAAGAGGCTCCCGAGTGCCTCAGCGGTCTAAGGTAATGCATCTCAGTGCTAGAGGCATTACTACAGAACCTGGTTCAAATCTGGGCTGTATCACATCCGGCCGTGATTGGGAGTCCCATAGGGCGGCACACAATTGGCCCAGCGTCGTCCAGGTTTGGCTGGGGTAGGTCATCATTGAAAATAAGAATTTGTTCTTAACTGACTTGCCTAGTTAAAAAAAGGTTAGATTTAAAAAATAAAAACAAATATATATACATACACATACACACACACATACAGTTGAAGTCGGAAGTTTACGTACACCTTAGCCAAATACATTTAAACTCAGTTTTTTACAATTCTTGACATTTAATCCTAGTAAAAATTCCCTGTCTCAGGTCAATTAGGATCACCACTTTATTTTAAGAATGTGAAATGTCAGAATAATAGTGGAGAGAATGATTTACTGCAGCTTTTATTTCTTTCATCACATTCCCAGTGGGTCAGGAGTTTACATACACTCAATTCGTATTTGGTAGCATTGCCTTTAAATTGTTTAACTAAGGTCATACGTTTGGGGTAGCCTTCCACAAGCTTCCCACAATTAGTTGGGTGAATTTTGGCCCATTCCTCCTGACAGAGCTGGTGTAACTGAGTCAGGTTTGTAGGCCTCCCTGCTCGCACACACTTTTTCACATCTGCCCACAAATGTTCTATAGGTTTGAAGTCAGGGCTTTGTGATGGCCACTCCAATACCTTGACTTTGTTTCCTTAAGACATTGTGCCACAACTTTGAAAATATGCTTGGGGTCATTGTCCATTTGGAAGTCCCATTTGCAACCAAGCTTTAACTTCCTGTTGGATGTCTTGAGATGGTGCTTCAATATATCCACATTACATTTTACATTTTAGTCATTTAGCAGACGCTCTTATCCAGAGCGACTTACATTTCATACATTTTCATTTCTTCTGTACTGGTCCCCCGTGGGAATTGAACCCACAACCCTGGCGTTGCAAACACCATGCTCTACCAACTGAGCCACACGGGACCACATAATTGTCATTCCTCATGATGCCATCTATTTTGTGAAGTGCACCAGTCCCTCCTGCAGCAAAGCACCCCCAAACCATGATGCTGCCACCCCCATGCATCACGGTTGGGAAGGTGTTCTTCGGCTTGCAAGCCTCCCCTTTTTTCCTCCAAACATAACGATGGTCATTATGGCCAAACAGTCCTATTTTTGTTTCATCAGACCAGAGGACATTTCTCCAAAAAGTACGATCTTTGTCCCCTTGTGCAGTTGCAAATCATAGTCTGGCTTTTTTATGTCGATACAGGACTAATTTTTCTATGGATATAGATACTTTTGTACCGGTTTCCTCCAGCATCTTCACAAGGTCCTTTGCTGTTGTTCTGGGATTGATTTGCACTTTTCGAACCAAAGTACGTTCATCTCTACACAGAATGAGTCTCCTTCCTGAGCTGTATGACGGATGCGTGGTCCAATGGAGTTTATACTTGCATACTATTGCTTATACAGATGAACGTAGTACCTTCAGGCGTTTGGAAATTGCCTCCAAGGATGAACCAGACTTGGAGGTCTACAATGATTTTTCTGAGGTCTTGGCTGATTTCCTTTGATTTTCCCATGATGTCGAGCAAAGAGGCACTGAGTTTCAAGTTAGGCCTTGAAATACATACACAGATACACCTCCAAATTACTCAAATGATGTCAATTAGCCTATCAGAAGCTTCTAAAGCCATGACATCATTTTCTGGAATTTTCCAAGCTGTTTAAAGGCACAGTCAACTTAGTGTATGTAAACTTCTGACCCACTGGAATTGTGAAACAGTGAATAAGTGAAATAATCTGTCTGTAAACAATTGTTGGAAAAATTGCTTGTGTCATGCACAAAGTAGATGTCCTAACCGACTTGCTAAAACTATAGTTTGTTAACAAGACATTTGTGCAGTGGTTGAAAAACGAGTTTTAATTGCATGTAAACTTCCGACTTTAACTGTGTGTATATATATATATATATATATATATATATATATATATATATATATATATACTGCTCAAAAAAATAAAGGGAACACTTAAACAACACATCCTAGATTTGAATGAAAGAAATAATCTTATTAAATACTTTTTTCTTTACATAGTTGAATGTGCTGACAACAAAATCACACAAAAATAATCAATGGAAATCCAATTTATCAACCCATGGAGGTCTGGATTTGGAGTCACACTCAAAATTAAAGTGGAAAACCACACTACAGGCTGATCCAACTTTGATGTAAAGTCTTAAAACAAGTCAAAATGAGGCTCAGTAGTGTGTGTGGCCTCCACGTGCCTGTATGACCTCCCTACAACGCCTGGGCATGCTCCTGATGAGGTGGCAGATGGTCCCCTGAGGGATCTCCTCCCAGACCTGGACTAAAGCATCTGCCAACTCCTGGACAGTCTGTGGTGCAACGTGACGTTGGTGGATGGAGCGAGACATGATGTCCCAGATGTGCTCAATTGGATTCAGGTCTGGGGAATGGGCGGGCCAGTCCATAGCATCAATGCCTTCCTCTTGCACGAACTGCTGACACACTCCAGCCACATGAGGTCTAGCATTGTCTTGCATTAGGAGGAACCTAGGGCCAACCGCACCAGCATATGGTCTCACAAGGGGTCTGAGGATCTCATCTCGGTACCTAATGGCAGTCAGGCTACCTCTGGCAAGCACATGGAGGGCTGTGCGCCCCCCCAAAGAAATGCCACCCCACACCATGACTGACTCACCGCCAAACCGGTCATGCTGGAGGATGTTGCAGGCAGCAGAATGTTCTCCACGGCGTCTCCAGACACTGTCACGTCTGTCACATGCTCAGTGTGAACCTGCTTTCATCTGTGAAGAGCACAGGGCGCCAGTGGCGAATTTGCCAATCTTGGTGTTCTCTGGCAAATGCCAAACATCCTGCACGGTGTTGGGCTGTAAGCACAACCCCCACCTGTGGACGTCGGGCCCTCATACCACCCTCATGGAGTCTGTTTCTGACCGTTTGAGCAGACACATGCACAATTGTGGCCTGCTGGAGGTCATTTTGCAGGGCTCTGGCAGTGCTTCTCCTGCTCCTCCTTGCACAAAGGCGGAGGTAGCGGTCCTGCTGCTGGGTTGTTGCCCTCCTACGGCCTCCTCCACGTCTCCTGATGTACGGGCCTGTCTCCTGGTAGCGCCTCCATGATCTGGACACTACGCTGACAGACACAGCAAACCTTCTTGCCACAGCTCGCATTGATGTGCCATCCTGGATGAGCTGCACTACCTGAGCCACTTGTGTGGGTTGTAGACTCCGTCTCATGCTACCATGCTACACCGCCAGCATTCAAAAGTGACCAAAACATCAGCCAGGAAGCATAGGAACTGAGAAGTGGTCTGTGGTCACCACCTGCACAACCACTCCTTTATTGGGGGTGTCTTGCTAATTGCCTATAATTTCCACCTGTTGTCTATTCCATTTGCACAACAGCATGTGAAATTTGTTGTCAATCAGTGTTGCTTCCTAAGTGGACAGTTTGATTTCACAGAAGTGTGATTGACTTGGAGTTACATTGTGTTGTTTAACTGTTCCCTTTATTTTTTTGAGCAGTGTATATATATATATATTATGTCCATGTTTTGTGACAGGAAAACAGTTAGTAACAGTTATGTTCTTACCTTCATGTCTGCGGCCCACATTTGGTGTCTCACTCCTGGCCCTGTTGGAAAACAATCATGTTTTATCTTTTAAATTCATTAAAAAAATAATAAATGTTATTTATAATAATTTTTAAAAACAATTTTTACCCCTTTTTCCTCCCCAATTTCATGGTATCCAATTGTTAGTTTACAGTCTTGTCCCATCGCTGCAACTCCCTTACGGACTCAGGAGAGGCAGAGGGTGAGAGCCGTGTGTCCTCCGAAACACAACCCAACCAAGCCGCACTATTTCTTGACAATGCCTGCTTAATCCAGAAGCCAGCCGCACCAATGTGTCGGAGGAAACACCGTAAGCCTGGCGACCATGTCAGTGTGCTTTGCGCTCTGCCCACCACATGAGTCGCTAGTGCGCGATGGGACAGGAACATTGCTGCCGGCCAAACCCTCCCCTAACCCGGATGACGCTGGGCCGCCCCACAGAGCCTGGACTCTAACCAGAAACTCTAGTGACCACTGCACCACTCGGGAGGCTCAGAAACAATAATGTTCCATTGAAGATATAAGTAAATACTGTGCAAGAGAAAGCAGATAGGCAAAGTCTCAAATGGGCTAAGTGAATGTAGCATTATATACCTCCATGGATATCACATCCACATGGTGCTGTGGTGAATATGAGGCTGGGGATGGCCATTGCCCTAATGGAAAGACAATAGATTAGCTAACTAGATGCCTAAAGGGTATTTTTCTCCTCTGAATGTAGCTAACTACATAGCTATAACGTTAGTCAATGTTGTTAGTTAGATCGCAAACATCTAAGCTAATGTTAGCAAGCTAGCTGAGAAACTCAGTTTGAAAGGACACAATCAGATAGCAAACTAGCTAGCCAATTTAACCACATTTACCATCATTTAGCTAGCAACGTTTAAAGTTGATGTTTCTAGCAGGCTATCTAACGTAAAATAGCTAGTTAACTAGGCTAGCTAACGTAGATAGCTTGCATTATTGACCTTGTTGATGTTACACAAGCAAAACTACTCACAAATGAAGGAAAGCAATACAGTTACTTTGCATTCCAATCTGGTGCATGAACAAATGAGAAAAAAAGAAAAAAGTTAGCTAAGCTATCTAGCTAGCGAGGTATATTGTCTCCCACTAATGAGCCACTGACTGCACGCAAGATAAAAAAAATCCAGGCTAGCGAGTTTGTGCTCGATCTATATCGTTGACTGAATGCTTGCACCTAGTTTAAATTATTATTATTTTTAAATTCACCTTTATTTAACCAGGTTTGCCAGTTGAGAACAAGTTCTCATTTACAACTGCGACCTGGCCAAGATAAAGCAAAGCAGTGTGACAAAAACAACAACAGAGTTATACATAAACAAACATACAGTCAATAACACAAAATAAAAAACAATAGAAAAATATATGTACAATGTGTGCAAATGTAGAAGAGTAGGGAGGTAGGCAGTAAATATGCCCAAGGGGCAAAAATAATAGCAATTTAACATTAACACAGGAGTGATAGATGTGCAGATGATGATGTGCAAGTAGAGATACTGGGGTGCAAAAGACTAAGAGGGTAAGTAATAATATTGGGACGAGGTAGTTGGGTGGGCTATTTACAGATTGGCTGTGTACAGGTACAGTGATCGGTAAACTGCTCAAACAGCTGATGCTTAAAGTTTGAGAGGGAGATACAAGACTCCAGCTTCAGAGATTTTTGCAATTCATTCCAGTCATTGGCAGCAGAGAACTGGAAGGAAAGGCGGCCAAATGAAGTGTTGGCTTTGGGGATGACCAGTGCAATATACCTGCTGGAGCGCGTGCTACGGGTGGGTGTTGCTATGGTGACCAGTGAACTGAGATAAGGCGGGGCTTTACCAAGCAAAGACTTGTAGATGATCTGGAGCCAGTGGGTTTGACGACGGATATGCAGTAAGGGCCAGCCAACGAGAGCATACAGGTCGCAGTGGTGGGTAGTATATGGGGCTTTGGTGATAAAAACGGATGGCACTGTGATAGACTACATCCAGTTTGCTGAGTAGAGCGTTGGAGGCTATTTTGTAAATGACATCGCCGAAGTCAAGGATCGGTAGGATAGTCAGTTTTACGAGGGTAAGTTTGGCGGCATGAGTGTTGCGAAATAGGAAGCTAATTGTAGATTTAATTTTGGATTGGAGATGCTTAATGTGAGTCTGGAAGGAGAGTTTATAGTCTAACCAGAAAGCCATAGTGTATTATTGTTCTGGATTTCCAAATGTTCGCTGGGGATAAATAAAACAATTAAACTTTTCTTTAGTTCCAAAAGCTTGTGCAATTGTATTTCCCAAAAGCTAGCTAGGCAGTATAAAATAAGTTTGAAAACTCGATGGAGGATGGTTTGCACAAATGTTAGTTACCACAGCCAAAGTCAAAAAATGTCTATCATAAAAAAATCTATGAAAACAAATATTTGCTTTTGGGTATTAATTTAAGGTTAGGGTTAGGTTTAAAATCACAATTTAAAAATATATTTTTTTAAATAGGCAGGGTTTATGACTGTGGATGTGGTAACTAATGACAACCATAGAGGATGGTAGCTGCTTAGAACGTACTGTTGAGGCCTTTCCTCTTCTTCTGTGGTGTTTAAGATCTGCCGCCACTTACTGTACATTGTGATCAACAATTTTATTCAAGTGGGTGAGGCGGTATATTTACTGCCAGTAAGGAACCGTTTGTATTGCCTCAATGGTAAAAAAGTAGGCTATTTTTGGGGGGGGAAAAAATCTGTATATTATGAATCTTCTTAAACTGTAAATGATTAGATGTAGGCCTATCACTTTTTGTCATCGGCAATGATTGTAAATGGATTATGTCCACATTAAATTAAAATCACAACAAATGTAAGGTATTTACATTATAGAAACAACAAAAACAGCTTTGCAGCCTCTGGCTGACTGTGGTTATCTGGAAGGTGGCAGGCCGAATTTGAGATAAAGAAAATTCTTGCTATTGTCTTTCAAATTAACACATGGCTAGATGGCTTGCCTAGGGCTTATAGCTGTCCTCTGAGCGGAGGCTAAACAACAGAGATGCAAAAGCGGCCTGCCGAGGGCTTATAGTGGTCCTCTGAGTTAGGGCTACCCGCCAGAGATGCAAATAATTTCCTTGAACGGAAAACTCCACTCGCTCGCTGGAGGTACAAATGTATAGCCTTGGGCGTAAATCCAGTGGAAAACAGCAAGCAGGAGGAAATGTTTACTAGCTAAAAGCTAACATTTGGAATTGTTTTAAGATGGTCATACTATGGATAATTTAGCTATTTGATTTAGAACCCATTTAGGTATGAAATGTTATCAATTTAGAATAAGGCTGTAACATAACAAAATGTGGTAAAAGGGAAGGGGTCTGAATACTATCCGAATGCACTGTAGAAGGCATTTAGCTCGACTGGTAGGCATGCGTCACTGGGAATCATGAGGCTGGGTTTTCCTTTGTAATCCGGGATAATTTGCAAGGCCTGCCACATCCGTCGAGTGTCAGGATTCAATCTTAGTCTGTTTGATGGCTCATCGGAGATCATAACTGGATTTCTTATAAGCGCCCAGATTAGTGTCTTGCTCCTTGAAAACGGCAGCTCTAGCCTTTAACTCCGTGAGGATGTTGCCTGTAATCCATGGCTTCTGGTTGGGGTATGTACGTACGGTCACGACGTCATCGATGCACTTATTAGTGAAACCGGTAAGTGATGTGGTAAACTTCTCCATGTTATCGGATGAATCCCTGAACTTATTCTAGTATGTTGCTAGCGAAACTATCTTAGCATCCGATTCATCAGACATATTCATCGGGTCACTGGTACTTCCTGTTTGAGTTTTTGCTTCTAAGCAGAAAGCAGGAGGATAGAAATATGTTCTGATTTGCAGAAGGGAGGGTGAGAGAGGGCCTTGTATGTATTTCTGGAGTAAAATGGATCTAGAGTTTTGTAGACTCTAGTTAAAAAGGTGACATGTTGGTAAAAAAATACGTATGCTGACGTTCCTGGAATGCAATTTGGGGTTTTAAGTGTTTGATTGACACAAAATAAGGGCTCATAAATTGGTGATACTTAAGCCAAGCGGAATTTATGACGTTACAGTCATTTAGTAAAGGTAATAGAAGGTGTGACTTCAACATTTCTCAGTATTCATTTTGACAGGCCCTCCTCACTCCTCTAATCCTCCTGCCTGGTGTGAGCTTTACACAGTCTCACTCTGATCATCCTACCTGGTGTGAGATTTACACAGTCTCTATCTCACGCTGATCATCCTACCTGTCTTATTCTTATCTTTTTTTACTTTTGATCTTGTCTTTTCCCCCTGAAGACCATGCGTGTGCTTTGTATGCTCCAGTAAGAGAGGATAAGCCATGCTTTCCTAGTTACACATATCAAGTGCTTAAGAAACCAAGAGCCACAAGGACTCTCTACATCCACTTTGAGTCTCCAAATTGGGATTTAGGAGGGTAAAAAAAATAACTTTCTTCAAAATAGGCTTATTCTGAAGACATCCTTGAGCTGACAAAGCAAATAGAATATTGTAAAATATGTACGCTTTGTATTTACCAGATGGTTCAGTTTCTTATATTACACGTTTAACTGAGTGTACTTCAAAAGGAGTCAACATTAGCATTTATTTTTTATCTTGACAGGAAAAGGGATGTCACATTTTTATTCCTTTCCTTCAAATCAAGGATAGACAATATGATGTACAGCATGCACGAGAATCTTCTAATAATACAGTACAATGCAAAACAACATTATTATGCAAAAGCTTTCATCTGAAAATAGCAATTTGTATTGAGAGTTTTAGAAACCAACTTTCCAAAAACTAGAGACAGAAAGTGTCTGTAAAAGATGTGGAACTGCATGCTATATGAATTGTCCATATTATGAGTAAAACTCTTGGGGACAGTTTCCCTGACACAGATTAAGCCTAATCTCTACTGAAAATACTTTTCAGTCAAGGGCAAGGCCTAATCTGTGTCCGGGAAATCGTCCTTTTGTGACCTAAGTGTTATGAACTAAGCGATTGGGGTTGCTATGGTGACTGGTGGAAGTTCTGTTCAACAACTGACTTGCTTATGACTCAACGTAGCCTCAAGACGTACCAAAATCAACTCTTGATGATGGCGGCAGAGTTGGGTTAACGCTGTGCATTAAACATTAAGTGGCTAACATGTCTTCCCCATCAATTTACCGTCGCTTCTCTTGCTTAAACAAACGATTGTCAGCACAACGCAAATGAATGAACGCCTGCCTTACAGTTGTTGACCTTCTTTCTCTACAGGTACAATGCAATCTAGTCAGATCAGACTTTTCCCTCACTGGATGCGTCCCAAATGGCACCCTATTCCCTATATATAGTGCACTATGAACCTATGCGCCGTGGTCACATGTAGTGCACTATGGACCTAGGGACCATGGTCAAATGTAGTGCACTATATAGGGAATAGGGTGTCCCTTCGAATGCACACTTTTTTTTTACCTCTAGGTCTTCTCAGACAGATTAGCTCTTTACAGTAATAAAGATATACCATTTAGCTCCTTCCGCTTACTGTCCCTACTGATCATAAGAACATGACTCAAGGTAGAATCCTTTTTGGTTCCAGGTAGAACAATTTTGTGTTCCATGAAGAACTCTCTACCTACAACAACAAAAAAGGGTTCTTCAAAGGTTTATCCTATGGGGACAGCCAGAGAGCCCTTTAAAGGTTCTAGATAGGACCTTTTTATTTATTTTAATTTTAATTTTTTAAGTGTGTAGTGGACGCATTATGCCAAGAGTATCTCATGCTATTCATTTGGCTTCACTACCTGTCAAACATGACTCAGGGAAATGTGCATAGTGTTAAAAGCCCTTGATTTGCATAGATGCAGTATGCAGTGTGGTGTTTTATATCTTTTGAGCACACTGCTATCAACTGAGTCATTAGGCCAAATTAGTGATGCTTGATATTCTGTGCCATCGCTATCCAAGGTTCTGTCTTGAGGACATGAAACCCTATCATTACCAAGGAGAGCAGAGAAAACCCATATTAGCTAGTAGGTTGAACCGTGGTTTTGATTTAATATTAACCTTAGGAAAGGACCTATTATTAATTAAACAATTATCTCAGTTCAAAGGACATTTCACTTTTTCGCCCCGGCTAGTTTGTCTCCCTCTCGGTTGAGGGAATTGTCAATCCAATATGGCCGTGTGGATATGACTATCGATTTAGCATCTCACTCAATGATGTATTGAAATATATACTCAACTGGACTCATTAGTGTGGAGCCAATGAGATGAGTGAGTGAGTGAGTGAGTGAGTGAGTGAGTGAGTGAGTGAGTGAGTGAGTGAGTGAGTGAGTGAGTGAGTGAGTGAGTGAGTGAGTGAGTGGGAGTGAGTGAGTGAGAGCAAGAAAGAGGCAGAGAGTGAGAGTGAGAGTGAGAGAGAGTGAGAGTGAGAGAGAGAGAGTGTGAGAGTGAGAGTGAGAGTGACAAAGCTAGAGAGAAAGAGAGAGTGACAAAGCTAGAGAGAAAGAGAGAGAGACAGAGCTAGAGAGAGAGAGAGACAAAGCTAGAGAGAAAGAGAGAGAGAGAGCTAGAGAGAAAGAGAGAGAGAGGCTAGAGAGAAAGAGAGAGACAGAGCTAGAGAGAAAGAGCGAGCGAGAGAGAGAGAGAGAGAGAGAGAGAGAGAGCGCCGTGAATAAAATATAGGAACCCACACCAGTCCTCTTCTCCCTTACCCTTCCCATCAACATGACGTTTGACTTTGGGAAATGTCCATGCAGATTTATTTTACAGTTCATTCCCTTTCCTGAAACACAAGGTCAACTGAATGACAGATTGGAGGGTGCTTTGCCTTTGCATTTAGCCTTTTATCTGTTTAAATCGCTGCCTTAAGGCTGCAAATTGAGAAAACAGCCGGGGTCTCATTTCCAAAACCATTTGAGCATAATAAGTATGAGCCTTCCAATGGCATTTCTGTGTGGATCTGGGAGTGCGGAGGAGACTGATTGCAGACGCTGCCACAGAGCCATTATTGCAGACCCCCACAGTTCAGGGAATTGCAAAGTTGCCTCTCCGGATACATCAGCTCTTTTTCATTCCTGGTATTATCATAACATGTGGATTTTGACATGCATTGCCATGATCTGTACCAAAGACAAGGGGTTGATCAAATGATCTATATTACTGTGACCTTCAACTATTTTTAACAGTAGAGTTGATTAAGCAAGTTAACAGAACACATCAACTTAGGTGTCTGCTAGAGAGTGTGCCATAATACAAATGTCTATAAAACACAAGGTAAAGGTTCATTATGGAAACTTAGTAAATAACCCTTTAGACCCACAAATAATTCTAGAACACAGATTACTAAGGTCTACAACAGAGAAAAATTATTTAAAATCCAAGGGAAAATTTGAATTACAAGTTTATCTATTTGCAAAGCAGAAAGACTGTACTTCAGGCATTACAATTGTAGGCCTGGAGCCTAAAGGATTTTAGGGCTCCCGATTGGCGCAGCGATCTGAGGCACTGCATCTCAATGCTAGAGGCGTCACTACAGACACCCTGGTTTGAATCCAGGCTGTATCACAACCGGCCGTGATTGAGAGTCCCATAGGACGACGAACAATTGGCCCAGCGTTGTCTGGGTTTGGCCGGTGAAGGCCGTCATTGTAAATAAGAATATGTTCTTAACTGACTTGCCTAGTTAAATAAAGGTTACACACAACACAGTACTGAACTGTCTGGAGGCTATAGGATTCCCAGGACCCAGTACTGAAATGCCTGGAAACTATAGGATTCCCAGGAAGCAGTAATGAAATGTCTGGAGGCTATAGGATTCCCAGGAAGCAGTAATGAAATGTCTGGAGGCTATAGGATTCCCAGGAAGCAGTAATGAAATGTCTGGAGGCTATAGGATTTCCAGGAAGCAGTAATGAAATGTCTGGAGGCTATAGGATTCCCAGGAACCCAGTAATGAAATGCCTGGAAACTATAGGATTCCCAGGACCCAGTACTGAAATGCCTGGAAACTATAGGATTCCAGAACCCAGAAATGAAATGCCTGGAAACTATAGGATTCCAGAACCCAGAAATGAAATGTCTAGTTAATAACCACACCAAAACCAGTGTTATTTGGCAATATTGACACTAATCGATTTGTCTGTTGGAAATTGTAGTAAATAATGTGCCTGATAGATCTTCTAGTACCAGTACTAGTGCCAGTACCGAGTTAGCTACTTAGCTCATTTGCATTCACACATCTCTCACCTGGTGGAAGTTAGGACTTGATGATGGTTATTGGTCAGTCAAATGACCGCGGTCACCGTTATAACTGTAAAAAAATAAAAAAGGATGTGTGTCTTTTTTTTTTGAAAACACATTTTCTCCTCTCCTCCACTCCTGACTGCTGCAGGGGGGGGGGGGGGGGGTGTTGCCGAGGCAACCGAAGACTCGTTTTCTACAGCAGGCGTTGTACTTTCATGGTTTTATATAGACTTCTATTTGCTGGATGCTAACTGCGTAGTTCATTTCAGCTCTGTGTTAGCAGGTGCCACGAGTCTGAAAGGAGCGACATGTAATTAGCAACAACGTTGATGGTTCGCCTTCAAAATGAAAGTATTGTGTTAAAACTGACGTAAACGGATACAGTTGTTGGATTTATCTTAAATTATGCTTAAAATAAGTTTCAAATATATCCATGATTGTCTTGCATATGGAACATTTAAAAGGAACATATATTAAAGAAGCATGGTCTGTCATGGTCATACTATGCTGTCAAAGCGGCAGGTAGCCTGCTGCTTAGAGCGTTGGGAGTAGTTGCAAGAAGGAATCCTCTGAGCTGACAAGGTATAAATCTGTTATTCTGCCCCCTGAACAAGGCAGTTAACCCACTGTTCCTAGGCCGTCATTGAAAATAAGAATGTGTTCTTAACTGACTTGCTTAGTTAAATAAAAGGTCCCTGCTTCTTATTAATGACATCTGATGACCACAGAATAAAAAAAATATATATATAATATATATATAACATATTGAAAATGTCTAAAATACAGATGTTAAGTAGACATAGGTGTAATTTGTGATATTTTGTGTTTTAGATGCAACCTTCCAAGTGCCTGCCAAATGCAACAATTCAACATTGGACCAAGTTGTCTCAACGATTAAGGTTTGTTCCCTTAAATGACTTCTTTCCAAAGTACTGATGCTAGCTTTTCCCCATTCATTTTGGATTGGGTCAGCTGCTTACTGCATGGGGACAACCTTAGTTGATGTCCAATCCCCAATTGTTTATTCCATTTCCAGTGGGTATGGTCTCCTGGAATATCTATTCTGCTTCATTCCTAGTTTCACTTCGATTATGAGAAAATTCACCATGTAGATTGCAAGGCCTGGGCTTAGTGATATCTGACATCAGTGAAAATTAGAAGTGTTAACAAGCACATATACATGACCGATGGCTGACTCTGCTTTCCAAATGGCACCCCTATTCCCTTTATAGGGCACTACTTTAGAGCCTTACCCATAGGGCCCCTTTTTAAAAGTAGTTCACTATAAAGTGTATACAGTGCAATTTAGGACGCAAGCCTGACACTGGAAGCTGCTGTGATTTATCCCCTAGTGTCACCACAGAGCCTCTGACCTGGATTTGTTTGTTATCACTGTACATGATTCCAGACTAGCCCAGAGAGTCTCACTCTGCAGGGTTATTCATGTTAATGGTAGCCTTGGTCTGTGTGGGACTTAACAGCTAGCATTTGGCACTGGTTTTATCATTAGATACGCATTCTTCTGTAAAACACATGCTTAGAGGAGCAGAATAATTATGGCCAGCTCCTCCTTTGGTGCTAATTAGTCTATTTAAGGCAGACTGACTCGTAGTAGTACCACTATGGCACAATTGATGATGTAGATTCATTGTGGTTCCTGTTAGTGCTTGATGGAGAATCCCAGCGTGTTATGATGTCACACTGAAGAACCACTAGCTCACTTCTACATACCTTTGTGTAGTGTACAAACATCTGAATGTGTTTATTCACTCCCTTCAGGTTTCCCCCGCTAGCTCTGGAATTCAAACTGGCAACCCTCCAGAAAATTACCAGCCCACTTCTCTAACCTTGAGGTTACTGCCACTCCCAAGTCATCATTTCTTACAGCACAGAGCCAATGGTCCAGGTAAGCTGAACCTTCTGGTCATGCCCTCTATAGGGCTATAGTGAGCTGTTGTTAATCATGCCCTCTATAGGGCTATAGTGAGCTGTTTCACATTAAAACTGAGATCACTGAACTTATTTAATGCTTCAGCAAAATCTCTTTTGACTGGCCTTACCTCGACAATTTAGAGAAACTATTTTGAATAGTGACCCTTGAATAGTCTTCACTACCATCCCTGTCTGTCTTCTTAAACTTCAATGAAAAGGACTAATTTATAGCACACGTTTTCTATGTGAATTTGGTTGGTAATTTGGTAAAAAAGTTACGTACTGCAGTTTAACAATTCAAAGACGTCAGTGTCAAACACAATTTTGTGTGGTGATTCACTCTGTAAACTGTTAAATGTGCTTGACACCTGGGTTACCAATATTTACATCACATCTGTAATCATCTGTATTTAAAGTACACAGAGTTCAACTCTCTAGCTTCCTCCAGTAGAACTGCGTACTAGGGGAAATTACATCTGCATTACCACCTTAGCAAGGTTACATGTTGTGTTCTAGGACTACATTTGAACTCTCGTTTGGCGTTAACTGTTTCTGAAAGATCGGAGCAGCCAAGAAATTCAGGAGACATTGTCATTTCCCTGACACATACGTTGGCAACACCCCCTGGGTGTACATTCTAGTCAAGGCAAATGTGCCCTCAACAATCTCAATGTCGACTGTGATTTTGTCACCGGGTATCTAAATCCAGTGTACCCATTTTGGATACAAATGATGACGCTATTCCACTATGCTGAGAGCACAAGGGATGGGCACATCAGGTTAACAAAACGTTTAAAAAATAAATTGTTTTCACAGATGGGTGAAAATGTGACTGCATAAACTTTCCAAAGGAAAGAGAAGATACAAGAATGCCCCAGGTTTGTTGATATTAAACTGTTTACTAGACTTTTGATAGGGTCACAATACAATCATTCTAGAATGTTTGGCTAGAACCACATTGTAGATGCTTGATGGCAATACATGCATTCAACACCATCCTTCCTTAGGCATCAATGATATGGGCATAGCAGAGTTGTATTACTTTCATAGTTTTTTTTTGCCATTTACACACTGTATTTCCTACACAGAACTCACATTACCATTAGTTCCTTCGAATTTTAGCCAGTTTTGTTCAATAAAAAGTAATTGCTCTCCCCTCCACCTGTAAATTAGGATGCTTACTTAGCTAGGTTACTGGAGGAGCTAATTTCACCCTACCGTCTGCAAAGGAGGTCAATCCACTGATTTCTATGCCAATCGAGAGAAAAAACAGCAACAAAAAAACAAAAACAAGAGGACATCAGTAATGTGCTCCCATTCTGTTCATCTGGATTCAGGCCATGATTTTCATTTAGTCCAACAAAGATAACCAAACTGTCAGCTATGTTGCAGTTCCCATATTTAATCTCCGCCTGCAGTCAATAATCAGCCTGAAACCCAAAAAACCTTTGTCAGTTGGTAATCTTGTATTGAAGACATTCGGATGCTGCCTGCTGAATTCTGCATCAGGCGATGATAATTCAGACAGGGCATAGTAGAGGAAAATTGGATTCATTATTGCATCGGCATTATTAAAAATGACAAATGCATTAAGTCCTCTATATAAAGATTAAATTAATACTTTTTATATATTTTTCAAGTTTGCTGATGGAGATCAATTGAACCACGTTTCTGTATAAGGTTATGTTAAGTATTGGCGTAATTTTTGCAGCCTATGATCCTATGCCTTATGGAAGTCAAATATAAAGAAAACAGACATTAATTTAAACTGTTTATCAGAGTACACAATCACTATTCACTATACACAATCCTGTGTAGTTGTACAAGCACCTGTGGGATATGAACAAAGCATAATGAAATAGAGGTCTGTGTGAAACATTCCAGTACGCCCTACAAATCTTAAATTGAACAATATGAGGTCTCATCAATGACGTACCCTTCTGTGATTAAAATGAATCACACACTGATTGATTGGAGGGTCACTGCTGACAATCTCCTAGGTGATTATATTAGAGAGGGCCTTCACATTTAAATGAAAAATCTTAAATGACTTCCCGTTTGCTATTTGCTTTCACACCGGCGCATGCACCGTAGGATATGCCAGGGCATGCTCAAACAGAGGACAGGCAAAAGAGCTTGATTAAAGTTTATCTTTCAGGGCAATAAGTCTACCGGCGCTCATTATGGCTTGTCAGATTGTAAATGGTCTCAGGGAGAAATTATGCGGTCTCACACACATGTTAAAGGGCCCTGATTTACTTCAATCAGTCTCAGCTCAATGTAAACCTCTGTTTATTCCTGGGTGTCTGATCAATTTGACTAACCCTTTAGACTAGTGGGAATTTTGCCTTTATGGATAGGGCTAAATGTAAATCTTTCTTACAGAATAAATATAAAAAGCACATTCGTAATCATGGTAGCAATTAAAAGGGAACAGTTTAATGATAATGGGACAAGTATTAGATCAAAAAGGTGAGAGGACACAACAGTTCACCTGACGCTAGACTGAATCCAAACATTTCCCTGTTGATTTGATGTGTATTTCACATTTACTGTACTTTTATGAAAATACTCTGGATTCATTCAGTAACATGACTATTCCTGGTAAATGTGGGGTGTAGGTGCAACATAAGACAAAACAAGGGGTTTGAGTGAGAGGACTAACTGGGGTCTCCAAGTGGACACACACCTCTTCAAAGAGTGCACAGTTCCTAAGCGATTTCAATGCACTTTTATGAATACTTCATAGTCTTCAACTATGAAGGTGCTTTAAACAGCTCTCCTAGCTGTGGCTTTGAGGAACTAGAACAAGCACACTTGTAGTTGTTGCATCCCTGCAATCACACAATTACTGTTGTTGTTAATGCAATCCAGAAACTGGCCATTATAAATTACAATCTGGGTCAGGTGGGCATGAATTGAAAGCTTGTTCTATTTCAAACATGACAAGCTTTGTTATAAATAGGATCTTACAGTGTTAGGCTTTCACAACGCAATTCAAAGAAACAGATCGTAATTTTGGTACGCATAGAAAGGACTCATGAGTGCATTCAGGTGCCTGTGTTGCGGTGAATTACAATAAACAAACATAGGCTCATTCTGTTCAGAACAACCCAGGCTACGGCGCCATGTCATCTGGTAACATACTGATCATTAACGTTGACAATGTATTTGACATGAGTTTTGTGATTTAGAAATGTGAAGTGCACATTTGGACTGACATGTGTATTTATTATAATCCACAAAGTTTAATCTTTCAAAATAATTTGAATAATAATAATTTGTCCTCTTAATTTACAGCGTTTCCCAGACAACACTTAAAAAAAAAAATGTTTTAAGTTGCCCAATTACCAGGAGGGATGGGGAAAACTTCTTGTTGCGCCCGGTGCTCAATTTCAGATCCTCTGTCAGTCAAAACCCATACAGAGCTGTGAAGCCCAGACCCTGAACTCTGACCTCATGTATAGCATGTTACTGGACAGACCCTGAGCTCTGACGTCATATACAGCATGTTACTGGACAGACCCTGAACTCTGACGTCATGTACAGCACGTTACTGGACAGACCCTGAGCTCTGACGTCATATACAGCATGTTACTGGACAGACCCTGAGCTCTGACGTCATATACAGCATGTTACTGGACAGACCCTGAGCTCTGACGTCATGTACAGCATGTTACTGGACAGACCCTGAGCTCTGACGTCATATACAGCATGTTACTGGACAGACCCTGAGCTCTGACGTCATATACAGCATGTTACTGGACAGACCCTGAGCTCTGACGTCATGTATAGAAGGGAGTAGGGTGCCATTGTTCAACTGTTCAACAGCAACAGCTAAAAAAAAAACAGGATGACATGTACTGTAAAAGTTGATGGACTAACAGGCGGGGGGGGGGGGGGGGGGGGGTTATTGAAAAACTTTAGGCCTATACATTCCTCACAATGTCCAACTTCATCACCTGCAAACTACGACATGAAATCAGGTAGCTCCAATAACTGGTAGAGGTATACATAATAGTTGACAGGCAGTAGCTGACAGGCCATTTCCCTCCAGAAATACACCTGTACAGACTATCTGAGGAACTACTCAGAGTAACTCTCTCTCTCTTGTGGATACAACTTGAACCATTCATAGGATAGACCCCTGCCGTTTGCACTGCCAGTATTTGCTCTCATAGATTTCTTCTCCAATGTAATACTTATGGTAGCACACACACATCATGTTTGGCCTGGGGAGCTGGTTGACACACGTCTTTCACAGCTCAGGCAGTTGAAACGGCTTACAAGGCTGTTCCATGTGTTCTTAAGTATTACCTCACAAGATGGAAAACAGCGATTAGTCTAGTGCACTGTGAAAATGTGCTGTACTGTGAAGGCCCTAAGGCTGCTCAATAAAACAAACAAACAATGGGGTGCGTGCAGAGATTATCGCTCCTATAGCCTTAAGGGACAGAGTACAATATGTTGAACAAATGTTTAGTAAACAAGCCAAGCCAAAAACCAGTGTGGTTGAGGATGATTGAATTTAAGTGAATATGAAGAAATATATGGGCAATGCTGCTGGGTCCTATTGTAGTGAAATGTTAAGGCTGCTATGCCCAGTTGACTTTTAAAAGGCATACCATTTAGAGTTGCATTATACAGCACGGTACATTACTAGTGTTTCAAAATGTATGACTGTCCAATCTGCATTTTGTAACTACCACTGACTGTAGGCTCTCTCTTCAGTACAAGGAATAGGTCTAGGGCCAGTTTCCTGGACACTGATCATGCTTTTTTAGTTCATGACCAGGTTTGGGTCGGTGAAACCTGCCCTTAGAGTTCAGTCATTACTGTCACACGAACCTTTTCCATGTGAGTAATAGTCCAGACTTCCACTTAGGCTCAACGTCCAATGTTTTCCTAACGACGCAAACATAACCGTTGATATTTTGACAAAGTAAAACATCCTAGCATCACAGTAGTGTACTAACCCACCCTTGTTATCACAACATTCAATGTTCCACAAAGGCAACTCTATGAGATGTTGAATAGGACACGTTCCCTTATATTGTGAAGTCAACTGATGTACAGTTGTAGAATTTAAATCAGGCAATGAATATGGAACACTCCATTTCGAATTTCCGTTCGGTAAAGCAGCTTGTCAATCACAACATCAGTATTCCACTTTTGCTTCACAGGACTAAAATACAGAATTCAGAAATATGATAA
Source organism: Salmo salar (assembly GCF_965601325.2). Taxonomy (NCBI): domain Eukaryota; kingdom Metazoa; phylum Chordata; class Actinopteri; order Salmoniformes; family Salmonidae; genus Salmo; species Salmo salar. Next base: position 7,193,776 of record NC_138295.1, on the reverse strand, counting down.
ATTTGGCATCAAACCTCTGACAGCTATAGTGAAGCTCCACTGCGCTGACCTGCTAACTGTGTATTGCATGTAGGAGACGTTCTGAACCACTGCCCGTAGACAGACACACACATATACAAGGGAATTTGGAAGGTTCGACACACAGAGACAATGAACCAAGCATGCCTTCAACTAAATCCCTCAAACTGGAGGGATTGTGATTTGGAGCTGGTTTTCTACTAGTCAGAGATGTGATTTATTTTCAAAATTAGTAAGAGTATATGTATATATATGTATATATATATAAATGTATAAATATATATATATATATATATATATATATATATATATATATATATATATGCATATATGCATATATTGGTATCTAGAGTATCTACAGCATATAACTCTACACAGAGACAGAGGTCAATGGAAAGTGTTCCCTCGCTAATGAGCATGACTACTAGACGTCTGGTGTAGTATAGCTTGTTTATTAGAAACATTGTTTTGTTTTACGTCATGCCATTACGCTATCATTAATAGAAATGAACTTGAAACAATATCTTAATGAATAATCTGCTTGCATTGCGTACAGCTAGCCATGTCTAATAGCTGGGTCTGCAGGTCTGTGAGAGTGGGTCGTTGTGCTAGCCATGTCTAATGGCTGGGTCTGCAGGTCTGTGAGAGTGGGTCGTTGTGCTAGCCATGTCTAATGGCTGGGTCTGCAGGTCTGTGAGAGTGGGTCGTTGTGCTAGCCATGTCTAATAGCTGGGTCTGCAGGTCTGTGAGAGTGGGTCGTTGTGCTAGCCATGTCTAATAGCTGGGTCTGCAGGTCTGTGAGAGTGGGTCGTTGTGCTAGCCATGTCTAATGGCTGGGTCTGCAGGTCTGTGAGAGTGGGTCGTTGTGCTAGCCATGTCTAATGGCTGGGTCTGCAGGTCTGTGAGAGTGGGTCGTTGTGCTAGCCATGTCTAATGGCTGGGTCTGCAGGTCTGTGAGAGTGGGTTGTTGTGCTAGCCATGTCTAATGGCTGGGTCTGCAGGTCTGTGAGAGTGGGTCGTTGTGCTAGCCATGTCTAATGGCTGGGTCTGCAGGTCTGTGAGAGTGGGTTGTTGTGCTAGCTATGTCTAATGGCTGGGTCTGCAGGTCTGTGAGAGTGGGTTGTTGTGCTAGCCATGTCTAATGGCTGGGTCTGCAGGTCTGTGAGAGTGGGTTGTTGTGCTAGCCATGTCTAATGGCTGGGTCTGCAGGTCTGTGAGAGTGGGTTGTTGTGCTAGCTATGTCTAATGGCTGGATCTGCAGGTCTGTGAGAGTGGGTTGTTGTGCTAGCCATGTCTAATGGCTGGGTCTGCAGGTCTGTGAGAGTGGGTTGTTGTGCTAGCGATGTCTAATGGCTGGGTCTGCAGGTCTGTGAGAGTGGGTTGTTGTGCTAGCTATGTCTAATGGCTGGATCTGCAGGTCTGTGAGAGTGGGTTGTTGTGCTAGCCATGTCTAATGGCTGGGTCTGCAGGTCTGTGAGAGTGGGTTGTTGTGCTAGCTATGTCTAATGGCTGGGTCTGCAGGTCTGTGAGAGTGGGTTGTTGTGCTAGCTATGTCTAATGGCTGGATCTGCAGGTCTGTGAGAGTGGGTTGTTGTGCTAGCCATGTCTAATGGCTGGGTCTGCAGGTCTGTGAGAGTGGGTTGTTGTGCTAGCTATGTCTAATGGCTGGGTCTGCAGGTCTGTGAGAGTGGGTTGTTGTGCTAGCTATGTCTAATGGCTGGGTCTGCAGGTCTGTGAGAGTATTTGTACAATTATCTGGCTGAAGCCTCAGACTCAGGTGTTCAGATCCTTGTTGGAAAGCAACAGTCTGTTTCTTTTCTTTTTAAGAAGAAGACAATGTCGTGAGAAGATATGCTTCGACATCTCTCAGATCTATTTATTCATCATTTCAATACGTTTTCATCATTCCATCTTCTCCATGTTGATCCAACAACCACAGACCCGGAAAGCCTCGGAAGTCATTTTGTTCAAAGGCCTCTATCTCACAAGGACAAGCCAATCTAGAATAGAAACAAACAGACCCGGTCTGTGAGAGTAGGTCGTTGTGCTAGCCACGTCTAGAGGCTGGGTCAGCAGGTCTGTGAGAGTGAGTCGTTGTGCTAGCCATGTCTAGAGGCTGGGTCAGCAGGTCAAATCAACAGGAGGCCAGTATTCTGTTCCCATTGGATCCCCCAATAATTAGAATCATTCCATACCCTGCAAACTCAGCCTGACCTGTTTTTGCAGGAGGAGAACTAAATATGTAGGTTGTTCTTGGGATATGTCCAATCCAATTGACTGGATAGGAAGTGACAGAGGCATAAAAACTTGGAATACCATGGCTGCAGATTCCAAACCTCTAATTGGCCCATTCCCAGGAGACTGTGATGTGTGGTAAGTCTGCTGATATCACTGGTGGTACTTTAGCTATGTCAATGACTTCCCATCTGAAACTGGGGCAACACTGGATTCAACTTTTATATTGTTCTTTTAAAATTAAATAAATCATGTTTTTTATTGTACTTTACTACCATAAAGTCAGTGCTGAAGCCAAATTAGGAACAAAATTAGTTGTGTTTATTTCCTTTGTCCATATGTTATCCCATCAACAGGCAAATGGAGAACAGGATGCAGGCTTCTGCTTACATCCCAACATTTGAAAAGCATAACATATTGATTAACTGAGTGAAATTAAATAATTGGCACAAGGCTTTATCTCAGAGATATGGCTAATTCTAAAAAGCAATCAAACAGTAATTGTTCCACTTCTTGAACACATAAAAAAAAATACAACGATTATGTATTCGCTAATTCATTCCATAAAGCCATCTGTTTAATTAAAATGGCGGGCTTCATGACAGTGTGCCATGCAACAAATACCTGTCTGGATTGCCTGCCCCTTGATTGCTCCGTGGATTTATGATTTTCTATGGACACATTTGAATAATTCTTAAGTGGTATTTCACTTGTGACTCTCTCTGACTCGCTCTCTCCCCCGACTCTCTCTTTCCCTCCCTCCAAATGTCTTGTGATGTATTCAGGGCTGCCATGGTTAGTTCCAGCTAAGGCTTTGGACATGACTTGGAGATGCTTCTCTCCCCGTTGGAGATTATCCTTTACCCTTGAGTGGGGTCCTTCAGCGGGATTTTCATTGAAACCTTTCCTTGTGGGACACAGATTTTGCTTCAAAACCTTTCCTTGAGGGAAACAAATTTAGCTTGAAAACTTTTTCTTCAGGGACACAGATTTTGTTGAGTTTAACACCACGACTTTGACAAACACAGGCTTTCCTTCAGCTGATGCTGTATCCTTCAGCTGATGCTGTATCCTTCACTTGATGCTGTATCCTTCACTTGATGTTGTAGCTTATACATTACATTAGTGTGTTTACCACAATGATTGATACCCTTTGATTTTAGTTCTTTGATTAACCACACATGTATTAGAATTGAAGTTGTTTGGTCCTGTTCAAAGGGATACAACATAAATCAATCATTAGTAAAAAAAACCCTGCTGCTTGCCATTTTCAGTATGATAGATAAAACATTTAAATAAACCTAACTAGGCAAGTCAGTTAAGAAGAAATTCTTATTTACAATGACGGCCTACTGGGGAACAGCAAATTAACGGCCTTGTTCAGGGGCAGAACAACAGATTTTTACCTTGTCAGCTCAGGGATTCAATCCAGCAACCTTTTGTTTACTGGCCCAATGCTCTAACCACTAGGCTACCTGCTGTTTATCACACATAAAATAAATGTTTTTTTTTTAACCACATAAAAAGTAGAACGTATCAATGTGAATAGTACGATGCAATTTAACATATATAAAAGCTTCATAAAACTCTTTAGAAGTTAAATCAGACAAAAAGTTCCATCCAGTGAAATATGGAACCACAAAGCTGTGCACCTTCCTGTGTTTCTCTAACGGTAGTTCATACTGTCTTATAGCAGTTGTCTAGGTTGTCTCCTGTTCTGACAGTAATACTAATCCTTGGTGTCAAGCCAATTCAACTTACTGTCCACATCACAGAAAAGGAACTGGGAATATTATCTCGTAACACAAATGGAGGTGCTGCAGTGTTCAGCTCATCATGCTTGAGCTGTATTTAAATATTCATGTCTTTGCCTCTAGACAGGGAGGCAGACTTTTTTTTTGGGGGGGGGGGGGGGTTTACATCACCAAATTGGGCTTCATGTCATAAACAGATAAAAAAAAAAAAAAAAAGAGAGAAGTTGGTTGCATAGGAACCACGCCACAACAATGCAGTGTAATTGATGACAGAATGTTAGCTATTGATTGAGTTGAGACTGGATAGTAGCGTATGCCGTATGGCATGGGTCGGCAACAGTCAGCCTGCGGGCCAAAACCGTCCCGCAAGTGATTTCTTTTGTGAAATTTACCAAACCAGGAATTCAGCTACAAATTTGTTTAATTTAGGAAATACTTGTTCACCAAGTATCCCCATGTTAAAAAAAAGAGGCGCAATGGTGTCTCAATATAAGCAAGGTATAAAATTGTTATTTTTGGAAGTACTTTTTTTGGCTTAGTTGTGGTCAATTTGCAGTGTACAAATTACATCCGCTCTGAACAAAAATCACCCCGCAGCTGAATCTAGAACCTGCCTAGCCCTGCTGAATGATATCTTCCCCTGTGAGAGGCAAAATGGAAAATTAAAGTGTACATGAAACTCAAATACTCTCCGGGTTTTCACAGTGGGGTACTGACTTGAAGAAGACAGGGGAAAATACAAAGAATATGCAACAGCTATGTGCACTAGCTGCTCTCACATGGATCTAACTGCTGCCTCTGCCTGGCTTCTAAAGCCAATTTTTAATGTGCATCAATCTGTGCAATCTCCAAAGAGTCTCCCAACCAGAATGATGAATAAATGGGAACGTCTGACAGAGCATTCATAGTCAAGATCAAAGGAGTGTGAGATAATTAACAGTAGACTAATTGGTACCCACCCCAAGTTTTCATCAGATATGAAATAGACTGCAACTTTGCTTGATATTAATTGGATGAGAATGTGCATGAAATATGAATCTCGCAGTATTAGTACACTAACACACTGCAAAGTACCTGGAAACAAACATCCAGCTTTCATTCAGCAAAGCATATGTTCTAGGCTTAACCTTAAGAAGTAAACATGCTGTACTTTTTTTTCCTGGCGAGCCTCGATATGTTATTATTCATTTAGAAGTGTCTCAAAAATAGCTATATGGTGGCAGACTCAAAATACGGGTGCACTTCCAAGATGACTCACAGAGATTTTTGTTGTTGCTGTTGTTGATAATGCTTATCTTGATTGTTATTTTTTTTTCTTCTTCACTATCACTAGGATAGTATTCACATCCATACAGTAGAAAACACAGTAGGAAATTTGTTTTGAGACCTAAGGACTTGCTTTAACTACCTAAGCAAAAATCAAAGCTTTGGCTTATTGGTTTAACGCCGTCTTGTGACGTGCAGATGACCTTACTTAAAACCAAGGCGCTGACATAACATTTCACAATACCCCAGGGATAAGATGTTTCTTTATTTAACTCGGCAAGTCAGTTAAGAACAAATTCTTATTAACAGTGACGACCTAAGAACAGTGGGTTAAATGCCTTGTTCAGGGGCAGAACGAGAGATTTTTTATCCCAGTCAGCTCAGGGATTCAATCCACCAACCTTTCAGTTACTGGCCCAACGCTCTAACCACAAGGCTACCTGCCTCCCGTACGGCAGTTCTGTTCCTATTAGGGAAGTTGTTTTGGTTTTTCCAAACAGATTTGGGAGCAGTGCCACTTGTAAACAAATTTGTGTTACCGATTCACTTAGTAATTTCTTCATGTTCTGAACAGTTCCTTTTAAGCCAGCCGAGTTATAACTCCCTGGAGTAAAGTTTCTCTGTCTGCCCTATTGAAATAGGAAAATGCTAAATAGGTGTACAGATTATTCAAGCAAAAGTGGAACCTGAGTATTAGTGGTTGCCAATGAGTTATTTTGCTGCAGGTACACACAAACACACCATTACACACTTGCAACCCTCACAGGGACCACAGCCTCTATAAATAAAAGACCTAACAACACATTCAACTCCCCAGTGTACACAGATGTCTTGAGTCAACACACATTCAACTCCCCAGCGTACACAAATGTATTGAGTTTTGTTGAACTCTTATATGTTCTTGTTACATCTTCAGAAGTATGTAAGCTATTTTATTAATGCATTTCTTCTGTGTTGTCTTTATAAGCAGGTTGATATAAAAAAATATATTACTGTACTGTATACAGTATCTTGGCTGTTATCCCCTTACTTTAAGAGACAATAGACATTAGAGGGGAACCTCAAAGAACTGATCAAGCATTAAATAGGAAGATAATACTGGGATTATGTTGTTCTTTCACCCTTGCCTCACAGATTGTCCTACGATTCTTAGCAAGACAAATAGGAAAAGGTGCAAGTGTCGTGTTTTATGTTTGGACTAAGTCTTATGTGGAGAACTGGGAATCTCCCTGATCCCTATCAATAATCATGCCTGGCTACAAACAAAAGCGTATCAGGGTTTTCAGAACATATTCTCAAAGACTCCATGTACTGCAGTCTTAACCCCGTCTACTGGTTTCATTTCATCTCCCTGCAGAGCTGGCCTATAATCAATTTCCTTTCACCACACACTGTTCCCACATGCCATGCTTACACCTAATAGCACCCGACTGGTGTCAATAATACAGATTCGACACTGTGCTGAGGCATGTGCTGTATGGGGTTTTGCATTGCTCCTAAAGCCTCGTAGAGATCACAGGGTGTGTCTCAATAACCATCTCCTTCTCTCTATTCTCTACTTCCTGAATCTAAAAGCATTTGGATTGGTGGAGCCATGTGCTAGAGAGAGTTTACACCATTATTCACACATTTCCAGTTGTTTCCTTTCAAATCAGTGGCGGGAAGTGAACAAGTGTACACTTTGGGAGGTAGGAGAGCTAATTGGGACATAGACCAGATAAATAGAGAATGATGGATCTCTAGCTACTCATAGGGAGAGTGGGGTAAGTTGAGCCAAAAGGGTAAGTTGAGCCACCCTTGTTTCTAGCGAACCATACAAAAAATGTGTAATTTGACCAAATATTTAGGAAGAGATCATCTTTTCATGAAGTCGGGGAAGGAACATACTGGAAAATGTGGAAAACGTGGTAAACAACTTAGGTCCAAAAAAAAACAGATTTTCACCAGGTCAAATGAATGTACTGTGTTACCGTAGAGGTTTCATGATGCTTGTGTCTAAACCAAAGTAGATCATTAAGATTGTACTAAACATCAGTTGGGGTCTCGATAAGCTTCAATATGAGGTCCTAAACATAGCATGAAAGTGCATCCTTGTAGCTATGTGGGCTAATATAGTCACAATGTTGAAACAATGGCCTTGGGGTAAGTTGAGCCAATGGCAAGTTGAGCAAATTTAAGTGTTTTCCTCCCAGACGAAATGCAAGGCAACAAGGAATGGCCTATGTTAATCTGAAAAACAACTACAATGTGTTTGTTAGGTGTTAAGCCTGTTCTAAAACACTCTTAAAATAATTAAAAGTGATTTGTGTTTGAGAAAAAAAGATAGACATGGTTGTAAAAAAAAATAGTGGTAATATTTCATTCAGTATAGGCGGCTCAATTTACCCTTCTCCTGTGGCTCAATTTATACCATACCCGAGTAATTTGTACAAAGAGACCTCTTTTTTTTTGGACAAGTTATGTTTTCAAAACTGTAAAGGTTACATGAATTCAAAACTGAATTCAGATTATTTCCAGGGATAAACAACATCGTAAAATATAAGTAGATATATCTTTGTTATAAATAATATTATATTTAATTTGACGGAGTGATGCCGATTGTAAAAAAAATTGCTCAACTTACCCCACTCTCCACTACAGTCATGACAACTAGAACTGTACCACTGCCAAAAGCCTACAAACACCCATCAAGACGAGTACTACCTGATGAAAACGCAATCCATCATCTAATCAAGCAAATCAACATTTGCTCAAAATTAGGCTAATGGCTAGAAGCACTTGATCTGCAAATTATAACACAACCAAACACAGCTGTGACCGATGGACTGAAAGGATGGGGGGGGGGGGGGGGTGCCTGCTCGATTCTATCGGAGGGAGAAAACAACTTGATCCATTTACAAACATCGGACTTGACAACAGCAGAGCTAATTTGTTTGGGTTTGTTTTGAGAGAGCCTGTTGTTGGACGTCAGATTAAAATATTCTATTTTAGTTTAAACTAGATTCCCTTATGGGATTAGTTGTGAAAATCCATGTTTGCTACAGATGTAGGATCTTAATATGATCACTCTTTTGTTTGCCGAAAAATGTCTTGCACGGCAGGAAATGCAAACTTGTAGTGTAAAAAGGCTTCTAAAGTGTGTAATTTGCACTTTAGATTTTCAGACTTGATTTGCCCTAACAAGTAATGTATCAACCCCTACAAAGATGTCCATTAATTATAATCCACATAAAATGTACATTTCCTGTTGCTGCAGAATTATTATCCTGATGGAGCGAACTGGCTCAAATTAAGATCCTGCATCTGTACTTTTGATTTCTTGACCAGTGACAGCTGAAAGAGAGGAACCTTTTGTGGTTTAGGCTATCCCTTTCTCTTAGTCACCTGTAGTGCTTGAATTACACATTGACTCATGCAGGTGTCTATCATCTCTTATTACAATGTCGACATCTTTGACTTTTTCTTTGGACCTACATTGATTTATGGATGTTTAAGTTATTATGGAGAGGTCCAGATTTGTTATGGGGCTGCCCATCCTCCCCCATATGCCCTTTTTTAATTTATTTTTTAATTTAACCTTTATTTAACTAGGCAAGTCAGTTAAGAACAAATTCTTATTTACAACGACAGCCCTACAGGGAAACCATATGTAGCCTGCTTGTATGTTGGTTTGATTGGTTTGGTGGTTTGAAATGTTGTGAGTTTTTTTCTCTTCTCTTTAAGCTTCACATGAAGTGAATATTTGAAATGTTGTGATTGACTGATGCCGCTTGCAAGGCAACACAGGGCGTCATACTATAAATACATCCCAGCTAGCTAGCTAGGCTACATGTTGCTGAACTCTAGGCCTACATGACTAAAACATTAATCAAACAGACATCCATTTTCTTTTAAAAGTGAGATGGACCATGATGCCAAATTCTCAGAACGATGCCTGAAGATAATAGTCAAGTACTCAGATTCTGCTGAGGCATTGTTGTGAACAAACTCAACAGACAGCTAGTGCTTCATCTTTCCAAATACCAGCCAGCCAACTGGTGCCACAGTGAGGACAGGGCAACATATAGAATTATAGGACAATAATACAGATTGCTTGGTAACAAGGTTAAACACTGATAGGATTTTGTGCTGCATTTTGTGCGGCAGGGTGACTACAGTATCAACCTTTGGTAGGGAATAATGGCTTCCCTTTCAGGAGGATGTGAAATTGGATTGCTCATACAAAGTGCTTGCTGTGGATAAACCTGTGTTATCCAATTATGGAGCAAAACTACATTAAAAAAAGCTGGAGGTGGGGAGAGTCCAGGCAACCTTTTTACGCTGAGTGACAACACATTCACAGACTAATACTGTTTTGGGGAGATCAAAATGTATTTGTCTGTTTTATATATAAAGTCAGATTGTTTATGGGTCTTTTTTCTCTCTCTCGAGGACTGGTATATGTACAGCTTGTTCATTTGATGATGTTGACTAAAAAGCATCACTGATACATCATCAAAACCTTTTCACCAAATACCAATGTAGATAGCTCTTCTCTCCAATAGAGGGCAATAGTTTATTACATACTGCATTGTATCTCTAACTCCATCCCATATTTGGAAGTTAATTCCTGCCTATACTTTAGTAATAAATGTATTTTTTTTATCATGGACATCTTTGTACTTGTTCTGATATTCCTTTTAAATCAGTTTTTACTACATATGCTATGCATCTGACAATCGTTTCCTTTCTGAATTATTTTAGAGAGAATTCACTGCAGCCAGTAAAATCATATTTCAGACACATTTAAAATGTGCCAGGTGCTTGTATATAAAACATATATGAAGAGAACCATCGTCCTGAGTGCATTTACAGAGACCAAAGGTAATCAAGGCCCCGAAAATGCTTATGGACATGCAGTGGGGTTCAATTATTGACACCCTTGATAAAGATAAGGGAAAGGGGGATACCTAGTCAGTTGTACAACTGAAAGCCTTCAACTGAAATGTGTCTTCCGCATTTAACCCAACCCCTCTGAATTAGAGAGGTGCGGGGGGCTGCCTTAATCGACATCCACGTCTTCGGCGCCCGGGGGAACAAGATAAGCAATAATGACTGTATAAAATAAATAAATCAAATACTGAGCTATATTGAATGCTCAAATTTGTTTGAAATTATATTATTTTATACTAATACAATTGCTCAGAGGAAGAGATTTTGTTTAAAAAGTTTTTTTTTTTATATTAAAAATTAAAAAGGTAGGGTGCAAAATTGACACCACTAAAGATTCTTATAAATAAAACTTTAGTATTTGGTCCCATATGCCTAGCACGCAAGGACTACATCGAGCTTGTTAATGTTATTGGTAATGTTGAGAGGTTAGCATGTCTTAAGGGTATGATCTTTGACCCTCTAACTTTCTCATTCAGGATTATCCATAATCGTGGTAGCGTCTTACTTTTTAAACTAAATATATTTCTCTGAGCAATCGTATTAGTATAAAATAATATAATTTAAAACAATTATGGTAGTGTTTTATATTAACTTCACGTAATAAAGCATTTATAATGGATTAGTAAATTGTTCAGTCATAATTGATTAATCATTACTCCCACATTTGTAAATGTTAGTAACCTAGTTATTTATGAACACATTTTTACAGTATTTAATAAAGATTCATAGGATCATTAATACGATATATAAAATAGATCCATATAAACCATTTACTAATCATTAGTTTAGTCTTTTTGCGTGACCTCATCTAAAGTGTGGGCTATTTATACTTTATAAATATTTTATAAATGGTTTGAGTGACCAGTGTAATTTCTCACAAAAAGATGGTCATGCCATTGGCAGACGTTCTTGCAGTACCTTCCAGCACCTCCTTCAGGTCTCAAAATGGCTTCTAGAACGTATCAATGGTTAAACAATAAGCACACAACACAGAGGACGTTTAAGAAAATGTATTGAACATTTTATTCCAAAACGGTCACACTGTTGTAATAATATGATGTGTAACTTCAGACACACTCTTTTTAATCGCAAAATGCTAACATAAGCAATTCTTGGCAGTGACTTTTCTACCAAAACCAAAGTGTGAATTGCAGTCACTCCTAAAATAAGTCTATGCTTGGTTACGCCAGAACTAACCTCTTGGGTAATTTGGTCAGCTGCGTGATTAAGTTCTGTGTCCATACCTATTAGAAATTGGGAGTTCTGGTTTGCGAATTCTCCACCCTCACAAAAGGAAACTCTAAGCCAAAGCCCCCTCCCCTTCCGCTAATTTCACCACATGCAAAGCAGTCAAAGTATAAGCACCGCCTTCACCCAATCCTGGTGCATCCAAGCAATCAGTGACCAATCCTGGTGCATCCAAACAATCAGTGACCAATCCTGGTGCATCCAAACAATCAGTGACCAATCCTGGTGCATCCAAGTAATCAGTGACCAATCCTGGTGCATCTAAATAATCAGTGACCAATCCTGGTGCATCCAAACAATCAGTGACCAATCCTGGTGCATCTAAATAATCAGTGACCAATCCTAGTGCATCTAAATAATCAGTGACAAAAACCCAAACAACGGAACTCCTATTGCTTGTTGTCCTATGCATTCAATCCCGTCGTGACAGAATCCAGTTTACACACAGAATCTGTCCAAGAGAGATTTAGAGCAGTCTATAGACTGCTTATGAGGTAAGGAAACAATGATCTGAATACATTATCTCAATGAACTATCCCATCAAAGTTTAAAGAGTTATTACCTTTAAAGGCCTAGTAAAGGTACTGCCAAACAAAACCATGAAAATAGTCTGCGATTAAAAGTCTGAAGGACTGGAATTATTTAAAGGTTATACAGGAAACATTTCTACCTGCAAATCTATGTCAATCACATACTGTATCAGTAGTAATGGAATACTAAAAATCCACTTGAGAAAACCTGTGTGGTCCGGCCAGCTGTTGTGTGTAGTACAGCTACATCTCCCTGTTTTAGGATCAGTTCTCCAGGTTGACAACATTAACAGAACATTCACATTACAACTCTTCCTCCAAAACAGTTGAATAAATGTCCTTTAACATCCATTGTTGCGTGCTTGTTCTTTTACCATTGATATGTTCTAGGCTATTTTGAGACCTTAAGGAGCATCAGGTACTGCTGGAATGTCTACCAATGGCACGTCAATATTTTTTTTGTATGAAATTACCCTGGTCAATCAAAACATTTATAAAGTATTTATAAAACATAAATAGCCCACACTTCAGATGAGGCTACGCAACAAGGCTTAACTGGGGATTAGTACATGGTTTATAAGGACCTATATTAAACATCTTATGGATGGAGTACTTATTAATAAATAATTAAAGGATTTATTAATCCATCATAAATGCTTTATCACGTGGAGTTATTATAAAGTGCTACGTGAATTATTTATTTCATACAGACGTTATTGCTCATCTTTATCTAGGGTGTCAATAATTTCAGACCCCACTGTACACCGTTGCATTTAGAATGCAACGCAGAGTACCTCAGAGCTGAAACTCACTATGTGACATCACCATTGAAACACAGTTGCATCCCAAATGGCACCCTACTCCCTATAATGCATAGTTCTATAGCATCAGCGTCCATACGGGCTACATTTTCAGTTGTTCCTACATTTTCACTTGTACATTTCAAGTATGCATATATAATATAATCTAGAAAAATCTTCCAAACACAGAAACAGACTTATTCTAGGCAAGAAGGTAGGATTTAGTTAAGAAGTAACACATTTTGCCTTCTCTATTCCATCTCTGACTGTCACCATCACACATACAGTACCACACACATTTTTTTGAAGCTTCGTTTTCACCTTATGATCTTGCTCTACAGCTACCAAATAATTATTTTTGGAGGTTACTTTGAGTATCATGTAGTTTGTGAATGTGTGAACTCAGGAGGAATTTTGGGCCATTCCTCTTTACAAAACTGTTTCAGTTCAGCAGTATTCTTGGGATGTCTGGTGTGAACTGCTCTCTTGAGGTCATGTCAATGGGGTTGAGGTCAGGAGTCTGACTGGGCCACTCCAGAAGGCGTATTTTCTTCTGTTGAAGCCAATCTGTTGTTGATTTACTTCTGTGTTTTGGGTTGTTGTCCTGTTGCATCACCAAACTTCTGTTGAGCTTCAATTGGTGGACAGATAGCCTAACATTCTCCTGCAAAATGTCTTGATGAACTGAGGAATTCATTTTTCCGTCGATGATAGCAAGCTGTCCAGGCCCTGAGGCAGCAAAGCAGCCCCAAACCATGATGCTCCCTCCACCATACTTTATAGTTGGGATGAGGTTTTGATGTTGGTGTGCTGTGACTTTTTTTCTCCACACATAGTGTTGTGTGTTCTTTCCAAACAACTCAACTTTAATTTCATCTGTCCACAGAATATTTTGCCAGTAGCGCTGTAGAACATCCAGGTGCACTTTTGCGATCTTCTGACATGCAGCAATGTTTTTTTTTGCAGTGGCTTCTTCCGTGGTGTCCTCCCATGGACACCATTCTTGTTTACTGTTTTACGTATCGTAGACTCGTCAACAGAGATGTTAGCATGTTCCAGAGATCTCTGTAAGTTTTTAGCTGACACCCTGGGATTCTTCTTAACCGCATTGAGCATTCTGTGCTGTGCTGTTGCAGTCGTCATTGCAGGACGGCCACTCCTAGTGAGAGTAGCAACAGTGCTGATTTTCTCCATTTATAGACAATTTGGTTTACCGTGGACTGATGAACATCAAGGCTTTTAGAGATACTTTTGTAACCCTTTCCAGCTTTATGCTAGTCAACGATTCTTAATATTAGGTCTTCTGAGATCTCTTTTGATCAAGGCACAGTTCACATTAGGCAATGCTTCTTGTGAATAGCAAACTCACATTTTGTGACTGTTTTTTATAGGGCAGGGCAGCTCTAACCAACATCTCCAATCTCGTCTCATTGATTGGACTCCAGGTTAGCTGACTCCTGACTCCAATTAGCTTTTGGAGAAGTCATTAGCCTAGGGGTTCACATACTTTTTCCAACTTACACTGTGAATGTTTAAATTATGTTTTCAATATAGACAAGAAAAATACAATATTTTGTGTGTTATTAGTTTAAGCACGCTGTGATTGTCTATTGTTGTGAAGATCAGATCAAATTCAAATTGTCTGAAGATCAGACCAAATTTGATGACCAATTTATGCAGAAGTCCAGGTAATTCCAAAGGGTTCACATACTTTTTCTTGCCAATGTATGTACATAGTTAGATGTGCTCCTCTTACTAGTGTGACTGCGTATTAGAGACAATCGTTCCTGATGTGAAATGCAGTAGCTAATATTTAAAAAAAATAATCAGTGAGCACATATGTATAAAAATACTTTGGTTATGGTTATTTATGGTATAGCTCGGACTCCAAAAAATATTGGCCTCAATTGCTTCTTCATTCTTTAGTCCGGTGTTATAATTGTCTCAGATCTTAGGAATTGTGGAAAAATATTCTGTTCTTATTCTGTTGTAAGACAATGAATGCTGCTGTACTTCAGAGAGTACATATGCTGTTCCACTTCATCCATTATTGTGATCCCGTATCCAGGCAAATCAAGAAAGTGTAACAAAAAATGAGTTTAAAACCACTGGGTTCTGAAATGAGATTAAAACCACTGGGTTCTGAAATGAGATTAAAACCACTGGGTTCTGAAATTATATTAAAACCACTGGGTTCTGAAATGAGTTTAAAACCACTGGGTTCTAAAATGAGTTTAAAACCACTGTGTTTTGAAATGAGTTTAAAACCACTGGGTTCTGAATTGAGATTAAAACCACTGGGTTCTGAAATGAGATTAAAACCACTGGGTTCTGAAATGAGATTAAAACCACTGCGCTCTGAAATTAGATTAAAACCACTGGGTTCTGATCAACTTTTAGACTAGGAAATGAGTTTAAAACCACTGGGTCCTGATCAACTTTTAGACTAGGAAATGAGTTTAAAACCACTGGGTCCTGATCAACTTTTAGACTAGGAAATTAGATTTAAACCACTGGGTTCTGATAAAGTGAAAGCCCAATAAATTAGTATTAACCATTACTGAAACACTCAGCTGACTTATCTTGCAAGGGATGAATAGGAAAGGACAGATAAAGTACTGCTGCATGTATTCAATTAACATATATTTTGTTGGTATATTTGGTTTATATTTGGTCGTGGCATATATTAACCCCCAGAAAAGCACCCATGGACAACATAAGTAAGAAAATGAAGAACAGAAACATGATCTCTGTTTGTTTTACATTTTACATATTTAGCAGACGCTCTTATCCAGAGCGACTTACACTAGTGAATGCATACATTTCATACATTTTTTTTTTCCTGTGCTGGCCCCCCGTGGGAATCAAACCCACAACCCTGGCGTTGCAAACACCATGCTCTACCAACTGAGCTACAGGGAAGGTTTTGTGTGACACCACTACACTAAAGGCCCTAACAGATCATCCTCAACTACAATACTAGTTGTGGCTGATGCTGTCAAGAGCACATTTATTAAGTCCTGGTACTTTATTTTTGCAGAACAAGTCTAGCCCTCCTCAGGCCCTTACATCCCCTGAGGTGTAAAGCAATGGTCAAAATACACCTCAGGCTGAAGACCCTAGCTTGGTGCCAAGAGTGATCGAGGAGAGGTTAGAGAGGAGAAAGGCTAGAGAGACACACAGCACTGTGAGGAGTCCCTTTGAAGGACGCTCCAGTAATGACCTGTCCTCTCTGTATGGTCTCTAGAGGAGGCAGACTGCTGCTGCGATGCTGCTCACAGATTAGGCCTGCGAGTGTCAGGGGGTTTCAGGGGATCACACACTCGTGGTCACCCCTGTCAATGTGGAGCACCATGATCACACTGGGCCACTGACAGGTCTGGTGCTATTGGTGCTGGTGGAGGACATTGAGGGACCCGTCATGGCCTGCCGACTACACCAACCAGCCACACAGGGCCTGCCGACTACACCACCCAGCCGCACAGGGCCTGCCGACTATGCCACCCAGCCGCACAGGGACTGCCGACTATGCCACCCAGCCACACAGGGCCTGCCGACTACACCAACCAGCCACACAGGGCCTGCCGACTACACCACCCAGCCGCACAGGGCCTGTCGACTACACCACCCAGCCACACAGGGACTGCCGACTATGCCACCCAGCCACACAGGGCCTGCCGACTACACCAACCAGCCACACAGGGCCTGCCGACTACACTACCCAGCCGCACAGGGCCTGCCGACTATGCCACCCAGCCACACAGGGCCTGCCGACTACACCAACCAGCCACACAGGGCCTGCCGACTACACTACCCAGCCGCACATGGCCTGCCGACTACACTACCCAGCCGCACATGGCCTGCCGACTACACCACCCAGCCGCACATGGCCTGCCGACTACGCCACCCAGCCACACATGGCCTGCCGACTATGCCACCCAGCCACACAGGGCCTGCCGACTATGCCACCCAGCCACACATGGCCTGCCGACTATGCCACCCAGCCACACAGGGCCTGCCGACTACACCAACCAGCCGCACAGGGCCTGCCGACTACACCACCCAGCCGCACAGGGCCTGCCGACTACACCACCCAGCCACACAGGGACTGCCGACTATGCCACCCAGCCGCACAGGGCCTGCCGACTACGCCACCCAGCCAGCACAGCCATACAGGGCCTGCAGCAGAGTGTATTGCGTTTTCTTGGGTGGTCTTAGTGCGAGGCGCCTGCATGACATAGCCAGTGCATTTACCAGTCCGTGAGCCTGATAGGTCATGGCAGTGAGCATTTTTTTTAGTTCACTCTCCCGTGCTTGTGTTAATTTGATGACAGGCCTGCACAGCTGCAGGGCTGGGCATGTGCTCGCATTTCATAAATAATACCACTTAGTTAAACCATAACATGAGACAAATGTAATGCGAAAAGAAAAGGATCACAGGAAAATCCACTAGGATATGGAAAGGTGATTTAAATTTAATGCCTTGCTGTCAGGATTCTTACTCTGTTGCTTTCTCCCTAGTGAGAAAAAAGACAAGGATCCACATGAAAGTGACAAAACATTAGGTACGCTCTGAAGAGTATGGTGCTTCACCGCAGCACTAAATCAACACTACATTTCAAAGATTTATTTTATTTCTTCCATTAGATTTTATAGTTTATTTGTGAAATGTGAATGTTGCCCCATATTGTATTTGAAGACTACTTACATCTATGCATCGGAGTTATTTAATTTAGCTTTTCTTTAGGTATCTTTTCCTAATAACAAGGTAAACCTCGAAATGACAAAACTGCTGTTATACTGTTTATAAAAGGAATTGCAAACTTGCGAAGTTGAAGTCAAGAAATATTTAGTTAAGCAAGACAGGACCAAAGTTAATCATGAAAAGAAGATTGAAATGAAGAATTTAAAATGATCTACATCTGCTTCAGGATAATTTGTCAGAATAAATGATAGCAATTAAATAATAGATTATTGAATTGAAAGGAATTCGGATCATTGTAGAGCTCCTCGTCATTACAGAGACCCTTGAAGATCTCTCAGAACGTTGAAAGAAGGAAGGGATCATCACTTCAGTTAGTCGGCCAATCGTAATGTAGAGGATCATCGTAGGATTCATTTCCCACACTTCCAATTAGCTCCCGGAGGTTCTACTGCCCACGCTGATGTGACTGTGACATCAGCTCATAATGGAGCTGCTAGGCAGATCAAGTATGCATCCCAAATGGCACCCTATTCCCTTTATGGTGCACCGCTATGGCTCTCTACAAAAGTAGTGCACTATGTAGGGAATAGGGTGCCATTTGGGAAGCAACCCAGGGCTAGCAGCACAGCTCTCTCTCTCTCTGGGTGTGAACAAAGCAGATTTCTTGAGGTTGATGTTTTCTCATATGCCCTGCAACTATCCACTGTACAGCTTGTTGCCGTGCAGACAGACAGACAGACAGACAGACAGACAGACAGTGTCCCTATAAAGGCTGAGTTGTGTCTGTGAACATTGTAAAGGCAGAACAAAGCCACAGTGATGTAGATGCAGGCCTTGTCTTTTCAGCCATTGATTTCAGTATTGCAGCATGGTAAAATAGAAAACTAAGCGTTTGTCAGGTGCGTTAGATACCGTAGCAGACTTTAAAGAAAATCCTGAAAAGGTACATTGGTACAGTGATACAGTGGTACAGACATACAGTGGTACAGTGGTACAGACGTACAGTGGTACAGACATACAGTGGTACAATGGTACAGACGTACAGTGGTACAGACGTACAGTGGTACAGTGGTACAGACATACAGTGGTACAGTGGTACAGACATACAGTGGTGCAGACATACAGTGGTACATTGGTACAGACATACAGTGGTACAGACGTACAGTGGTACAGACGTACAGTGGTACAGTGGTACAGACGTACAGTGGTACAGTGGTACAGACATACAGTGGTACAGTGGTACAGGCGTACAGTGGTACAGACGTACAGTGGTACAGTGGTACAGATGTACAGACGTACAGTGGTACAGACATACAGTGGTACAGAAGTACAGTGGTACAGACATACAGTGGTACAGTGGTACAGACATACAGTGGTACAGACATAAAGTGGTACATTGGTACAGACATACAGTGGTACAGACGTACAGGGGTACAGTGGTACAGACATACAGTGGTACAGAAGTACAGTGGTACAGACGTACAGTGGTATAGACGTACAGACGTACAGTGGTACAGACGTACAGTGGCACAGTGGTACAGTGGCACAGTGGTACAGACGTACAGACATACAGTGGTACAGACATACAGTGGTACAGAAGTACAGTGGTACAGACGTACAGTGGTACAGACGTACAGTGGTACAGACGTACGTTGGTACAGACGTACAGGGGTACAGTGGTACAGACATACAGTGGTACAATGGT
The DNA here is from genome assembly GCF_965601325.2 of Salmo salar. Lineage (NCBI taxonomy): Eukaryota > Metazoa > Chordata > Actinopteri > Salmoniformes > Salmonidae > Salmo > Salmo salar. Next base: position 7,174,583 of record NC_138295.1, on the reverse strand, counting down.
ACAGACGTACAGGGGTACAGAAGTACAGTGGTACAGACGTACAGTGGTACAGACGTACAGTGGTACAGACGTACAGTGGTACAGACATACAGTGGTACATTGGTACAGACATACAGTGGTACAGACGTACAGTGGTACAGACATACAGTGGTACAGTGGTACAGACATACAGTGGTACAGACGTACAGTGGTACAGACGTACAGTGGTACAGACGTACAGACATACAGTGGTACAGACGTACAGTGGTACAGACGTACAGTGGTAAGGACGTACAGACGTACAGTGGTACAGACGTACAGACGTACAGTGGTACAGACGTACAGGGGTACAGACGTACAGTGGTACAGACGTACAGTGGTACAGACGTACAGGGGTACAGACATACAGTGGTACAGAAGTACAGTGGTACAGTGGTACAGACGTACAGTGGTACAGACGTACAGTGGTACAGACGTACAGTGGTACAGTGGTACAGAAGTACAGTGGTACAGACGTACAGTGGTGCAGACATACAGTGGTACAGTGGTACAGACGTACAGTGGTACAGACGTACAGTGGTACAGACATACAGTGGTACAGTGGTACAGACGTACAGTGGTACAGACGTACAGTGGTACAGACGTACAGACATACAGTGGTACAGACGTACAGTGGTACAGACGTACAGTGGTACAGACGTACAGACGTACAGTGGTACAGACGTACAGACGTACAGTGGTACAGACGTACAGGGGTACAGACGTACAGTGGTACAGACGTACAGTGGTACAGACGTACAGGGGTACAGACATACAGTGGTACAGAAGTACAGTGGTACAGTGGTACAGACGTACAGTGGTACAGACGTACAGTGGTACAGACGTACAGTGGTACAGTGGTACAGAAGTACAGTGGTACAGACGTACAGTGGTGCAGACATACAGTGGTACAGTGGTACAGACGTACAGTGGTACAGACGTACAGTGGTACAGACATACAGTGGTACAGTGGTACAGACGTACAGTGGTACAGACGTACAGTGGTACAGACATACAGTGGTACAGTGGTACAGACGTACAGTGGTACAGACATACAGTGGTACATTGGTACAGACATACAGTGGTACAGTGGTACAGACATACAGTGGTACAGACATACAGTGGTACATTGGTACAGACGTACAGTGGTACAGAGGGAAGAATAAAGGACAGTATATATATCCAAGCTTGCTTTATCAATATCTTGCTAATGAAAAGTTGTTATGTTATTTAATCAAATGCTAAAAATTATTGGGGATGACTTTCCTTTTTATTTCAATGTTGGAAAATTGTAGCCACTTTATTCGTTTCATTTTAACTTGGTGTAAAAACAAATAGCAGTCAGCCTTGGAGTGCTATATAGACACATTCAAACACATTTCAATGATCGGTTGGCAGTTAAATCATAAAGATATGATTAAACATTACCCGAGAGTGGCAAGGCTTTTTAGTCTATTGCTCTCATGTTGAACATAAATAAACAAATACATTGGAACCTGCATTGGCTGATTGGCTCAGTAAAAAAGCCAGTCGTTGTGGCCTGTCTATGCCTACTGATCTGGAGCAACATAAATATGATTAATTTAAAGCTGGCCTGACAAGAGCATGGTAAACCTACACGTCAATAACAGTTTAAAGCATTTCCATCCTCTGTTGTTTAAAGATGTTTCAACATGCCAGGAACTACAGAGGTAATTATTGTAACGGCTCAGCAATTACCTCAGCAATGATTTGACACAATGACATCTTGCAATACATACATTATAACATTGTTAACAATGTGACTTGCAAATTGATCAGAGAGAGGTCTGACTAAAAACGACAATTGAAGACATGTTTACAGAGTACAACATAATTATCTAAAACCAACAGTTAAAAAGCCCAATATAACTCCAATTGTTAAATTTCTTATTTTAAGGTTGTGTCCAATGTGTTTTATAATGGATTGTTTGAAGGGAGAAATGAAACACTACAATGTTACAGTAATGTGGAGTTTCAAGCTTTTTCAGTCTTCCCTGGTGTGCCAACAATCAACTTCTCAAAACACATGTGTAGCCAACTGCAGATCCAAAGCTCATATTTCCATGAATTATCAGTTTTTTTTTTTTTAGTCTATTCAAAGCTTAGATGTGAATAGAAAACTTTCTCTAAATCCTGCTTTATGCTCTGACAATCTATATACGTTATTATATCTTCTTCTTTGAGGACTGCCTGTGACTCAAGTCTGGCATTAGGCTGGTAATGAATGCATGGGCATGCCTCAGTGAGTTTGCTAGATGTATAAAACATAAGTTGATATGCTTGACAAATATGTCTTTTAAACTCTAAATTATAATAGTGTGAATAAAACAGGCAAAATGGATAAATGAGACACAACATAACATGCTATCTAATCCAATGCAAAACACACTATAATTCCATGGAATTTTCATGCTTCCAAAATGTGTGGTATCTTCTAGGCATTCTAATTATGCGGTTCCAATTCATTTCCCCGGAGACAAACCAAGGTGGATCTAGTGTTTGTCTTTAGAGAAACCAAACACTATAGTTAATGTTAAAACTATAATATAATAATTAAAAAAAAATCTGTATTCTCCTACTTCTAGTGTTGTGAACCAGGTAACCACATTGAAATGATATGATATGACATGATAATCATCATTCTCCTCCACCTGTTACAGTATCAATGTATTCCCTTACTCCTTCCACCTCCTTTATTTCTATAGTATTATTGTACATAATATATTTCAAATGTCAGGACTTCCATTTCCACATGGTCAGTGGCTTGGAACAATACCTTAAACAGCTGGCTTGTTTTTATGTCCCTCAACCAAATAACGCCAAACTAATGGAACAAGGTATGAATAGATTTCTTATTTTCATATCCTGCTTTTTATCACTAATAATTTATAATTGATCAATGCCTGTGCTCGTCATCTCAGAGGAATCATTAAGGTGATTTATTAGGTACCATGAGGCTGTAAGCATGGGCCAAAACAACACAGCTGTGGTCTATCCTGTTGTGCTGAGGTTTGTCCTTGTAAAGTAGAGCTAAATATATACTAGTACGCTAGTGGCAAATATTAGCAACCATGTAAAATATGTATGTAAGCAAGCATATCATCAGCACCAATAATAATCAGAGTAAAAAGTGGATGTGTTTATCCATTTTGTGTTTACCATATTACCGTGTGAATAACTAGAGATTTAGGTTGAGATTTAATTGATTAAATCCTCAGTTCGTATTCACCATTTAAATGAACACAAAACATCTAAAAAGCCATTCATTTGCTGAGCTGCATTTTTACCACAATGCCTCATTCACATACTGTACAGTCTGAACAGGCTGTTGCTCTCAATTGTCAATCAGTAATTAACACCATTAAGTGCTGCTGACTAATTTGTTAAAGCCACTAGTCCATTAAAAAAAACTACAAGTTCATTTAGCATCAGTAATTATCATTTGACATGTTGGTACTGTACGATTAGTCTCTATGCCGTTGGGAATATCATGACCACTCTACTGTGCTTCACTTAATTGTTTTATTGTACTTTATCCACCAAAGAGAGGGGTCTCCAGCCTCCACCCTTCACATCACAGGAGCCAATATCTAAAAAAAAAAAATTAAAAAAGAGGTCTGGGGCAAGTACTTGTTTGAGCTCCTCCCGGGTGCTGCTTGTTTTTTTCATGATCTTGTTCCATCCGTGATATCAAATGGAATGAGGGTGTCAATCCATGCTTTTTTTTCATATCTGTAAACCCTATAGGACTACTAGTATGATGAAATGTAGAGAAATGACAGAAGCTGTTTATGTCTTGTAGGGGGTCAGTTAGTGATGTGATGGACTTCAGGTTCTCCTCGGGCATACCAGATAAAACGTGATTTGGTTGGAGCAGAAAGTACATACTGTATGATGTTATATGAATCACACATTACATACTGTATGATGTTATATGAATCACACATTACATACTGTATGATGTTATATGAATCGTATGATGTTCACACAGTACATACTGTATGTTATAAAAAAAAATCTTACGATCATGAATTATGTATTTTCAAATCAAACATTTCCTAATATGATTAGTAGACTTGGCCAGCATCTTTATGGCTAGGGAGGACTAACCCTTGTTTCTGTACAGTGGTTATGAAACAACATTTATTTACTGGAAAATATTATCTTATTTTATGACCTTGCATGGGTTCAGCGTTCTCTGCCTACATTCATTGTTTTAAATGGGGAAATTAACGTAAAAAGGACATTCTTTGAATGGATGATTTGAACGATATAGCTTAGTTGGTAAGGGGATTTATAGTACTGTGTGTACTCTGTGAGTTGGCCTGAATGCGTAGAAAACTCTGCCACCCTGACTCATGTCCAACCAGCTCATCCAAGTGACTACATTCATGTCTCCCTGAAGAAATGGCTCAAATGAGGCTGTTAGGTTCTATTCCTTTGTACGAGGTAGAAATAGCAGGCTTGTCAAACAGGGAGAGATCAACAAGGAAACAAGAGCATTCATGTTATGCCCCAGGGAGTTGAACTGCAAGCATTCATGGCTTCTACATTGATTTGACAGTCAATGCCAATCCCAAACGGCACCGCTGTTGTGTTCAAATTCAAGGACATCTTCCCAAGTCTAATACCTGCAGGAGATTAGGACATGGCGTTCACTACATTTTGAAAGAGGTTTAATACACTTAATGTCTACTGTATGCAGGAGGTTGAATACACTTAATGTAGACTGTATGTGTTCTGCTGCATTTTCTTCTCAAGACACAACACAGCATTCTATACATTTGTATTAGTGGTTGGGAGATTGACCAAGACCATGGAATGGATTTCTCAACAAACGACCGTAAACCCACTTCGAAACAGAATTGTCCCCAATCAATGTTCTCCAAGGACTATGTGCAGATACTGTGATACAAATAAATGTTTTTATGTAAATTGGTTGTGTAGAATTAGCTCTTTGGTCCAAGCCAATGCTTTGCTAGTGACACTAAGCAGATATTGGTTGTGCTGGCTGGCTTTCCATAGTTCTTCTTCAGAAAAAAGGGATGTGATGTGTTTAAGTAAAGTGCTCCCAAGTGGCGCAGTGGTCTAAGGCACTGCTTCTCAGTGCTATAGGCATCACTACAGACCCTGGTTCGATCCCGGGCTGTATCAAACCAAATCAAATTGTATATGTCACATGCGCCAAATACAAGCCCAACAATGTTTTAAGAAGTTAAGGGGAGAAAAAAAGTGTTAAGATAAAAATAGAAAATAAAAGTAACAAATAATTATACAGCAGCAGAAAAATAACAAGCGAGGCTATATACAGGGGGGTACCGGTACAGAGTCAATGTGGAGGCTATATACAGGGGGTACCGGTACAGAGTCAATGTGGAGACTATATACAGGGTGTACTGGTACAGAGTCAATGTGGAGACTATATACAGGGGGTACAGAGTCAATGTGGAGACTATATACAGGGCACCGGTTAGTTGAGGTAATATGTACATGTAGGTAGAGGTTAAAATGACTATGCATAGATAATAAACAGAGAGTAGCAGCAGCGTAAAAGAGAGGACTGGGTAGCCCTTTGATCAGCTGTTCAGGAGCTGTTCACAACAGGCCGTGAACGGGAGTACCATAGGGAGGCGCACAATTAGTCCAGCATCGTCCTGGTTAGGGGATGGTTTAGCCGAGATAGGCCGTCATTGTAAATATTGACTTGCCTAGTTAAATAAAGGTTAAATAAAATAAATAAAAATAATAAGAAACAGGATAAGACCACATTAAATGCAACTGAATGTTAATGGAACCCAAAGATTGGACCATTGGCCTGTGCAATATTTCCTTTAGAATGGTGTCTCGTCTTGATCTAATGGAACATCAATGGGGTCCATGTGTTCATTAAGAAAGGCATTGCTTAACACCTATAATCTCACATGCGGCTTGTGCCGTGAAATGGAACCATGTCCCAAACAGTACCCTATTCCCCATGCAGTGCACTACTTTTGACGAGGGACCCACTAGACAGGTAAAATGGCACCATTTGGGACATGGCCCAGGAGTCGTTGTGGAGGAGACGAGACTGGTTAGCCTCCCCAAGGGATCAACAAACTCCACGGTTGCCCTGGTGACAGATGAGACCGCATTCCCTCTGCAACATAAACATGATTTAATATCACAGCTGTTCAACTCTCCAACACCTCTTCCTCATTCTCCTTATTAGATGCTTATGCCCAGGGAGGCCTACAGTACAATGTGCCTCGCAAAGCTCTAGCTACTTCTCAGGAAATGATTACTAACATGCTATGCATCCCAAATGGCACACTATATTTCCTATAGGGCTGTGGTCAAAGGTAGTGCACTATAGGTCCTAGAGGGACCACGGTGTCATTTGGGATACAACTGAAGATCTAGACTGGAATTAAACCTCCAAACAATCTTTAGTATGCAAGAAATTTAAATGAAAGGGATTTAATGTAAACGCATTATTATAATTTAGTTGGTCATGCCCTCTCTGCATTTAATCCTGCTCTGGGACATGATGCCATATAAGGGTGTATTTAATCCTGGTCTGAGACATGATGCCATATAAGGGTGTATTTAATCTTTGTTTAAGACATGATGCCATATAAGGGTGTATTTAATCCTGGTCTGAGACATGATGCCATATAAGGGTGTATTTAATCCTGGTTAGGGACATGATGCCATATAAGGGTGTATTTAATCCTGGTCTGAGACATGATGACCTATAAGGGTGTATTTATTCCTGGTCGGAGACATGCCATATAAGGGTGTATTTAATCTTTGTTTAGGACATGATGCCATATAAGGGTGTATTTAATCCTGGTCTGAGACATGCCATATAAGGGTGTATTTAATCTTTGTTTAAAACATGATGCCATATAAGGGTGTAAATAATCCTGGTCTGAGACATGATGCCATATAAGGGTGTATATAATCCTGGTCTGAGACATGATGCCATATTAGGGTGTATTTAATCCTGGTCTGAGACATGATGCCATATAAGGGTGTATATAATCCTGGTCTGAGACATGATGCCATATAAGGGTGTTTAATGTTTGTTTTGTTTCTGTTCTCTCAGGCTATGTGAGTGGCCCACGGGGGCATGTGTTTACTTTCCTGGTGATCCAGCGCAACTATCAGAGCGCAGGGATAATAACAGGGCTCCACACACACGTAGACACCCACACACACAAAATGGATGGAGGCCTGTGAGTCTACACTAATACAATCAGCATGGTAGAAACAGCAGGGGTAGACACACTGTAGACCCATAACACCACAGACGTGAGATACTCTGAGCTTCTCTCTCCACCACAGAGCCCCCTCTTGGTTAGCTTTGATTCTGAAGCACCAGACAGAGAGAAGAGGACATGTTTCATGTTGTGATCAGAGATGACCCACTCCCTGTAGGTCTTCTCTCTTTTAGATTGCCATTTCTTGACTGGACACAGGGAACAGATGTTCACCTCACATATTGTTTACAGATAGGAAATGAATGACCGTAATACAATACATGATTTCATCTTTGACAGATTATTATAGTATGAAATTGATCTGAGGAGCTTTAAGAAACCATTTTGAAATACTCTAAGCAGTTAAGTGTATATTTGTTTTCCATAGATATTGGACTAGTTGAATAACATGCACATTTCACAGTAGTAAAATCATACGGTGCATTCTGAAAGTATTCAGACCCCTTGACTTTGTCCACGTTTTGTTATGTTACAGCCTTATTTTAACATTTATTAAATAGTTGTTTATCGCATTTACATAAGTATTCAGACCCTTTACTCAGTACGTTGTTGAAGCAGCAATTACAGCCTAGAGTCTTCTTTGGTATGCCTCTAAAAGCTTGGCACACTTGTATTTGGGGAGTTTCTCCCATTCTTCTCTGCAGATCCTCTCAAGTTCTGTCAGGTTGGATGGGGAGCATCGCCGCACAGCTATTTTCAGGTCTCTCCAGAGATGTTCGATCTGGTTCAAGTCCGGCCTCTGGTTGGGCCACTCAAGGACTTTCAGAGACATGTGCCGAAGCCACTCCTGCATTATCTTGGCTGTGTGCTTAGGATTGTTGTCCTTTTGGAAGGTGAAACTTCACCCCAGTCTGAGGTCCTGAGCGCTCTTGAGCAGATTTTCATCAAGGATCTCTCTGTAATTTTCTCCGATCATCTTTCCCTCGATCCTGTCTAGTCTCCCAGTCCCTGCCACTGAAAAACATCCCCACAGCATGATGCTGCCACCATCATGCTGTGGTTCTTCCTTTAAAAGTTTTGAGCTTATGCTGTGACCGTTTCAGGTAGATGGTGGCAGATTGTGGTAAATTGCTCAATTCTGGCAATAATGGCTGACACTTAAATAATCTATCAGAGTGACCATTGGGTTCTTGGTCACCTTCCTGACCAAGGCCCTTCTCCCCAGATTGCTCAGTTTGGCCAGGCAGCCAGCTCTTGGAAGAGGCACTTGGTGGTTCCAAACTTCTTCAATTTAAGAATGGAGGCTACTGTGTTCTTGGGGACCTTCAAAGTTGCAGAAAGTTTTTGGTACCCTTCCCCAGATCTGTGCCTCAACACAGTTCTGTCTCGGAGCTCTAGTGACAATTGCTTCGACTTCATGGCTTGGTTTTTGCTCTGACATGCATTGTCAACTGTGGGACCTTATATAGACAGGTGTGTGCCTTTCCAATCATGTCCAATCAATTGAATTTACCACAGGTAGAATTCAATCAAATTTTAAATACATCTCAAGGATGATCAATGGAAACAGGATGCACCTGAGCTCAATTTCAAGTCTCATATCAAATGGTATGAATACTTATAGTATGTAAATCGGGTATTTCTAAATTTTTTATTTTGAACAAATAAAAAAAATCTATAAACATGTTTTCACTTTGTATTGTGTGTAGATTTATGAGGAAAACATTTATTGCAGCAATTTTAAAATAAAGCTGTAACATAACAAAATGTGGAGAAAGTCAAGGGGTCTGAATACTTTCCGAATGCACTGTACATACGAGACAGTTGGAATATTGAGTGAATGATTGAGTAAACACTCGGTGTTTAGCATTGTGATAGGAGCCAACCCCCCCCCCCCCCCAAATGTGAATAATATCAAGCCAATCATTTGCATGCTGATGTATTTACATATTTCATTTCCATTATAAGTAGGGATAATATGGGATTTAGCCCTGGGCCAAACAGAGTCAACCTTGCAGGCTTTTACTGACAATGTCACCATGAGACCAGTCAGGAGGCATGCTTGAGGCATGGAAAACGCTCAAGGACTTGGATTGGCTTTGGAGTTTGTATTAAATCCATCAATTGTTATTGTGCTAAACACGTACAATCAAAACGAAAAGTAAGAAAGTGTCCTGAAAAGTGTTATGCAAAAGTAAAAAAAAGTTGAACTAAAAGATATCAACATCTTTATCTTTATTACAATCCCCATTAGCTGATGCCATGATGACAGCTAATCTTCCTGCGGTCACACAACAAAAAGACATTACAGATCATACAATTGCAAGGAAAAGTGAAATCCACATAATTGTTTTCTTACTAGCCTGTTTAAATAAATGGTGTAAATGGCTTGCTGTTCCCTAATGACCAGCCTCACAGTTGAGTTCAACGACGAGACACAATGTCAAAAGCATGTCCATGTTTTGAATAGGACATTTTGTTGAAAAATATGTAACTTCTACCTACCCTCATCACTGCCACTTTTCTTCTATTTCAGGGATGGTCAAAGGAACTGTAGGGTATGCAGGCTTTTGTTCTACCCCAGCTCGAACTGCCCTAGAAACATTGTAATAGAACACTGTAATAGGTGTTTCAAAATGCCCCTTGTCTACAGTATTAGGAGCTATTGTTGATAACTCAATCTGAAGAACAGACAGGAACATATATAAAATAAAGTACTCGTCTTTTTCCCAACCAGACAAAGCAGAAAAGGTGTGAATTGTACCTTCTGTCTTCCAGGTACAGTAAGATTGTTTGCAATGCTAATAAGAACCACGGAATGAAACCAATTTGATTTTGTTCCAGGGAAATGTTTAATTTAAAACTGTAGAGGAAGTCAGAAAGTCTTGCAAGCCCCCAGGTTACTTCACTCAGAGGTACATCCCTATGGCCCGGAAGTGGACTAATCTTTATGTATCACTTTATTAACCAGGAAACACGAAATACAGCAAACCACAACAGAACTTTCATTCCCTATGGGAGTTGTTGAATACAAATATAACGACTGTTAGATGGATAAAGCTGTAAGAAAGACAAAGGTTTATGTGTACAGAGTGGAAGGCATTATATTTTGTCTGCTGGCTCCCACTCAAATTCATGAAGCTTCCCGTGTCACAGTGCAAGCCCTGCAGATTTTGTACTTTCTTCTAAAAAATGTATCTCGGTCACCATGAGCTAGACTGCCAGCCAGGGTTGCTCCTGTTCCTTGCCTCAGTGTTAAATTGTATTTTTAGAATTCCATTCCACACAAAGAATCAATGTGGCTGTAAACATGTTTTCAAGTGTTATGACATTGATTAAATTTAAAGCTTTACTTCCTCTTCTACCGGGGACTTTAGCTCAGCGATTGCTCCACTATGTCATTATGAAAGCGTTAAAGGCGTTTATAAATGCCTGTTAAACATTGATTCATATGGATAGGGAGACATACAGAAGTGCAAATCAAGGTAATGTCATGGAGTTTGTTCTGCTAGTGACTCACCATACCTCTTAGCTGGAAATATGTCTGGAGAAACACATTCAATATCATAGTGTGAAGAAAACCCTTACTATTGCCCATGAGTACTACCCAGAACTTTCTCTCAAACCCTCTCTCTGGCCCTGGAACTTACAGTAGAGGCACATTTTGTGACTTCTAACAGCTGAGGTAGGCTACCAACCCCTGACGTCAGCCTGACGTCAGCCTGAGTCTGTCCTGCTGCAGAAGGCCACTTCACACCTATGCGTTAGGCACCAGATGTACAGGGACAAGAGTCAGCTGAGCCGGTCAGCCAATCAGTGGTTGAACACCCCAGTCTGTCCCTAAACTCTTCAGTTGTTTCCACGATGGCAGGTTGAAACAAACTGCAGGTTATTTATTTTGTAATACATTTGCTAACGTTTCTAAAAACCTGTTTTCGCTTTGTCATTATGGGGTATTGTGTTTAGATCGATTAAGAAAAAAATGAATTTAATTCAGTTTAGAATAAGGCTTTAAATGTGGACCAGGAGACTATGAGAGGCACACAGTACTACATAGAGCCATGCCTACATGGAACTCTATTCCAAATCAGGTAACTGATGCAAGTAGTCGAATCAGATTTTAAAAAACAAATACACCTTATGGAACAGCGGGGACTGTGAAGAGACACACACAGGCACAGACACACACACACACACACACGATAAGACACGAACTCTACACACACGTACACATGGATGTTGTATTGTAAATATGTGGTGGTGGAGTGGTGGCCTGAGGGACCACATTTAATGTTTTGTGAAAAGTGTTATTAAATGTAATGTCATGTAATAGTTTAAATTGTATATACAGTAACTGCCTTAATGTTGCTGGACCCCAGGAAGAGTAGCTGCTGCCTTGGCAGGAACTAATGGGGATCCATAATAAACCTCAGGAAGAGTAGCTGCTGCCTTGGAAGGAACTAATGGGGATCCATAATAAACCCCAGGAACAGTAGCTGCTGCCTTGGCAGGAACTAATGGGGATCCATAATAAACCCCAGGAAGAGTAGCTGCTGCCTTGGCAGGAACTAATGGGGATCCATAATAAACCTAAGGAAGAGTAGCTGATGCCTTGGCAGGAACTAATGGGATCTATAATTACACCCCAGGAAGAGTAGCTGCTGCCTTGACAGGAAATAATGGGGATCTATAATACACCCCAGGAAGAGTAGTTGCTGCCTTGGAAGGAACTAATTGGGATCCTTAATAAACCCCAGGAAGAGTAGCTGCTGCCTTGGAAAGAACTAACGGGGATCCATAATAAACCCCAGGAAGAGTAGCTGCTGCCTTGGCAGGAACTAATGGGGATCCATAATAAACCCCAGGAAGAGTAGCTACTGCCTTGGCAGGAACTAATGGGGATCCATAATAAATACATATGGCATAGTTTGCGTGTCTTAGCTATTCAGGCCATGAGTTAAAATCTCTAATGCGTAACATTATTTTATCATCATTATTTATTATTTGAGTCATCAGGTGCAGGTAAACTGTGATTCCAAAACTAACAGCTCCTACTGTAAAATGTGGCAGAAATGACAGGCCTCTCTGTTCATTACAGTTAATGAAAGTGTTATTGCAACCCTGTCTGTTGACTGAAAGCATGCTGCTTATAACACAGCATGATATTAACATCCACCGAATACCTTGTCTTAATCAATCTAATGGCTACAAATTACATTCTTAGATTCTAGAACACGTTATTGGATTCTATAGCACGGAACACGGATGATAGGCTTAATAAATATAGACTAAGTGAATAAATATGACAATACGTTCATGAAATACAATTAACGTGATCCATTCACCCGACTAAACAATACATACCCATGTAATGTACGTGGATGTAACTTTCAATTAAATGACTCACTGGATAAATAAAGGCCAGGGGTACCAATAATGTTGTGAAACAAAATACCAACCCTTAAAATGGTCTGACGGGTTATTGAAGCCTGTTAATAAGCACCGTGGACCTCCACCGCTGCAGCCAACACAGTGAAAAATCTTTTTTTTTATGTTGGTAAACTGAGCTTGATCGAATTTCTTTGAGAAATCAGCAAAAAGGATCAAGTAAAAAAAAAAAAAGAAGAAGAACGATTTATAATTTGTGATAAACTGTAGACTCACTGATCAAGGACGTATTCCATAACATCAGATCCAATTCTCTCTACGTAGATTAGCATTTTAATGCGTAAGACAAATCAGACATTTACAGGGCGCATAAAAATTGTTATTCAAATGAGTAATGCCATTGGAAAGAGTCACCACTTAACACTATTCACACAAATTGATGTCTCAAGCATTTGAAAAGGAAAACAGTAATACACAGTAATATATAGGATATGGATATCAATATATGGTATAAATCCGGTCTAATTTAGCATTGTCAGCCATAGGGCTTTATGTGATGATGATGTCTTCCATATGTATGGTGAGTTACTAGCAGAACAAACTCCATGACATTACCTTGAGTTGCACTTCTGTATGTCTCCCTATCCATATGAATCAATGTTTAACAGGCATTTATAAACGCCTTTAACGCTTTCATAATGACATAGTGGAGCAATCGCTGAGCTAAAGTCCCCGGTAGAAGAGGAAGTAAAGCTTTAAATTTAATCAATGTCATAACACTTGCTGATAAATTGCTGCTGATAAAGAAACTTCATCATGACACTTTCCTTATAGAAACGATTTTATTTAAAATTGTTGATATTGTCCCCTTAATTTCTGTTTCTTGTTTTGTATTTTCTCTTTATTGATTTCGTATTTGATGTGTGTATTTTTCTATTCCTGCCAGGCTGACTTGTAAAAGAGACCCGAGTCTCAATGTGAGTCTCTGTTAAAATAAAGGTTTTATAAATCAAATAACTAAACTGCCCCCCACCACCCACCCTAATAGCCTTTAGCCATTGAAACAGAGGTACATATGGAAGACATCATCATCACATAAAACCCTATGGCTGACAACGCTAAATTACACCGGATTACAAGTACACTGACCCTTGACCTCTACTGACCCCATTTGCCTAACTGTTCCATCTGCTGCTGTCCTGTTACTGTGTAAGAAAGAACGTTATTGACACTAATCTTGAAGTAAGGAAATCCAGCCTGATAGAACAGTAACCTACCACTATACATCAGTATATAACCTGATAGAACAGTATCCTACCACTATACATCAGTATATAACCTGATAGAACAGTATCCTACCACTATACATCAGTATATAACCTGATAGAACAGTAACCTACCACTATACATCAGTATATAACCTGATAGAACAGTATCCTACCACTATACATCAGTATATAACCTGATAGAACAGTATCCTACCACTATACATCAATATATAACCTGACAGTATCCTACCACTATACATCAGTATATAACCTGATAGTATCCTACCACTATACATCAGTATATAACCTGATAGAACAGTAACCTACCACTATACATCAGTATATAACCTGATAGAACAGTATCCTACCACTATACATCAGTATATAACCTGATAGAACAGTAACCTACCACTATACATCAGTATATAACCTGACAGTATCCTACCACTATACATCAGTATATAACCTGATAGAACAGTAACCTACCACTATACATCAGTATATAACCTGACAGTATCCTACCACTATACATCAGTATATAACCTGACAGTAACCTACCACTATACATCAGTATATAACCTGATAGAACAGTATCCTACCACTATACATCAGTATATAACCTGATAGTATCCTACCACTATACATCAGTATATAACCTGATAGTATCCTACCACTATACATCAGTATATAACCTGATAGAACAGTAACCTACCACTATACATCAGTATATAACCTGATAGAACAGTATCCTACCACTATACATCAGTATATAACCTGATAGAACAGTAACCTACCACTATACATCAGTATATAACCTGATAGAACAGTATCCTACCACTATACATCAGTATATAACCTGACAGTAACCTACCGCTCTACATCAGTATATAACCTGATAGAACAGTAACCTACCACTATACATCAGTATATAACCTGACAGTAACCTACCACTATACATCAGTATATACCCTGATAGAACAGTAACCTACCACTATACATCAGTATATAACCTGATAGAACAGTAACCTACCACTATACATCAGTATATAACCTGATAGAACAGTATCCTACCACTATACATCAGTATATAACCTGATAGAACAGTAACCTACCACTATACATCAGTATATAACCTGATAGAACAGTAACCTACCACTCTACATCAGTATATAACCTGATAGAACAGTATCCTACCACTATACATCAGTATATAACCTGATAGTATCCTACCACTATACATCAGTATATAACCTGATAGAACAGTAACCTACCACTATACATCAGTATATAACCTGATAGAACAGTAACCTACCACTATACATCAGTATATAACCTGATAGAACAGTATCCTACCACTATACATCAGTATATAACCTGATAGAACAGTAACCTACCACTATACATCAGTATATAACCTGATAGTATCCTACCACTATACATCAGTATATAACCTGATAGAACAGTAACCTACCACTATACATCAGTATATAACCTGATAGTATCCTACCACTATACATCAATATATAACCTGATAGAACAGTATCCTACCACTATACATCAGTATATAACCTGACAGTATCCTACCACTATACATCAGTATATAACCTGACAGTATCCTACCACTATACATCAGTATATAACCTGACAGTAACCTACCACTATACATCAGTATATAACCTGATAGAACAGTATCCTACCACTATACATCAGTATATAACCTGATAGAACAGTATCCTACCACTATACATCAGTATATAACCTGATAGAACAGTATCCTACCACTATACATCAGTATATAACCTGACAGTATCCTACCACTATACATCAGTATATAACCTGATAGTATCCTACCACTATACATCAGTATATAACCTGATAGAACAGTAACCTACCACTATACATCAGTATATAACCTGATAGAACAGTAACCTACCACTATACATCAATATATAACCTGATAGAACAGTAACCTACCACTATACATCAGTATATAACCTGATAGAACAGTATCCTACCACTATACATCAGTATATAACCTGATAGAACAGTAACCTACCACTATACATCAGTATATAACCTGACAGTATCCTACCACTATACATCAGTATATAACCTGATAGAACAGTAACCTACCACTATACATCAGTATATAACCTGACAGTATCCTACCACTATACATCAGTATATAACCTGACAGTAACCTACCACTATACATCAGTATATAACCTGATAGAACAGTATCCTACCACTATACATCAGTATATAACCTGATAGTATCCTACCACTATACATCAGTATATAACCTGATAGTATCCTACCACTATACATCAGTATATAACCTGATAGAACAGTAACCTACCACTATACATCAGTATATAACCTGATAGAACAGTATCCTACCACTATACATCAGTATATAACCTGATAGAACAGTAACCTACCACTATACATCAGTATATAACCTGATAGAACAGTATCCTACCACTATACATCAGTATATAACCTGACAGTAACCTACCGCTCTACATCAGTATATAACCTGATAGAACAGTAACCTACCACTATACATCAGTATATAACCTGACAGTAACCTACCACTATACATCAGTATATACCCTGATAGAACAGTAACCTACCACTATACATCAGTATATAACCTGATAGAACAGTAACCTACCACTATACATCAGTATATAACCTGATAGAACAGTATCCTACCACTATACATCAGTATATAACCTGATAGAACAGTAACCTACCACTATACATCAGTATATAACCTGATAGAACAGTAACCTACCACTCTACATCAGTATATAACCTGATAGAACAGTATCCTACCACTATACATCAGTATATAACCTGATAGTATCCTACCACTATACATCAGTATATAACCTGATAGAACAGTAACCTACCACTATACATCAGTATATAACCTGATAGAACAGTAACCTACCACTATACATCAGTATATAACCTGATAGAACAGTATCCTACCACTATACATCAGTATATAACCTGATAGAACAGTAACCTACCACTATACATCAGTATATAACCTGATAGTATCCTACCACTATACATCAGTATATAACCTGATAGAACAGTAACCTACCACTATACATCAGTATATAACCTGATAGTATCCTACCACTATACATCAATATATAACCTGATAGAACAGTATCCTACCACTATACATCAGTATATAACCTGACAGTATCCTACCACTATACATCAGTATATAACCTGACAGTATCCTACCACTATACATCAGTATATAACCTGACAGTAACCTACCACTATACATCAGTATATAACCTGATAGAACAGTATCCTACCACTATACATCAGTATATAACCTGATAGAACAGTATCCTACCACTATACATCAGTATATAACCTGATAGAACAGTATCCTACCACTATACATCAGTATATAACCTGACAGTATCCTACCACTATACATCAGTATATAACCTGATAGAACAGTAACCTACCACTATACATCAATATATAACCTGATAGAACAGTAACCTACCACTATACATCAGTATATAACCTGACAGTAACCTACCACTATACATCAGTATATAACTTGATAGAACAGTAACCTACCACTATACATCAGTATATAACCTGACAGTAACCTACCACTATACATCAGTATATAACCTGATAGAACAGTATCCTGTAGAAGTATATAACCTGATAGTATCCTACCACTATACATCAGTTTATGACCTGATAGAACAGTATCCTACCACTATACATCAGTATATAACCTGACAGTATCCTACCACTATACATCAATATATACCCTGATAGAACAGTAACCTACCACTATACGTCAGTATATAACCTGACAGTATCCTACCACTATACATCAGTATATAACCTGACAGTAACCTACCACTATACATCACTATATAACCTGATAGAACAGTATCCTACCACTGTACAGTACATCAGTATATAACCTGATAGAACACTATCCTGTAGAAGTATATAACCTGATAGTATCCTACCACTATACATCAGTTTATGACCTGACAGAACAGTAACCTACCACTATACATCAGTATATAACCTGATAGAACAGTATCCTGTAGAAGTATATAACCTGATAGTATCCTACCACTATACATCAGTTTATGACCTGATAGAACAGTATCCAAACAAACAGGTCTATGAATAGGATCTAACAGTCAGTAATGATCTGGACACTTAACCTTTCTCAATAGGTTCAGTCTTGGCATAATAAGTAGGGCAGTGCTACAAAAGCAGCAATCTTTATGATCCAGAGGAAATTACAGCAAAAAAGAGATTGAACTACTGTAAGTTAGAAGAACCCTGTTGATTTGCAAGCTGGTGTAGCTGAATTAAGATCTGTGTCAATACAATTTCTAGCCTGGTTGCCAGTCTCTATCAACTCAGATCAAAGAAATCACACTTTCATTTTCACATGCTTTGAAAACAACAGGTGTTGACTAACAGTGAAATACTTACTCACTGGCCCTTCCCAACAATGCAGAAAACAAAAACATTTTATTACAATAACAATAATATTAATAACAATAGAACAAAATTGTAATGCAAGGAATAAATCCACAATGAGCAAAGATAGCTTGGCTATATACAGTACATGGGGTACGAGCACCAAGTCAATGTGCAGGGGTACTAGGTAATAACATGGCTATATACAGGGAGTACCAGCACCAAGTCAATGTGCAGGGGTACTAGGTAATAACATGGCTATATACAGGGAGTACCAGCACCAAGTCAATGTGCAGGGGTACGAGGTAATAACATGGCTATATACAGGGAGTACCAGCACCAAGTCAATGTGCAGGGGTACGAGGTAATAACATGGCTATATACAGGGAGTACCAGCACCAAGTCAATGTGCAGGGGTACTAGGTAATAACATGGCTATATACAGGGAGTACCAGCACCAAGTCAATGTGCAGGGGTACGAGGTAATAACATGGTTATATACAGGGAGTACCAGCACCAAGTCAATGTGCAGGGGTACTAGGTAATAACATGGCTATATACAGGGAGTACCAGCACCAAGTCAATGTGCAGGGGTACGAGGTAATAACATGGCTATATACAGGGAGTACCAGCACCAAGTCAATGTGCAGGGGTACTAGGTAATAACATAGCTATATACAGGGAGTACCAGCACCAAGTCAATGTGGAGGGGTACGAGGTAATAACATGGCTATATACAGGGAGTACCAGCACCAAGTCAATGTGCAGGGGTACGAGGTAATAACATAGCTATATACAGGGAGTACCAGCACCAAGTCAATGTGGAGGGGTACGAGGTAATAACATTCTCCGGCACCGTTTGTCGTGCGGTAGCAGAGAGAACAGTCTATGACTCGGGTAGCTTGAGGTTTTGACAATTATTTTGGGCATTCCTCTGATACCGCCTGGTATAGAGGTCCTGGATGGCAGGGACCTCGTCCCCAGTTATGTACTGGGCCGTACGCACTACCTTCTGTACCTATAATTCCACTCTTTGAACTCCATGTCATGTGCCAATATTCCAATCCTTGAACACTGTTTCATATGCCAAATCTTTGGCACATGACATGAAGTACAAGGGGTGGAATGTTAGCTAAAAAGACTGGCAACCAGGCTATACAGTTTCCTTTCTGAGTACCCATTTAGCAATCCAGACAAAAAAGGGCCTGTTTGTTGAATGAAAAGTCATATTAAGAAATCAATGTATCACTCAGTAACAAAAACAAAATAACACATAGCCTAGTTTAGCTATGTAGCTGTATAAAACATTTTTTTTACCAGTCCAGCCAAGGAAAGAGAGACGATACCTGATATCAAACCCATTATAAATTTGCCAATAGAGAGCACACGGGAGAGCCAAGAGACGAATGCAGGTAAATAACTGAAATGACAGATCCAATCTCACGTACATAATTTAAATAGAGAGGAATAGTCACAGGGCTAAACAGAATATGAATAAAGAGATGTGGTCTTTTAGAAGTGACGAGAGCTGCAGCATTAATCTCATTCATCTTCCATGTTGCTTTTTTCCTGCCGGCCCTAATATTCCTCATCAATCAGTGAGTTTGGTGTCAAGTGTGGACAATCTGACACAAAGTAAGTCTCAGCCTCTTTATTTGCTGTTCTACAACCTTGTTAATGAATAGGCTCATGTGAGTTGATGAATATGTATCGATGACAGCTTGTAGAAGTGATAAGTGTAATAAAGGCCAGTTTTTGGACAGATCCAGTTAAGTACTGACTAGAGGCAACATATGAAACACGCTGACCTCTGGCGCAAAATATGACTCTGTCCCAAATGGTACCCTAATCTCAATATAGTGCACAACTGTTGAACAGGGCTCATCAGGCTCTGGTCAAAAGTAGTGCACTACATAGGGAATAGGGTGCCATTTGGGATAGGACCCTATAACTCACACACACACACACACACACACACACACACACTGAAGAGACACCCACAAGTACTAGCAGACATCAAATACATAAAAGGAAGTCGTACTAACAATGGAGAGGTCAATCAAGCACTTTAAAAGCGAGGAGCGATCACCATGCTTACAGAGACACATCTGCTGCACTGATGAAAGATTCCAACGTCGTCTTTCTTCTTTACACATGTTTTTTTCTCTTCTTCTTTCTTTGCCTTGGCTACACCTCTCCAGGTTGGCTGCTTAACGTGTGAAGGAACGGAAATTGGTAACTTATAATGTGTGATTATATCGTCATTAGAATGGCATCTCTGCCTGCCCTTGACACTGTAATATGTTCTTAATCGGATACATTGAGACTGCTATATTATAAAACTTTAAAATTAGCAAGCCATAGCTTTGTTTATCGCTCTTTGCTTGATCGCCACTTTTTAATTATGTTTACAATTAGTACAGACATGGAGTCAGCAACACTTGACTGAAACCTTTAACAAACAAGATAATCAAAAGTACATCTTCATGTTGTTTTTAAACTAATGTATTTGACCAAAGTTTCTTAATTAGGGCCAATTCTTAATTGCATGCATATGCATCACAAAAACAAAAAATAATAGCCTGTGGTTTATGAAACATGAAGCTAAAATGTCCACTGATAACACAATGGAAAGAGTCCAAAATGGCAACCTATTCGCACTATACAGTAGTGGACTACTTTAGACCAGAGCCCTATGGGCCCTGGTCAAATTTATTGCACTATATAGGGAATAAGGTGCCATTTAGGATGATTATTGGCAGTAGTTCTTCTAACCGTGATGGACTTCCGGACTAACAGTGTTCTGTTTCAGAACATTCTAGAGAATCCCAGAACTGTACACCCTTCTAATTAACCTCATCTAGTCACGATTCTTGGCAAATGAAATAAAACCCAGTAAAGGGGCAATCTGAAAATGCTAAATACATTTTTGGTTTTATGAAAATAATCATGTACTGTATACCCATTGATTATTGAAGAATATAATTGAATATGTCTCATGAGATTAGTTCAACTGTCACACCATGTTAGTACTCCAATGTTTTAAAAATTACAAATGTAAACAAACACTGTACAGTCTCAAAACATGGTTCAAACTATAATGTTGATATCATGGATGGTCAGTCATTGCATCCATAGCTCTGTCTATGAATTTGAGACTGGTTATATTTATCCAGGCCAATCCCTCAGCTTTTTAGCAAAACAGATGCGGGGTGTTATTGTTTCAACTGCGGATTGGCCCTTTCAAGATCAAAAACGAATAACGCGAAGAAGGCTATGAATTACAAAACACAGACACCCTGGGAATGACAGATTTCTTATAGACTAGCATCCGCGCTTTGTGTTGGAAGAAAATAAATGATAGTGGTGTTTGTTCATCATATCGTAACAAACATCAATAGTTTATCACCTGGGAAATTATCTGCAACCCGTTTTGACGGTGCTAAGGTTTTCTGATTAAACTAGAAGCAGATGCAGGAGGACGATGGAAACCTAGGGTCATCATGTAGAGTTGAAGTTGAAGTTTACATACACCTTAGCCAAATACATTTAAACTCAGTTTTTCACAATTCCTGATATTTAATCCTAGTAAAAAGTCCCTGTCTTAGGTCAGTTAGGATCACCACTTTATTTTAAGAATGTGAAATGTCAGAATAATAGTAGAGAGAATGATTTATTTCAGCTTTTATTTCTTTCATCACATTCCCAGTGGGTCAGAAGTTTACATACACTCAATTAGTATTTGGTAGCATTTCCTTTAAATTGTTTAACTTGGGTCAAACATTTCGGGTAGCCTTCCACAAGCATCCCACAATAAATTCGGTGAATTTTGGCCGATTCCTCCTGACAGAGCTGGTGTAACTGAGTCAGGTTTGTAGGCCTCCTTGCTCGCACACGCTTTTTCAGTTCTGCCCACAGATTCTCTATGGGATTGAGGTCAGGGCTTTGTGATGGCTACTCCAATACCTTGACTTTATTTTCCTTAAGCCATTTTGCAACAACTTTGGAAGTATGCTTGGGTTCATTGTCCAATTTATCCACATAATTTTGCTTCCTCATGATGCCGTCTATTTTGTGACGTGTACCAGTCCCTCCTGCAGCAAAGCACCCCCACAACATGATGCTGCCACCCCCGTGCTTCATGGTTGGGATGGTGTTCTTCGGCTTGGAAGCCTCCCCCTTTTTCCTTCAAACATAATGATGGTCATTATGGCCAAAAGTTATATTTTTGTTTCATCAGACCAGAGGACATTTCTCCAAAAAGTACAATCTTTTTCCCGTGTGCAGTTGCAAACCACAGTGTGGCTTTTTTATGGCTGGTTTGGAGAAGTGGCTTCTTCCTTGCTGAGTGGCCTTTCAGGTTATGTGGATATAGATACTTTTGCACCTGTTTCCTCCAGCATCTTCACAAGATCCTTTGCTGTTGTTCTGGGATTGATTTGCACTTTTCGCACCAAAGTACGTTCATCTCTAGGAGACAGAATGCGTCTCCTTCCTGAACAGTTTGACGGCTGCGTGGTCCCATGGTGTTTATACTTGCGTACTATTTTTTGTACACAGATGGACGTGGTACCTTCAGGCATTTGGAAATTGCTCCCAAGGATGAACCAGACTTGTGGAGGTCTACAATGTTTTTCAGAGGTCTTGGCTGATTTCTTTTGATTTTCCCATGATGTCAAGCAAAGAGGCACTGAGTTTGAAGGTAGGCCTTGAGATACATCCACAGGAACACATCCAATTGACTCAAATGATGTCAATCAGCGTATCAGAAGCTTCTAAAGCCATGACATAATTTTCTGAAATGTACAAAGCTGTTTAAAGGCACAGTCAACTTAGTGTATGCAAACTTCTGACCCACTGGAATTGTGATACAGTGAATTATCAGTGAAATAATCTGTCTGTAAAAACTGTTGTAAAAATTACTTGTGTCATGCACAAAGTAGAAACTAAAAAATGTGTGGAGTGGTTGAAAACTGAGTTTTAATGACTCCAACCTAAGTGTATGTAAACTTCTGACTTGTACTGTAGTTGTGGCTTGAGTCCTTATGCTGCACATACTGAACACACAGTACCAGACAGGTCCTAAACCTGCACATACTGAACACACAGTACCTGACAGGTCCTAAACCTGCACATACTGAACACACAGTACCAGACAGGTCCTTATGCTGCACATACTGAACACACAGTACCAGATAGGTCCTTATGCTGCACATACTGAACACACAGTACCAGATAGGTCCTTATGCTGCACATACTGAACACACAGTACCAGATAGGTCCTTATGCTGCACATACTGAACACAGTACCTGACAGGTCCTAAACCTGCACATACTGAACACACAGTACCAGACATACATTACTGACTTTATTGTCCCCATAGGGACATTTTGTTGCGGTGTCATGTCCACGTTTAAAGTGTCGTTTAAATACAGAACAAATTGACAATACAACTTTCATAACAGTTACATACCAATAAAAAGAGACTAGCCTGCTGGCCTTACTGAGTGGATAGGAATATTAACCCAAGCTATTTAGAAGGCATACCACACTTGGCACAAATGATTGTCTAGTTCTGTTTTTCCTGCCGAGGTGTGCCCTGTATACCCGCGCCAAGAGGGGAGTAGTTCAATGTCCGGGTACAGGGGGTGGCTTGGCTCTAAAATGATTTTGTGAGCCTTGCGGAGGGCCCTGACCTTAAAGATCTCACCCAGGCCTGTCTGTTTGACTCCAAGTACCTTGCTTGCTGTGGTGATTATCCTTGTCAGCATATTTCTCTGGCTGACAGTGGCATTGCCAAACCAACAAACTATACAAAAAGTTAAAATACTCTCAAAGAAAGATTTGTAAAACAGAGTCAGTATAGTACAGTCAACATTAAAAGATCCCAGCTTTTTGAGAAAGTACAGTCTCTGTTGACTCTTTCTGTAGATCAGGTCTGTACTTTTACTCCACTGAAAGCTAATTGTCCATGCGGACAGATCCTTAACCTGCACATACTGAACACACAGTACCTGACAGGTCATTATGTTGGACATACTGAACACACAGTACCAGACAGGTCCTTATGCTGCACATACTGAACACACAGTACCAGACAGGTCCTCATGCTGCACATACTTAACACACAGTACCTGACAGGTCCTAAACCTGCACATACTGAACACACAGTACCAGACAGGTCCTTATGCTGCACATACTTAACACACAGTACCAGACAGGTCCTTATGCTGCACATACTGAACACACAGTACCTGACAGATCCTTAACCTGCACATACTGAACACACAGTACCTGACAGGTCCTAAACCTGCACATACTGAACACACAGTACCTGACAGGTCATTATGTTGGACATACTGAACACACAGTACCAGAAAGGTCATTATGTTGGACATACTGAACACAGTACCTGACAGGTCATTATGTTGGACATACAGTGCATTCGGAAAGTATTGAGGCACCTTGACTTTTTCCACATTTTGTTAAGTAACAGCCATATTCTAAAATAGTTTTTTTTTAAATCCCTGATCAATCTACACACAATACCACATACTGATAAAGCAAAAACATACTGTTAGAAATTGTAGAAAATAGATTTTTAAAAATGCACCTTTAGCAGCGATTACAGCCTAGAGTCTTCTTGGGTATGACGCTACATGATTGGCTCACCTGTATTTGGATGATTTTCTCACATTGTTCTCTGCAGATCCTCTCCCACCATCGCTGCACAGCTATTTTCAGGTCACCCCAGAGATGTTCGAATGGATTCAAGTCCGGGCTCTGGCTTGGCCACTCAAGGACATTCAGAGACTTGTCCCGAAGCCATTCCTGCATTGTCTTGGCTGTGTGCTTAGGGTCATTGTCCTGTTGGAAGGTGAACCTTCACCCCAATCTGAGGTCCTGAATGCTCAGGAGCAGGTTTTCATCAAGGATCTCTTTGTACTTTGCTCCATTCATCTTTCCCCCGATCCTGACTACTCTCCCAGTCCCTGCTGATAAAAAAACATCCCATAGAATGATGCTGCCACCACCATGCCTCCCCATACAGATGGTGCCAGGATTCCTCCAAACATTACCCTTGGCATTCAGGCCAAAAAGTTCAATCTTGGTTTCAACAGACCAGATAATCTTGTTTAGATGCCTTTTGGCATACTCCAAGCGGGCTGTCATGTGCCTTTTACTGGGAGAGTAGCCATCGGGCCACCTGATTGGTGGAGTCCTGAAGAGATGGTTGTCTTTCAGGAAGGTTCTCCCATCTCCACAGAGGAACTCTGGAGCTCTGTTAGAGTGACCATCGGGTTCTTGGTCACCTCCCTGACCAAGGCTCTTCTTCCCCGATTTCTCAGTTTGGCCGGTTGGACATCTCTAAGAAGAGTCTTGGTGGTTACAAACATTTTCCATTTAAGAATGATGGGGGCCACTGTGTTCCTATGAACCTTCAATGCTCCAGAAATGTTTTTGTACCTTTCCCCAGATCTGTGCCTCAACACAATACTGTCTTGGAGCTCTACGGACAATTTCCTGGACCTCATGGCTTGGTTTTTGCTCTGACATGCACTGTCAACTCTGGGAACTTATATAGACAGCTGTGTGCCTTTCCAAATCATGTCAAATCAATTGAATTTACCACAGGTGGACTCCAATCATGTTGTAGAAACATCTCAAGGATGTTCTTTGGAAACAGGATGCACCTGAGCTTAATTTCGAGTCTCATAGCAAAGGGTCTGTATACTTATGTAAATACAGTATTTCTGTTTTTGCATTGTCATTATGGGGTATTGTGTGTAGATTGATGAGGAAAATTATTTAATGAATTTTCGAATAAGGCTGTAAGTCAAATTCACTGTACCTTACACAGTACCAGAAAGGTCCCTATGTTGGAGATACTGAACACACAGTACTAGACATGTCCTTATGTTAGACATACTGTACACATTTGTAATTCAGAAAATTATGTCATATTCCACTCCTCAATGCAACGACCTTGCAACGACCTTGTTTGTGATGGCAGATAATTTTAACATTTTTGGTGAGTTCAATATTCGCATGGCAGAAACCACAGACCCACTTCAAAAGGCTTTCTGAGCCATCACTGACTCAGTGGGTTTTGTCCAACATGTCTACGCAATGACACAATCATATCCTGGGTCTAGTTTTGTCCTGTGAAATAGATATTGTGGATCTAAATGTTTTTCCTCATAATCCTGGACTATTGGACCACCATTTTATTATGTTTACAACTGCCCCAAATAATTCACTTGAACTCCAATCAAGGATTATCAAAACTCACACTATAAATTCTCAGACAATCCAAAGATTTCTAGATGCCCTTCCAGACTCCCTCCACCTACCCAAACTCAGTTGTCCTGAGTCTGCACAGAACTGCCAGGACCTTGGATCAATGGAGACAGTCAAGTTTTTTAATTCGGACCTCTTGAAACATTCAACAAAATTGTCACGGCCTCTAAACCTTCCAGCTGTCTATTGGACCCTATTCCAACTAAACTACTGAAAGAGCTACTTCCTGTGCTTGAATATAATGAATGGCTCCCTATCCCCCGGATGTGTACCAAACTCACTCAAAGTGGCCGTCAGAGCTGGCGTAGTAGGATTCGATCTAAAACAAAGATATTTGGATCCCCATTAGCTTTTGCAGAGGCAGCAGCTTTTCTTCCTGGGGTCCACAAAAGCACAAAACATGACAAGTAACAAAACACTGTTACACTGAGAGACAAGGACAGTCACACAAATTTTAACTTTTTAAGGTATAGGGGGCAGTATTTTCATTTTCGGATGAAAAGCGTGCCCAGAGTAAACTGCCTAATACTCGGGCCCAGAGTCAAATATTTGCATATTATTAGTAGATTTGGATAGAAAACCCTCTGAAGTTTCTAATACTGTTTGAATGATGTCTGTGAGTATAACAGAACTCATATGGCAGGCAAAAACCTGAGAAAAATCCAACCAGGAAGTGGGAAATCTGATGCTTGTAGTCTTTTTAAGTCATTGCCTATCTAACACACAGTGACTTAGGGTTCATTTTGCACTTCCTAAGGCTTCCACTAGATGTCAACAGTCTTTAGAACCTTGTTTCAGGGTTTTGCAGTGAACAGAGAGCGAACAAGAAGGCCGGGAAGTTGGTGACTCAGAAAATGACATGAGTTCATTGGCGCGCATTCACGTGATGAGGTAGCTGTGTTCCATAACATTTTTCAAGACATTGGAATCGTCCGGTTGGAATATTATTGAAGTTTTATGTTAAAAGGCCCTACATATTGATGCTATACAACATTTGAAAGGTTTCTACGAACGTAAATCAAACTTTTTTAAACTTTTCGTTGTGAAATTTTTGCCGTGCTTCCTACATTTGGAGTAGCTTACTGAACACGCAAACAACAAGGAGGTATTTGGACATAAATTATGGACTTTATCGAACAAAAAAATATTTATTGTGGACCTGGGATTCCTGAGAGTGCATTCTGATGAAGATCATCAAAGGTACGTGAATATTTATAATGCTATTTATGATTTTAGATGACTCCAAAATGGCGGGTATCTGTATTGCTGGTTTGGTTTTCTGAGCGCTGTACTCAGATTATTGCAAAGTGTGCTTTTCCCGTGAAGCTTTTTTGAAATCTGTCACAGCGGTTGCATTAAGGAGATGTTTATCTATAATTCTTTGAATAACAGTTTAATATTTTATCAACGTTTATGATGAGTATTTTTGTAAATTGTTATGCTCATTCACCGGATGTTTTGGAGGCAAAATATTTTCTAAACATCACGCGCCAATGTAAAATGGGATTTTTGGATATAAATATGAACTTTATCGAACAAAACATACATGTATTGTGTAACATTGAGTCCTAGGAGTGTCACCTGATGAAGATTGTCAAAGGTTAGTGCTTCATTTTAGCTGTATTTCTAGTTTTTGTGACGCCTCTCCTGTTTGGAAAATGGCTGTGTGGTTTTTCTTGTTTATGCTCTGTCCTAACATAATCTAACTTTATGCTTTCGCCGTAAAGCCTTTTTGATATCGGACAATGTGGTTGGATTAAGGACAAGTGTATCTTTAAAATGGTGTAAAATAGTTGTATGTTTGAGAAATGTGAATTATGAGATTTTGTTGTTTTGAATTTGCCGCCCTGATATTTCACTGGCTGTTGATAGTGTGTACCGCGGGTGGGACACTAGCGTCCCACGTAGCCCATAGAAATGTTAAATATAACAATATACGAATAATTCAACTAAAATAAATAAATCATTATAATGATAGAAACAATACAATTAAAAAAGGAATGTGTGTTAGAGTATGTCTGAATGTGGATGTGTTTTTGTGTGTGTCCCCTCATCAAACAGACTTTTTGACTGTTTGATGGCTCATTGGAGGTCGTAGCGGGATTTCTTATAAGCATCCAAATTAGTGTCCCATTCCTTGAAAGTGGCAGCTCTAGCCATTAGCTCACTGCGGATGTTGCCTGTAATCCATGGCTTCTGATTGGCATATGTACGTACGGTCACTGTGGGGACGTAGTCTATGCACTTATTAATGAAGCCTGTGACTGATGTTATCGGATGAATCCCAGAATATACACGTTAATGTAAACATTATTTGATGTACAGATGTCCTACGCTGTAATTGTATAGAAATACACATACATTCTGTCTGATTCCTACTCACCACATTTTATGTGAGAGATCATTTACTATAGCTGTCAGAACTCTGGCATTTTGGTTCCGCCCATCATTCAGAGAGACTTATTCTATGAGATGGGGAGACAGGATTGGTCATTGTATGCTGTCACATTCTTTTGCCTCATGAAAGAGAGTATAAATAAATAGATAGCTAACCTCTGGAGGCATGCCCTTACCTAATTTGCTCTCCCCATGCCACTCACTGGAATGGAAAATAAGTGGCCTAAAGAATTCCCCACATCAATCCATGTCATGTTACAATGTTGAACCTCTCTCAGTGACATCCACCATATGTCTACCTTTCTATTAGAGTAGGAGATATACTGGTTGTTATGGTGCTGGTAGCAGTCTGGCACACAGATCCAGATCTGTTATAGTAGGAGATGTACTGGTTGTTATGTTGCTGGTAGCAGTCTATCACACATATCCAGATCTGTTATAGTAGGAGATGTACTGGTTGTTATGTTGCTGGTAGCAGTCTAGCACACAGATCCAGATCTGTTACCTCTAGCCGTACATTCTCCACCTGAAAATTTTACAGTGTGCCCACTCTTTCGCAATGCAGTCAAATACTTTTTTTATGCATATTTTCTTCATAAGTAATACAAGTAGCATCTTGATTAAAGCTGAAATCACCATTATATACATTACTTTATGTGCAAGTTATATTGAGAATGTATGCCCCAAAAAATGCCTATTAAGCTATGCATATAGTAATTTATTATGGATGGTGGAATGGAATTATATTTATTGGAAAAAAGTGTGTGCTTACTCAAGGAAACAAACTTTGGAAAAGTCACCTTTATGCCAGAAATGCATTTATGTGGCATAAATGACTTGCCCATGTAATCCTCTTGGAAACAGTGGAAGAAAAGTAAAGCTGAAACCCGGTGGGATTTGGCTTAAAACCTGGCAGAAATCCAACAAATTCTATCTAATTACAGCACCTAGCATTCATGAGTTTCTTTAAGGACACCTGAGAGACAAGGATGAGGGAGAGACCCATGGTGTTCTTTAAGGACACCTGAGGTATACGGATGAGGTAGAGACCCATGGTGTTCTTTAAGGACACCTGAGAGACAAGGATGAGGGAGAGACCCATGGTGTTCTTTAAGGACACCTGAGGTATACGGATGAGGTAGAGACCCATGGTGTTCTTTAAGGACACCTGAGGTATATGGATGAGGGAGAGACCCATGATGTTCTTTAAGGACACCTGAGGTATACGGATGAGGTAGAGACCCATGGTGTTCTTTAAGGTCACCTGAGGTATACGGATGAGGTAGAGACCCATGGTGTTCTTTAAGGTCCTTCAAATAATTTAGTCCTGTATATATGGAAGTAGTTTAGTCCCTAAAGAAAGGGGTTAAATATGTGTTAAGAAAAATATATTAATTTCCTGATCTTTCTTATATCTCTCAGATATAGGGCAGACACTTCAAAACAAACTTCCTGCAGATTATTTGTTTTTCCATGTATAAATCTGTTATTCAATGCATTTTTATGGGTTAATAGCAGTAAGGCCAAATGTAATGTTTAATCAAATATTTTTACTTTTTTTTTATATACCTAAAGAGGTCCTAAAATTTCAAAACAAATAGCTAAATGATCCTTTGTATGATCATCTTTAAACAATTCCACATGTTAGCTTAGTAGAAATCCCTCCCAATCTTAGACTCTGGGGCGGGTGTGGGAAACTCCAGTCCACCAGGGTCTGATTGGTGTTACACTTTTTCTCTATCCCTAGCAAACACAGCTGATTAATGAAATTGCATTCTAAACTGAAGATCGTGATTAGGTGGATTATTGGAGTCAGGTGTGTTATCTGGGGCAAAACTGTGACACCAATCAGGCCCAATTGCCCACCTCTGCTCTAGGGGGTTATGGACACCTGAGACATAAAGATGCACCCTCTGAAACCATTGTGATTATTATTTGACCCTGCTGGTCATCTATGAACCTTTGAACATCTTGAAGAACAATCTGGCCTTAATAGCCACATACTCTTAAAATCTCCACCTGGCACAGCCAGAAGAGGAATGGCCACCCCTCAGAGCCTGGTTCCTCTCTAGGTTTCTTCCTAGGTTCCCCACCTTTCTAGGGAGTTTTTCCTAGCCACTGTGCTTGTACATCTGCATTACTTGATGTTTGGTGTTTTAGGCTGGGTTTCTGAATAGCACTTTGTGACATCAGCTGATGTAAAAAGTGCTTTATAAATACATTTGATTGAAGTTTGATTGAGTTAAAGGCCCATTGTGTTCGTGTTCAGTGAAAACCTGAACTGTTTTGCTGAATCTCTGTAAGATGTATGTGTGTTTGCACAGCCACAGCATTTGAGTCTGGTCTTCATTGAATACTCAAAAACGAAAGACAAGTATATCATTTTACATACATGTCCTCGCTACGTTGAGGGACAAACAGTGAAATTCATCCTATGATTGTAACAGTGAAGACAAAATCTTACTGAATTGTTTACCACTGAACAGATAACATTGGATTGGAGGGGAAGGAGGAAATTGCATCTGCAGTGGAGGACAGTCAGTCCTGGATGACCCCTCTCCACCCCTCCACCCCTGGTGTCGTCCCCAGACAGGTCAGTGGAGGACAGGCAGTCCTGGATGGTCCTGTCTCCACCCCTGGTGTTGACCCCAGACAGGTCAGTGGAGGACAGTCAGTCCTGGATGACCCTGTCTCCACCCCTCCACCCCTGGTGTTGTCCCCAGACAGGTCAGTGGAGGACAGGCAGTCCTGGATGGTCCTGTCTCCACCCCTGGTGTTGTCCCCAGACAGGTCAGTGGAGGACAGTCAGTCCTGGATGACCCTGTCTCCACCCCTCCACCCCTGGTGTTGACCCCAGACAGGTCAGTGGAGGACAGTTAAAGTTTCCAAATAAAGAGCATCAGCATTATTTGGGGTTAGTGCAGTGCTTACGCAGTCATAGTCTTTGGGCTAGCTTCCAGGACAATATGCTGCTTGGCTCAAGGTTACTTTCCTATGGGCACTACTATGTCTGAGGCCAGATGCCAAGCAAACTGCCTATAGAGCCTATTCTGATCCTGTTGAATTATATAATGCATTCTGCATGAGTGGAGCTCTGCAACCTGACATCTAAATGTGATGACCTGATGGGTGCAGGTGGTTGTTCTGTAGGGTGTGAAAAGCACTTCATTCTCGCCAAGTAAAGAAATGGCCCAAGGTAACTTGCTGAATAATTAAAACAACTATCATGAAGACCCAACTTCTGATTCCTCAGACAAAGAATTTTAGATAAATAGTTTGCTGAATAAAATGGAAATAATACGGCATGTTAAAAAAAGGACTTTGTAAAAAACATGCTGTGTAATGTACATTATGCCGTAAAGCTTTGTAAAAAACATGCTGTGTAATGTACATTATGCCGTAAAGCTTTGTAAAAAACATGCCATGTAATGTACAGTATGCCGTAAAGCTTTGTAAAAAACATGCTGTGTAATGTACATTATGCCATAAAGCTTTGTAAAAAACATGCTGTGTAATGTACATTATGCCGTAAAGCTTTGTAAAAAACATGCTGTGTAATGTACATTATGCCGTAAATCTTTGTAAAAAACATGCTGTGTAATGTACATTATGCCGTAAAGCTTTGAAAAAAATAAAAAAATAAGATACAAATATCGCTGAGGTTAAAGCGTACGTGTTGTCTATTTCCTAAGCAGAGGATGAAAAGCATTTAAGAGATTTTGATGTTAAAAACATATAGATTTCTCACATATAAATGTCTTGGACATAATGTAGAAAGACCGAGGCCCAAGAGTAAAAGCTACAGTGCTTTGCTAGTACATTCATTTTTAGACTTACAAATTAATAATATATACTCATTGATTTTTGAAGAATATAACTTATAAATGCCTCATGAGCTTAGTTCAACTGTCGTACCCCATCTGAACACAAAATATACGTTAGTTGTACACCAATGTTTGTAAACAATGTAAATGTAAACAAGTATATAGCCTCTAAACATTGGTTAAAACTATAGTCATCAAGGTCAGTGTCAAAGGTTGCCATTCCACAGACTCTTGTGACGTACTGTTTTGGCTATCATAGATAGATGGGCAGTCCTTGCAACAATAAATCTGTCTTTATGAAGTGCAGAGTGGCTTCATTTCTACGGGCCTATTCCTCAACTTTTTACCAAAACAGGGGCAGGGTGTCGCTTTGTTATTGTTTCAATTAAGGATTCTAGTTTCAACACCTACAATCTTATTGTCAGAGAGGCACAAGATAGTATATACTGTATAATGTGCACAATGTCTTATTTTTGCTAGTTTATTTGTTATTTTTTATGCCCTTGTACCTTTGTGTGTCTGTGGCCACTGTTTACACTCTCACTGTCCCCTTTCCATGTCCGAGGGAACCTCCACCAAAGCCACAAAGCTTTAGTCACACCTTAGTGGCCCAAGGAATCAGGCTGTACAGGTCACCACAGGCCACTACCCTCAGGGCCTTTTGTTCTGAACGTCCGAGTCCCAAATGGAACCGTATTCCCTTTATAGTGCACTACTGTTGACTCCTACCAATTGGACTATGGTCAAAAGTAGTGCATTATGTAGGGAATAGGGTACCATTTTGGGACACATCCATAGAGGCTAAAGCACAGCCACCCAGCCACTCCAGTACAGGACAGCCTACCTTTCAACATTCTCCAAGTGCAAGCAGCAAGAGAGCTAGCTATGAATCATGCTGACTACAGGTCTCCTACATCAATTAAAATGTGCTTAATTGTATCATAACATAACATAATCACTTTTCTGATGAATTAAGTGAAGTTTTAATATGTCAGTCGGCCCAGGGGCCCGTCAAGATATAAACAAAGTTCTGCACTGTCAGAGATAGCGAATGTTAGGAAATGCACCTGTTGGAAATTAATGACAATCTTCTAAATTGTTTTGTTGTGGCCCAGACAAAAATAAATACATATTTAACCTTAGAGCGGACAGAATATCTTCAGGCCTCACTGAGTTTAGTCTCAAACAAAATACTCTCTGGCTCAAGCTGAAATGTGAAGATCATCATCAAAATTAGATCCATTTCTTTTGTGGTTGATTTCTGTGGTAGATGAAACGTGTTTGGTTTGTTAAGCGAGGTGTGAACATAACTGCACAGGCAAATAGTGAAAGGGAATGGTTGAATCCATCTTTCCAACATGTACAATTTATGCCTAATATTGTTATTTCATATAATAGTAAATGTTGAGTGACATAAATTAAAAGAAAGCTTGAGAAAAAATATTCATAGTTATATTGAAAATGTTTTTAAAGAACCATATATTTTTGTATTTTGTTGTAAGCCTAATGTTTGGTATCTTACCACTATGATATATTATGCATTTCACCATGTTAATTGGACTTTGAGAGAGAGACTCACTGTGAGTGAATCAGATTCAGAAGAGGGCTTTTTTTGGAACTCGTTGGCTCAAAGTCAGCTAAGCATACAACTGAAGTCTAACTGCTTTAATGAACCCAACCTCATAGAGGAGGACTGCAAAGAGACCGAAGCAGCCCTGTTGATTTAACTTCTATGTGATTTGATTGAAACGTCAGTGTTTCTTTGTTAACTTTACACTGTCTGAATAGAACTAATGATGCAAGGCGGCTTGCTAAAGAAGCTATGAGATCTGTATTCATTATCTTCTGTTGAGTTTCAATTATCCCACGAGTGTCAGTAGAAAACCGTTGTGTGACTGTTGTCTTACTGTTGTCTTGCAATGTGAGATTGATCTGTGTTCTGAGTCGTGACCAGTTATTTGTCGAGTAGTGTTTAGACATGACTGCTGCTCCCCAAAATTACACCTTATTCCCTAAATAGTGCACTACTTTTGAACTGTCCTGGTCAAAAGTAGTTAACTATACATGGAACTGGTTGCCGTTTGGGACACTACCTGTCTGTAGCTAAAGGATAGAACCATTTATTGTAGGAGTCCATGTATCAATTGTAATCCAGAAAAGGATTTAAGGTTTAATGAAGATTGGTAGTTTTGTTTGTTGTAACCAAGGTTACATGGGTTCTCAAGCACAAATACATAGAGCATATCATAACAGTATATCATGACAGCATATCATAACAGTATATCATAACAGCATATCATAACAGTATATCATAAAAGTATATCATAACAGTATATCATAACAGTATATCATAACAGCATATCATAACAGTATATCATAACAGCATATCATAACAGTATATCATAAAAGTATATCATAACAGTATATCATAACAGTATATCATAACAGCATATCATAACAGTATATCATAACAGTATATCATAACAGTACATCATAACAGTGTATATCATAATAGTATATCATAACAGAATATCATAACAGCATATCATAAAAGTATATCATAACAGTATATCATAACAGTATATCATAACAGCATATCAAAACAGCATATCATAACAGTATATCATAACAGCATATCATAACAGCATATCATAAAAGTATATCATAACAGCATATCATAACAGTACATCATAACAGCATATCATAACAGTATATCATAACAGCATATCATAACAGTATATCATAAAAGTATATCATAACAGTATATCATAACAGCATATCAAAACAGTATATCATAACAGTATATCATAAAAGTATATCATAACAAAATATCATAACAGTATATCATAACAGTATATCATAACAGTATATCATAACAGCATATCATAAAAGTATATCATAAAAGTATATCATAACAAAATATCATAAGAAAATATCATAACAGTATATCATAACAGCATATCATAAAAGTATATCATAACAGTATATCATAACAGTATATCATAAAAGTATATCATAACAAAATATAAAAGTATATCATAACAGTATATCATAACAGTATATCATAACAGCATATCATAACAGTATATCATAACAGTATATCATAACAGCATATCATAACAGTATATCATAACAGTATATCGTAACAGTATATCACAACAGTATATCACAACAGTATATCGTAACAGCATATCATAACAGTATATCATAACAGCATATCATAACAGCATATCATAACAGTATATCATAACAGCATATCATAACAGTATATCATAACAGTATATCGTAACAGTATATCATAACAGTATATCATAACAGTCTATATCATAACAGTATATCATAACAGTATATCATAACAGCATGCCATAACCAGCATGTCATAACCAACATGTCATAACAGTTTATCAGAACAGCATATCAGAACATCAGAACAGCATATCAGAACATCAGAACAGCATATCAGAACATCAGAACAGCATATCAGAACATCAGAACAGCATATCACAACAGCATATCACAACAGCATATCATGTGTAATTGAGAGTAGAGAAAGTAGACTTTAAAATAAAATGAAATAAATAATGTTCTGTCAAATATGGCTGTCGTGTTTGAAACCTCCTGACATTGATCCATCTGTGTACACCAGCATTGTATATAAAAGGAATGCTTTTCTAACATTGCACAAGAAGAAGAAACAAGCAATTTCTTCAAACAGCTCAAGAAACACAAAACTATGCTTCATGCTGCCATTCAAATGAAGAATTTACTTAAACATTTTGCTCAAAAAAATATATATATAATGAAAATGAAATCTGTTTTTCTTCGCAGGCCGCTGCTCTCAATGGGTTTACCGAGACATACGGTTACTGCGTTTTCTTTCTGCTGTAATCTTGAGTTTTCATTATAGTTTTCATGTGATGTAAAACAAGTAAATGATTTGGACCACTGTCTCTCTAGTTTGCAGAATGATGTTATAAGATTAAAACAGATTCACCTGCTGGATGGTAAGATACTAACTTTATTAATTGTTTGATTCAGTGAGCCGTAAAGGTTCTGGCTGAAGCTGAGTAAAGGGGGTGGTCTGTTGGGAGGAACTGCATTAATTGGCTTTATAACAGCTGATGCTCTCTGATGATGTGAGTTTTGATTCAATCCATATCCTGCCTTAAAGTTTTGGCTTGTTATTTTAAGGCGTTATGTAGACTATTTGTGATTGAATGACTTGAGGTCTACATCTTGCTGCTAGTGTTGAGTTAGAAGACAGAAAATGCCATAATGTTTTTTTTTCTTTTTTTTCTGGCGATAAAGTCTTGCGTCGACACTTATCCATTTAGCCAATCAGAGAACAGTTTGCTAACGCTCTGTGTTCAGCCAAGCAGTTAGCTAGCTAGCCAGCTAGCCAAGCAGAGAGCTAGCTAGCTATTTTGCTACCCATCAAGGGCAGTTCCAGGCACAAGCAACATAAGCGGTTGCTTAGGGACCCAGTCTCAGTAGGGGTCTAAACTTACTATTGAGAGTAAGAATAGCAGAACACACCAGGTGAAATTTCATTGTGCATCAGTTTTTTTCTCTTTTTATGTCAGTCACTGACAGTCACTCAATTAGCCATGTCAGCTAACAATTTTTAGATTGGTAAATTAGTCTAGCCAACTATATAAACCAGTAATCATGGCCAAATACCGGCCAGGCACGCAGGGCGAGTGTCCAGGGGCCCTGACCTCCAGGGTGCCCCAATTGATTTTGTTAGTCATTCTCACTCAGATATCATTTACATGGTGTAAGTATTAGTATTTATTAGGGTTCCCCATTAGTTCCTGCAAAGGCAGCAGCTACTATTCCTGGGGTCCAAACACATTACGACAGTTACATTACATGTAAAACAACAGATACAACAGTACATCATATAACATTATTACAGCACTACATATCTACAATAAAAAAATATATAATACCACGATACAACAATATTACAATGTACATGTGTGTAGAGTGCATTTGTCTGTACCTGTGTCTGTGTTTGTGTCTCTTCACAGTCCCCACTGTTCCATAAGGTGCATTTTTATCTGTTTTTTAAATCTGATTCTACTGCTTGCATCAGTTATCTGATGTGGAATAGATTTCCATGTAGTCATGACTCTATGTAGTACTGTGCGCCTCCCATAGTCTGTTCTGGACTTGAGGATTGTGAAGAGACCGTTGCGCCACTCAGGCGTTATACAGCGTGATTGGTCGGGAGTGGGCTACAGCTCTACAGTAAGAGCAAAATATTCCTAACAAAATAAAACAATAAAAACCTTTGTAATTCAACAGTTTTAGTAAGTAATACTGAAGTCGTGCACAATTATCAGTTTCTATTTAGGTTTATGTCGCCCATTCATTGTCATTTAAAGACACAGTAGGACCCAAAAGCAAAATCAGTGTTCTACCTTCTCCTTGCGCTAGTCTGGAGCAATGAAGTGGTGATTCAGGGTACCGTATTAAACCATAAATGACCTCTAAGTACCGCAGCATAATCGCAAAACTTTTAGTGGATCAACCACTGTAAGTTTTCTAATCTTACCAATGGAAAAAATCATTAAAATAGTTGCCTCATCCCTCTCAGCCATACCATTTTTCAAATCCTCATCAATCCAAGGGGATTTAACAGTTTTTACAGTCTTTGTTTTAATGGGTGCATGTTTATTAGTAACTGGAATAAGCACTTTTATAAATGTGTCAAGTGCAGTTGAAACAACCACATCGTGTCTCAACATTTTCTCCTACTAGTTTTAGCATGAACTTTGCATTAAAAATGATTGTAGGCTGTGACTATGGAAAATTGTTTACAAACATAGTTCACTGTTGAAACACAGTAATATTGATGAAAGCCAGTAATATTGAAATCACCCAGAAAATATACTTCTCTGTAGATATCACATACATAATCAAGCATTTCACATATATAATCCAGATACTGACTGTTAACACTTGGTGATCTATAGCAGCTTCCCACAAGAATGGGCTTTAGGTGAGGTAGATGGACCTGTAGCCATATTACTTCAACAGTATTTAACATGAGTTCGACTCTGAGCTTTACAGGAATGTGGTTCTGAATGTAGACCGCAACACCACCCCATTGGCATTTCTGTATTTTCTGTAGATGTTATAACCATGTATTACTACAACTGTGTCATCAAAGGTATTATCTAAGTGAGTTTCAGAGATAGTGAGAATATGAATGTCATCTGTTACTAGCAAGTTATCTTCTTCATGAACCTTGCTTCTTAGGCTATACATGTTGATATGGGCAATTTTTCAGCACCTTTCTGGGATGTTTGACTGTTTTTAATGCTTTACTTGGAAGCTTATCAGAAGTAGAATGTTATCTTATTTATATTGGAGCTGATAGTGCAGGGTGAGCTGCACACAGTGAACTTCATGCTAGGGCACACCGTCTCAGTGCTATCAGTATAACTCTGGTTCATAGGCATATGATTACTGTATACAATAGCTATAGAATCAACAGAGGTATTTAGGGCAGTTAGGGGGACATAAAATTAAGTTACTTACATTGTGTTTGCCACACCCATGAGATAATGTACATTTGCTGCAGCATTATGACTACTCATCGACACAACGGTAGGGATTAACTGAGCTGGTCTTGGGTAATTGATAAATTGTTGTCTCATTTCAGCCTTGAATTGCGGTGACAGAGTCCAGGAGCCGAGATGATTTGGATGGACTCCGTCATTCATGTAGAGCATCTTCTGTTTCCAGAAGGTGTCAAAGTTATCTATAAAAGTGATTCCAACAGAGCTACCGTAATTCTTTAGCCAGGGATTAATGCCAGTAGCCTGCTGAATCTTTCACCCCCACCGGCCCAACGATGTTACCAGACCAGAAATTATTTGCCGCTTTTTGGAATCTATCAGTGCTAGAACTAGTTCCTAAACGTAATTTTTCTGAAGTTCTGAGCTAGCCCTACTGATGTCGTTTGACCCCACATGGACTACGATAGAGTCTGCTCCCGGCATTTGTCGTAGATTGGAGGGAAGCAGTCTTGTAATGTCCTGAACTCGTGCTCCAGGATAGTACAGGGTTTTTGCCCCGGGAACCAAGATGCTTCTTACAATAGCACTTCCGATGATGACAGCTGGTACAATGGCTGAGGAGGTTCTGCCATTCTTTCGCCTCATGTAGTTTCGCAAACCCCTCGAGGACTGAAGGGCGGTGGTGCCCGAGCCAGCTGTAGTATCCATTGTGGATGATGAATGTGCCAGAGTCTCATGCATCCTCAAGGTCTGATGAGGGTGGGAGCTCTGAGGATCTAATCCCGAGGTAGAAGCCACCGGAGAGGGAGACAGAACAGGGACAAAAGTGCAGGTACCTCCGGATCCGATCTCGAATCGGAAGCCCCCCAGGGAAGAAGGCGCCAGATCCTCTTGGTCCAGGGCGGCAAAGCCTTTTCTGGTCTGTGTCTGGTCCGGGCTTAACATCTCCAAGGAGTCTCCCGTTGCCAGAGGACGTTGTCTTTGACTTCCACGGCGAGTGACATATCTCCATGGCTGGTTGGTAGGATCAAGAACAGGAACATCCCCCACGTCATCCAGGAGCATCCTACTAGCTCCGTTCTCCGGTGTAAATCAGTGACGGAAAATGCCTTGCTTGGGCAGATCTCCAATGGTGCAGCATGTTGGTTTTCACATCATTTTAGAACGTTTGCAGCACGCTGGTTTTCACACCATTTTAGAACATTTGCAGCACCCCGGTTTTCACACCATTTTAGAACGTTTGCAGCACGCTGGTTTTCACACCATTTTAGAACGTTTGCAGCACGCCGGTTTTCACACCCTTTTTCTGTTATTTCAAGACGAGCTACAGCTGCAGGAAGAGGGGAGAAATGGTCTACAATGCTGACCACAGCAAGTAGATAGCCACAATAAGGTTTGTTTGGAGAGAAGTCAGCTAACTTTGTAAGCTACCTACTGTAGATATAACTAACTAGCTATCTACTAGCTAGTTACATTTCTCTCACAATTATAAAGCCAACAAACTGTTAACACAAAACAGCATATTACTGACCAAAAAGGTTAGCTGTGTTAGCCCAGTCGCTAGCTTATCCAGGGAACAACTGCAATCATTTTGAAAGCAACATTGCTATTATGAATAAAATAAAATAATACGATCCTCATAAAATGTGGATCTGTAATGCTCATCTCTTGCAGCCTAACTGTCATTTTCATACTGTCCCTAAATTACAAGAGTTGGATTTGCACTAAACTATTTTATATGTTAACACTTAAAAGGCAAGTATAAAATCTGGCGTACGGTTTGACTCATAAACGTTGTCTACTGGTATCATTTTAAATTGAGAACATGTAGCTCAACATGTAAACAATGTGTGAGTTTAGGTATTCTCTGCTTCAGATGACTGATGCTCGTAAGGCCAGTAATACCATCATACTGTAGGACTATGGTTGCAATGGTGATGCATACCATATGATAAGCTGCAAAATGGAATTACTTAGCTGATATACTGAGAGAGAGTGACAATCAAATCAAACAGATTGGAGATCTTACAACTTAACCAAAAGGAAATGTTTATTTGAGAATAAAACACAGAAATACAGATTGTGCAGGATTGTGATATGTGATAATTTAACATTTACACTAGTTATTTTTGAATAGTAGTCTAACAATTAAAACACATTTAAACACTTACCTTCAAAGAATTAACACTTCATCACTTGTGTAATGATTAGACATCTTAGTCTAAACTAAAACAGATAATTGAGTAGTAATAAGTAGACTAGTATTACTAAAGCATAATTTCAGGTAAAAAAAAACAAAAAATCCAGCGGTGGCTAACCTTGCTCCACTGAACCTGTCACACCCTGATCTGTTTCACCTGTCCTTGTGATTGTCTCCAGTGTATTTATCCCTGTGTTTCCTGTCTCTCTGTGCCAGTTCGTCTTGTATGTTTGTCAAGTCAACCAGCGTGTTTTTTCCTGTAGTCCTTTTTCTCTTCTCTTTGCTAGTCCTCTCGGTTTTGACCCTTGCCTGTTTTCTGGACTCCATTCCCGCCTGCCTGACCATTCTGCCTGCCCTGACCTCGAGCCTGCCTGCCCGTCGGTACCTACTGGACTCTGAACTGGTTTTGACCTTTTGCCTGTACACGACCATTCTCTTGCCTACCCCTTTTTGGATTAATAAACATCTAACACTCCAACCATCTGCCTCCTGTGTCTGCATCTGGGTCTCACTTTGTGCCCTTATTGAACCCTGATCTACTGGGTGAATAGACTTATATTTCAGCCCAGCAATAGCACACTAGATTATAAACTCATTAGATTTTGATAAGTTAAATCAGGTGTGTTATTGCTGGGATGAAACAGAGCCTTGAACACCCAGCAGACCTCCAGCAAGGTTGCCTGCTCCAATCGTAATAGGTTTATACATTGTGTGTGATGTTTAACTGTATTTTTGCAGTGGTGGAAAAAGTACACAATTGTCATACTTGAGTACAAGTAAAGATACCTTAATAGAAAATTACTCAAGTAAAAGTGAAAGTCACCCAGTAAAATACTACTTGAGTAAAAGTCAAAAAGTATTTGGTTCTAAATATACTTAGGTATCAAAAGTAAATATAATTGCTAAAATATACTTAAGTATCAAAAGTAAAAGTATTAATTTCAAATTCCTTAAATTAAGCAAACCAAATTCTGCAGCGATACGCCATCCCATCTGGTTTGTAGCATTTGTTTTTCAACAGGACAATGACCCAACACACGTCCAGGCTGTATAAGGGCTATTTGACCAAGAAGGAGAGTGATGGAGTGCTGCATCAGATGACCTGTCCTCAACAATCACCCGACCTCAAACCAATTGAGATGGTTTGGGATGAATCAGACCGCAGAGTGAAGAAAAAGCAGCCAACAAGTGCTCAGCATATGTGGGAACTCCTTCAAGGAGAAGCTGGTTG
The DNA here is from genome assembly GCF_965601325.2 of Salmo salar. Classification (NCBI taxonomy): domain Eukaryota; kingdom Metazoa; phylum Chordata; class Actinopteri; order Salmoniformes; family Salmonidae; genus Salmo; species Salmo salar. The sequence goes on along the minus strand of NC_138295.1, from coordinate 7,131,702 downwards.
AGAGAATTCCAAGAGTGTGCAAAGCTGTCATAAAGGCAAAGGGTGGCTACTTAGAAGAATGTGAAATGTAAAATATAATTTGATTTGTAACCTCTCTGGGATCGGCGTCCCGCTAGCAGGACAACTTCCGGTGAAACTGGAGGGCGCGCAATTCAAATAAATAATCATAAAAATTATGGATATTAAACATGTATGTACATACAAGTGTCTTATATTGGTTAAAAGCTTTGTTACTCCAACTGCACTGTCCGATTTACAATAGGCTTTACAGCGAAAGCATGTCTTGTGATTGTTTGAGGACTGCGCTTACTTTTTGAAAATCGTCATCTGATTTGTCATCCAAAGGGTCCCAGCTACAACATGTAGTGTCATTTTGTTAGATAAAATCAATCTTTATATGGGTGACAGAGTAGCCTAGTGGTTAGAGCGTTGGGCTAGTAACCGAAAGGTTGCAAGTTCAAATCCCCGAGCTGACAAGTCCCTGAGCTGACAAATCTGTCGTTCTGCCCCTGAATAACCCACTGTTCCTAGGCTGTCATTGAAAATAAGAATTTGTTCTTAAAACCTCTTCAGCGTCTCATCCCGTCAGCGGGATCAAAATCCAGCGAAAAATCATATCGCCATTAGCATAACAAAATTTTATAATTTGAAAAAAAAAATAATAATAATTGTTTTTCGTTTTATAGATACACCTCTCCTGAATCGACCCACGTCGTCCGATTTCAAAAAGGTTTAACAGGAAAAGCAAATCATTAGATTATGTTAGAGGAGTCCAACGTAAAAAGCAGCAACATAGCCATTTTCCGACCAAACACATGCATCACAAATAACCAAAAAACAGCTAAATGCAGCACTAACCTTTTACAAACTTCATCAGATGACACACCTAGAACATCATGTTACACAATGCATGCATTCTTTTGTTCAATAAAGTTCATATTTATATATGAAAACAACATTTTACATCGGCGTCTGACTAACTATTTTCCCGTCAAATGCATCCAGGGAAACAGTGCTACATTTTACTGAATTACTATTCGAAAACATTTTTAAAATGTAATATTGTCATTCTAAGATTTATAGATGAATATCTCTTGAAAGCACCTGTCATACCAGATTTAAAAATAACTTTACTGGGTAATCACACTTAGCGATAAAAGGGGATGCGATACTCAGAAAATGAGCAATTAAATACAGCTCGCGCCATCTTGGAACAATCGCATTTCACATCTAATGTTGTATAATATTGTCAATAATCCCTTACCTTTAGTTGTCTTCATCAGAAAGCACTTCCAGGAGTCCCAGGTCCACAACAGATGTATTTTCGGTCGAAAAAGTCCATCCTTTATGTTCCATTAGCTTGCTGATGTTAGTGCGTCCGAAGGGCATATCCAACTAATCTGCCTTGCGCGCCACAGTGGTTTCGAAATAATACTTTTTTTTCACATTTAGGTTCGTTCAAACATGTCAAACGTTGTATAACATAAATCTTCAGAGCCTGTTTCAACAAGAGAGCCAATAAGATTCGAGGGGGACGATTTCAATGTGTTTCAAAACGTTTCCAAAGGTGGGGGTAGACAGGGCCGCCGGCGTCATAATGGTGATGGCCCTCCCGCTGTGACCAATTTCCAACGCGTCTCATTCACTGAGTTTCGACAGTAGAAGGATCAAAACACTTTGTAAAGACTGGCGACATCTTGTGGAAGCAATAGGAAGTGCTCAATGAACCATTGCTCATGGTGTGAATTATAGGCGACGACGTGAAGTTGAGTCCACAATTCAGAATTCCACTTCCTGGTTCAATCGGTCTCGGGGTTTTGACTGCCATATGAGTTCTGTTATACTCACAGACACCATTCAAACATTTTTAGAAACGTTAGGGTGTTTTCTATCCACAGGTATTAATTATATGCATATCCTAGCTTCTGAGTCTGATTAGTAGGCCGTTGAAAATGGGCACAAATTTTTTCCAAAATGCGCTGTGGCGACCCCTATCCTAGGGTAACGTCAAGAGGTTAATTAACTGACTTGCCTTGTAAAATAAATAAATATCACAAAAAGTATGTTTAGTTGGTGCCATCGATTTGAGTAATCCAGAGAAAGGAATCCCAAAATCTACTACTAGACTTTGTTAAAACATGTAAAAAATACATTTCTATTTAATCCTCAGATACCTTAAAATGTAATTAAACTATAATATTCCATATGGAAAGAAGTATGTTCAATAGGAAAACGATATGAGCAGGTGCGCGTCCTCTTTGACACGCGCACAGACTGATTTCCAAGTCTGTATCCGAGTACTAAAACTCATTATTCTTCCTCATTTGGGAAGAAACAAGCCTGAAACCTTGAACAAAGACTACTGACATCCAGTAGAAGCCATAGGAATTGCATACTGGGAGCTGGATTACATTTTTACCTATACATTCTAATGGAAGAGCATGAGCTCTCAAAAAAAAAAAATCTGGATGATTTTTCTTTGTATTTTCTCCTACCATATCTATTGTGTTATAGACTCCTACATTATTCTAACATTTCTACAAACTTCAGAGTGTTTTCTTTCCAATTGTACCAATTATATGCATATCCTGGCTTCAGGGCATGAGCAACAGGCAGTTTACTTTGGGCATGTCAGTCAGACAGGAAGTGGAGAAAATAGGAGCCGTATGAAGTTTTTTGGTTACTACATGATTCCATATGTGTTATTTCATAGTAAAGTAAAGTACGGGTAACCAAAAAGGCTACTTAAGTAGTATTTTAAAGTATTTTTTACTTAAGTATTTTCCACCACTGTATTTTGTATACACAATTTGCTAAAATAGGTAGGCCTACACATATAACCCATGGCTTATACAGTGGGAGATACCCTTAGTCTCTTGGGACGTTCATTTGAACCTCTCTCTTTATCAGCAAACAGGCTTTCTCAGCTTTCCATGTGTGAGGACAGAAAATATCACAAAGAAACAGGCTTAATTATCCTGAAATTAGACAGCGCTGAATATTATGTCGCTATTATCTATCTGTCCTCAAAGTTTTCCCCTCTAGGGACTAGAACTGGAGATGTTTTCATAATGTCCTCCCACAAAATTAACTTCCCCATCCAGACCAGTACAGTAGCATACACTCTCCCTTTAATGACAGCTGCAGCTGCAATTTAAACCTCTTCCATGGCTGTTATCTACAAATGCATTAGAAGACTGTGTTTTTAATTTACAATGATTACATCAAGATAGTTAGGTACAGTGCTTTCAGATAGTATTCATACCCCTTGACTTATTCCATATTATGTTGTGTTACGTGGATCGTTTTTTTTTCACCGATCTACACACAATACCCCATAATGAGAAATTGAAAACATGTTTATGGTAATGTTTGCTAATATATTAAAAATTAAACACAGAAATATCTAATTTACATAAGTATTCAAACCTATGAGTTAATAAATGTTAGAATCACTTTTGGAAGTGATTACAGCTGTGAGTCTTTCTGGGTAAGTCTCTAAGAGCATTGCGCAACTGGATTGTACAATATTTGCACATTATTATTAAAAAAATTCTTCAAGCTCTGTCAAGTTGCTTATTCATAATTGATAGACAGTCATTTTCAATTCTTGCCATAGATTTTCAAACAAATTTATGTCAAAACTGTAATATGGGCCACTCAAGAACATTCAATGTCATCTTGGTAATCAACTCCAGTGTCACGGGTACTTAGGGCAGGAGGAAGGAGTAGAGTCAAATGCAGGAGATATCGTCCAGTAGCTCGAAGTTTATTCACACCCAAACACTAGGTGATCAAAAGGCACTGGGAGTGCACAATACCCAAAAGGGAAACAGGTAATCCACAAAGGGAAAATCACACACGGGGCGCAGCCCGGCGAGAAAATAAATCCTCCAATATAAAAACGATAGAGAAGAAACGGCCACAGCGTAAACCCGCTGACAAACAAACAATCCCGCACAACACACAACCCCAAAGGAACAAACTAAATACCCCCCCCCCCCCACTAATGACAGAAATGACAACAGGTGTGGACCTAGACAGACAAAACACAATGAACACAGAAACACAGATCGGCGGCAGCTAGTAGACCGGCGACGACGACCGGCCGAGGAGGGGCACCATTTTCTGTGGATACTGTGACATCCAGTGTATATTTGGACCTGTGTTTTATGTTATTGTCCTGCTAAAAGGTGAATTCATCTCCCAGTGTCTGTTGGAAAGCCGGCTGAACCAGGTTTTCCTCTAGGATTTCCCCTGTGCTTACATTGTAGCTTAGCTCTATTCTGTTCCTTTCTAAAAATAAATGTAAAAAACTCCCTAGTCCGTGCCAATGACAAGCATACCCATAACATGATGCTTGAAAATATGAAGAGTCAGTGATGTGTTGTGGTGGATTTGCACCAAACATAACACTTTCTATTAAGGACATGAAGTTAATTTCTTTGCCACATTTCTTTTTTTTATATTATTCTGTACAGGCTACCGTCTTTTCACTCTGTCAATTAGGTTATTATTGTGGAGTAACTACAATGTTGTTGATCCATCCTCAGCTTTCTTCTATCACAGCCATTAAACTCTGTAACTGTTTTAATGTCATCATTGGCTTCATGGTGAAATCCCTGAGAGGTTTCCTTCCTCTCCGGCAAGAGTTAGGAAGGACACCTGTATCTTTGTATTGACTTGTTGCATTGTTACACCATCCAAAATGTAATTAATAATTTCACCAAGCTCAAAGGGATATTCAATGTCTGCTGTTTTTATTTGTACCCATCTACCAATAGGTGCCCTTCTTTGCGAGGCATTGGAAAACCTCCTTGGTCTTTGTGGTATGGCTACATGAGACTACCCCCCCCGCCCCCGCCCCAAACAAATCTTGCTTAGGGCCCTCAAACGCTAGAGCTGTCCCTTCTGCCTATAGCTAACCTAGCTTGCTGATATTTATCTGACAAGTCACAAAGTGTACCCTGTTTCTGGTGCATGTATTTCATGACACTTGTTTGCTACAACACCTTGCTACTACAAGTGTTTTGGCAATCACATTATTGTAAAGAGTCACCATGGAAACGGTCTCTATTGCATATCTCGTCTTCTTGATCTGAATGTTCCTTCTTTAGTCAGCTGTTGTACAACACAACATTCTAAAACGAGCTAGTTTGAGCTAGGCTTGACCTCAGACAAAACATTACAGCCCACCCCAAACTGGAATCACTTAGGAAGTATCAATACGAAACAGTTATTTGAATAATACCCAGGATAAAATGTCAATGGGCATTAGCTAATTTCATCACATGCTTTTTATTAAATTATTTTAAAAGCCATTTGGGTCTCCTTGCCAAGATGTCATTTTCATTCAAGGAAGAGTCCTTGAAAGAAGGATACCCCAATGTGTATATTCACATTTTAAGACAGGCTCAGTAACTCTTGCAGCCCCCACAAAGCAGACACAACATATCATATGTTTCTGTTATTATCTATGCATAGTCACTTTAATAACTCTACCTACATGTCGGTATTACCTAAATTAGCTCAACTAACCAGTGCCCCCGCACATTGACTCTGTGCTGGTACCCCCTGTAAATAGCCTCCACAATGACTCTGTAACGGTACCCCCTGTATATAGCCTCCACATTGACTCTGTGCTGGTACCCCCTGTATATAGACTCCACATTGACTCTGTACCGTAACACCCTGTATATAGCCTTCACATTGACTCTGTACCGGTACCCCCTGTACATAGCCTCCACATTGACTCTGTACCGTAACACCCTGTATATAGCCTCCACATTGACTTTGTACTGGTACCCCCTGTATATAGACTCCACATTGACTCTGTACCGTAACACCCTGTATATAGCCTCTACATTGACTCTGTGCTGGTACCCCCTGTATATAGCCTCCACATTGATTCTGTGCTGGTACCCCCTAAATATAGCCTCCACATTGACTCTGTACCGTAACACCCTGTATATACCCTCCACATTGACTCTGTGCTGGTACCCCCTGTATATAGCCTCCACATTGACTCTGTGCTGGTACCCCCTGTATATAGCCTCCACATTGACTCTGTACCGTAACACTCTGTATATAGCCTCCACATTGACTTTGTACTGGTAGCCCCTGTATATAGCCTCCATATTGACTCTGTACCGTAACACCCTGTATATAGCCTCCACATTGATTCTGTGCTGGTACCTCCCTGTATATAGTCTCCAGATTGACTCTGTAACGGTACCCCCTGTATATAGCCTCCACATTGACTCTGTACCGTAACACACTGTATAAAGTCTCCACATTGACTCTGTACCGGTACCCCCTGTATATAGCCTCCACATTGACTCTGTACCGGTACCCCCTGTTCATAGCCTCCACATTGACTCTGTACCGGTACCCCCTGTATTTAGCCTCCACATTGACTCTGTACTGGTACCCCCTGTATATAGCCTCCACATTGACTCTGTACTGGTACCCCCTGTATGTAGCCTCCACATTGATTCTGTGCTGGTACCTCCCTGTATATAGTCTCCAGATTGACTTTGTACCGGTACCCCCTGTACATAGCCTCCACATTGACTTTGTATCGTAACACCCTGTATATAGCCTCCACATTGACTCTGTGCTGGTACCCTCTGTACATAGCCTCCACATTGACTTTGTATCGTAACACCCTGTATATAGCCTCCACATTGACTCTGTGCTGGTACCCCCTGTACATAGCCTCCACATTGACTCTGTACCGTAACACCCTGTATATAGCCTCCACTTTGACTTTGTACTGGTACCCCCTGTATATAGCCTCCACATTGACTCTGTACCGTAACACCCTGTATATAGCCTCCACATTGACTGTACCGGTACCCCCCTGTATATAGCATCCACATTGACTCTGTACTGTAACACGCTGTATATAGTCTCCACATTGACTCTGTATCGGTACCCCCTGTATATAGCCTCCATATTGACTCTGTACCGGTACCCCCTGTACATAGCCTCCACATTGACTCTGTACCGTAACACCCTGTATATAGCCTCCACATTGACTTTGTACTGGTACCCCCTGTATATAGCCTCCACATTGACTCTGTACCGTAACACCCTGTATATAGCCTCCACATTGACTTTGTACTGGTACCCCCTGTATATAGCCTCCACATTGACTCTGTGCTGGTACCCTCTGTACATAGCCTCCACATTGACTTTGTATCGTAACACCCTGTATATAGCCTCCACATTGACTCTGTGCTGGTACCCCCTGTACATAGCCTCCACATTGACTCTGTACCGTAACACCCTGTATATAGCCTCCACATTGACTTTGTACTGGTACCCCCTGTATATAGCCTCCACATTGACTCTGTGCTGGTACCCTCTGTACATAGCCTCCACATTGACTTTGTATCGTAACACCCTGTATATAGCCTCCACATTGACTCTGTGCTGGTACCCCCTGTACATAGCCTCCACATTGACTCTGTACCGTAACACCCTGTATATAGCCTCCACTTTGACTTTGTACTGGTACCCCCTGTATATAGCCTCCACATTGACTCTGTACCGTAACACCCTGTATATAGCCTCCACATTGACTGTACCGGTACCCCCCTGTATATAGCATCCACATTGACTCTGTACTGTAACACGCTGTATATAGTCTCCACATTGACTCTGTATCGGTACCCCCTGTATATAGCCTCCATATTGACTCTGTACCGGTACCCCCTGTACATAGCCTCCACATTGACTCTGTACCGTAACACCCTGTATATAGCCTCCACATTGACTTTGTACTGGTACCCCCTGTATATAGCCTCCACATTGACTCTGTACCGTAACACCCTGTATATAGCCTCCACATTGACTTTGTACTGGTACCCCCTGTATATAGCCTCCACATTGACTTTGTACTGCTACCCCCTGTATATAGCCTCCACATTGACTTTGTACTGGTACCCCCTGTATATAGCCTCCACATTGACTCTGTACCGGTACCCCCCTGTACATAGCCTCCACATTGACTCTGTACCGTAACACCCTGTATATAGCCTCCACATTGACTCTGTACTGGTACCCCCTGTACATAGCCTCCACATTGACTCTGTACCGTAACACCCTGTATATAGCCTCCACTTTGACTCTGTACTGGTACCCCCTGTATATAGCCTCCACATTGACTCTGTACCGGTACCCCCTGTATATAGCCTCCACATTGACTCTGTACCGTAACACCCTGTATATAGCCTCCACATTGACTCTGTACCGTAACACCCTGTATATAGCCTCCACATTGACTCTGTACCGTAACACCCTGTATATAGCCTCCACATTGACTCTGTACCGTAACACCCTGTATATAGCCTCCACATTGACTCTGTACTGGTACCCCCTGTATATAGCCTCTCTATTGTTCTTTTACTGCTGCTCTTTAATTATTTGTTTCTTTTGTATCTTTTTTTGTTGTATTTTTTCTTAAAATTGCACTGTTTGTTACTGGCTCGTAAGTAAGCATTTCACTGTAAGGTAGCCTGTTGAATTCGGCGCATGTGACAAAAAAATAAATGTGATTTTATTTTACTTGATATAGAGGTAGAAAGATCTGTTTGTACACTGCTGGTGTTAACCCGGTATTGCACCGTGTTTATCAATAAAAAAAAAAATAGGTCAAAAGACCTTAGCAACTTCATTCATCACTATACATTCACTATACACTTGAGTGTCATAACTATAATTTGACATTTCAGATGGAATCCATTGGTATTTCTTGATATTTGAACCATCTTTCCTAGTTTCATGAGCTGAACACATTGACCATGGACCTGCATGAGGAGACAGGAAATATTATTTTCAAAAGAACGTTATTTCATACGAAATAACATAACAGCCATTTATACTGCATGTTTACAACATAACAATACAAATCCAATGTTTTTATAAGCACTAAAAGTGAATATGACTTTGCAGAAAGGGACTGAATGACATTGATAAATTCCCTAACTTGTATGTGTAATTGTTAACGGGCTCCCGAGTGGTGCAGCGGTCTAAGGCACTGCATCCTCAGCGCTAGTCACCTCACTACAGACCCTGGTTTGATTCCAGGCTGTATCACAACCGGCCATGATTGGGAGTCCCATAGGGTGATGCACATTTGTGCCAGCGTCGTCTGGGTTAGGGTTTGGCCAGGGTAGGCCGTCATTATCAATAACAATTTGTTCTTAACTGACTTGCCTCGTTAAATAAAGGTTAAAAAAAATTAAGAGAACACATTTCTGATAGAAAGAAACATAGAACAAATGTCTTAAGACATACATAATTATGAGTCATATTCAAAAATAAGTGTAAGAAAATGTCCTTGTTTAGCGAGATCATCTATCACTTGTTCACAATACTCTGTAACTTCTATATACGACATCAAGTCTGAGCTACTTGAAAGACAGAACGACAGCAGCTATCCTAATACGAACATGTAATTTGACATGAGGGGTGATACATGTATGACAGATCTTATGTCAAGTTTATGACTCCGTCATGTCCATGTCATACTGACCCTGTCGAATAAAATGGTACCTTAAACTTAACACGTAGGAAGACAAGTTGTCCAAGATAGTCAAAGACATATGGAGTTCAATAATAAACAATACAACTGCTGAATCAAATAGTGATGCGTTAAATGAAACAACCACAGTTTTCTTTGAAACTATACTTCAGCTATAACTTGAGGCACTGGATTCAGGAGTAGCGAAGCAGAACACTTGTTACCATGGATATTTTTCCACGCAAACAGAGAACTGAAGATGTGAGTGGGCATCCGAGAGGGAGTGGGTACATAGTGTATGTTCGTCTGCCCATTCTTCAATAGATACTGGAGAAGATAAACAAAACAGAACAATGTAAGTAGTTGGATGATTAATATATATGATTAAAGATGATTGAAGTGTTACATGTCAGACAACTTTGCATTTAGTAGGCATCAGCTGTTTGAGATGCAGTCCATTTCAAACGTACACTACCGTTCAAAAGTTTGGGGTAACTTAGAAATGTCCTTGTTTTTGAAAGAAAAGCAAAAAAATGTTGTCCATTAAAATAACATCAAATTGATCCGAAATACAGTGTAGACATTGCTAATGTTGTAAATTAATATCTACATAGGCGTACAGAGGCCCATTATCAGCAACCATCACTCCTGTGTTCCAATGGCACGTTGTGTTAGCTAATCCATGTTTATCATTTTAAAAGGCTAATTGATCATTAGAAAACCATTTTGCAATTATGTTAGCACAGCTGAAAACTGTTGTTCTGATTAAAGAAGCAATACAACTGGCCTTCTTTGTACTAGTTGAGTATCTGGAGCATCAGCATTTGTGGGTTCGATTACAGGCTCAAATTTGGCCAGAAACAAAGACATTTCTCCTGAAACTCATCCGTCTATTCTTGTTCTGAGAAATGAAGGCTATTCCATGTGAGAAATTGCCAAGAAACTGAAGATCTCGTACAATGCTGTGTACTACTCCCTTCACAGAACAGCGTAAACTAGTTCTAACCAGAATAGAAAGAGGAGTGGGAGGCCCCGGTGCACAACTGAGCAAGAAGACAAGTACATTAGAGTTTCTAGTTTGAGAAACAGACGCCTCACAAGTCCTCAACTGGCAGCTTCATTAAATAGTACCCGCAAAACACCAGTCTCAACATCAACAGTGAAGAGGCGACTCCGGGATGCTGGCCTTCTAGGCAGAGTTGCAAAGAAAAAGCCATATCTCAGACTGGCCAATAAAAAGAAAAGATTAAGATGTGCAAAAGAACACAGACACTGGAAGGCCAGCATCCCGGAGTCGCTTCTTCACTGTTGTTGTTGAGACAGGTGTTTTGCGGTTACTATTTAATTAAGCTGCCAGTTGGAACCGGTTCAGGGAACAAAACCAAAAAACTGAAAATAAATAATTTTGGGGATTAACAGAACCGGGAAATAACGTGATGTATACTGTTCTGGAACAGATCCGCTATTTTAAAAGCATGGGAACCGGTTAATAACATTGGTTTAAGTTCCGGGCATTTTATTTTCAGTCCCAGAAAAAACTCAAACAAAGCGCGTATGCAAAGCCCTCACTCTGTCACTCAGAAACATCTTCAAGTGTCTGCCTACCAGCTGAAATAGATCTGGTCCAGTTCTAAGCCAAATATCTGAAGCTCATATACCACACCTATCAGGTGGATGGATTATATTGGCAAAGGAGAAATGCTCACTAACAAGGATGTAAACAAATTTGTGAATACAATGTTAGAGAAACAACCTTTTTGTGCATATGGAAAATGTATGTAATCTTTTATTTCAGCTCATGAAACATGGGACCAACACTTTACATGTTGCGTTGTATATTGAGACAAATTCCAGACAGTAGCCTACTAGTAGCAACATACAATTCAATGGATTGAACATTAAATGTATTTCAATATGATTGAAATCGGCATATAGCCTAATGTTTATATTTTTATGTAGTCATCTCGGTTTTCATTTGAAAAGTATTTGTCGCTTGTTTGTATCAGTTGCAAAGATATTGGCGACTTCGTATTTGTAGTCAACTTTGTTCTGAAGTTATTTATCAGTGGGCACACCGAAACAGTTAAGCCATGTGATTCTACGTTTAGCGGAGATCTTCTGTCTATAAAGTAACGAGGGAGGGTAAAAAAAGCATCTAAGGACGCACTTTGCAGATCTGAAGCAGGCATTCATTTCATTCATTAATTCATGTAAATAATGAATGAATAGAAGAAAAAAAACAATGCATCTGTTTTAATCTCAACATCAAATAATTTCTGAGTAACGATGAAGTACCTTACTGTGATTGTTTTCAATTAAAATAGTCAAAAAGACACAAAAAATTGCTTTTTAGTTAAATGTTTTATCAAGCAATAATTTTGCTTAGACTTTCTGGGAGTGGTCTGAATTGCGAGAGGGAGGGATATATAATCTGAAAACTAGCTGATGTCACCAGAAATGTTCGGAACTCTCTTTTTTCTTGGCCTGTATTAATTTATACCTCTTGGTGATGTCACCAGGAAAGCCAAAACTCCACCCATGCAAAACCTGCTGATTAGAATGTCCTATGTAGATTGTATTTTCAGCCAGCAACTATCAGGAAATGAAACTGATCAAATTTCTTCACAGTTTTCATCATCTGTTGTGCAATATAATACAAAACACAGGAAATACTATAATTTTGTGTGAAGAGTGAACAAATCATTGTTTTGGCAAGCCTTCTCCCCAGAAGCTTATATCCTAGTCTATCTCAGACCACAGGACATATGACTGTTGATCAGGAAACACTATTACCCCCTTGAGACATGGCTTTTTCACTGCATTGTTTTTCCTTGTCTGAAGAAGCTGCTAAGTGTACCCCAAATCGTACCCTATTCCCTATATAGTGCACTACTTTTGACCAGAGCCCTATGGGCCTCAATCAAACGTAATGCACTTTAACGAACAAGGTGTCATTTGGGACCCTGACCTATGTGTTTTGTTTCAACAAGTTCTGACTGCAGTTTATTTATTCCAAAGTGATATTGGCAGTAGATGTTCATTTAATCACACAGAATCACCGACCGGGAAGAGGAGGGGTTGCATCTTGACTTAAAATATTCAGTTGACGACCTTATTGCCACGAGGCAGAGACACACTGCACTAGGAATTGCTTGGCAGCCAGATTGTGACTTTTAATTAAAAAAAAAAGTGCAAGTAAACAGAGAGGGCTGTCTAATGAAATGATGGACCCAGTAGGAGCTAGAGGGTGAACAAACTGGCTGAACCGAGAAACAAAGGGGGAGTGATGGTGCTGTATTTCAACACGTGTGCATCCCAAATGGCATCCTATTCCCTGTATAGTGAACTACTGGTCAAAAGTAGTGCACATCGTGAATATGTAGCCTTTTCAAATTCAACCAGTCTCCCATAATACTTTAAACCTGACTTGAGCATGTAGCATAATCTATCTTTAATGTTCAACAACTTTTCAGCAATAATGTTCAGCAACCTTTTTTAAACAATGGAAAAACCATAGGATGGAAATAACATTATGATGGAAATAACATTATGATGGAACTAACATTATGATGGAAATAACATTATGATGGAAATAACATTATGATGGAAATAACATTATGATGGAAATAACATTATGATGGAAATAACATTAGATGGAAATAACATTATGATGGAAATAACATTACGATGGAAATAACATTATGATGGAAATAACATTATGATGGAAATAACATTATGATGGAAATAACATTAGATGGAAATAACATTATGATGGAAATAACATTATGATGGAAATAACATTATGATGGAAATAACATTATGATGGAAATAACATTATGATGGAAATAACATTAGATGGAAATAACATTATGATGGAAATAACATTATGATGGAAATAACATTAGATGGAAATAACATTATGATGGAAATAACATTATGATGGAAATAACATTAGATGGAAATAACATTATGATGGAAATAACATTATGATGGAAATAACATTATGATGGAAATAACATTAGATGGAAATAACATTATGATGGAAATAACATTATGATGGAAATAACATTAGATGGAAATAACACTACATGGACATAACATTAGACATTCCATGATTTCCCAGATATGTTTCTCCACTGGCTATATTGGCTCAAAGAGTAATATATATATATATATATATATATATATATATATATATATATATATATATATATATATATATATATATGTAAGAGTATATATATATATATGCATTATATTTATATATTATTACAATTTCAAAGCCAAGACACACCAACATAAATGTGAGAGCATTGAGACTGTGATAGAGAAAGTCATACTCTACAGATTACATTTCTTTCAGCTGAATCTATTTCCCCCCTGTGCTCTATATACCCATGGTAAACAACTGTCCACATTCTTTCACCAGTATTCCCAAGGATATGTCAGGCTATTGTATCGCTGCACTTATTTTGTGATATTTCTTCAGCAGATGTGTTACATTGGCATTATTGGGCAACTGTCAACAAATAGAGCTCTCTGAAACAGATCATTTTGAAAATAAAACTTTTGAAAGTTGATGGAAGCGTTCTCAGGATTATAATGCAGATAAGATTATAATGCAGATAACTGACAAAATAAAGGAAACCCCAACATAAAGTGTCTTAATAGTGCGTTGGGTCACCACGAGCCAGAACAGCTTCAATGTACCTTGGCATAGATTCTACTAGTGTCTGGAACTCTATTGGAGGGATGAGACACCGTTCTTCCACGAGATATTCCGTTATTTGATGTTTTGTTGATGGTGGTGGAAAACACTGTCTCTGGCGCCGCTCCAGAATCTCCCATAAGTGTTCAATTGGGTTTGAGATCTGGTGACTGAGACGGCCATGGCATGTGGTTTACATCGTTTTCATGCTCATCAAACCATTCAGTGACCACTCCTGCCCTGTGGATGGGGATATTGTCATGCTATGGGGGCATAGCCATGAAGGTCAAAATAATGGCCTTCCCAGCATTTTTATAGATGACCCTAAGCATGTTAATTGCTTAATTAACTCAGGATGCCCACCTGTGTTGAAGCACCTGCTTTCAATGTACTTTGTATCCCTCATTTACTCAAGAGTTTCCATTATTTTGTCAGTTACCTACGTGTATCTCATATTTATGTGGATGTCCAACTAATTTGTTGAATTTCTAAACCTTTTAATGTGATATTTTCTTTTACTTTATTCTGAGACTGGAATCCTTCCCCTCCTATATTCATTTATGGGACAACAGTAAACAGACTAGAATCCTACCCCTCCTACATTAGTTTTATGGGACAACAGTAAACAGGGTAGAATCCTTCCCCTCCTACATTAGTTTATGGGACAACAGTAAACAGATATATTGTCAGCGTCTAGACTAGCGTCCTGTCCAGGGAGTGTACTTGTACATCAAGCTGCCTCATGCTACAGAAACAGGAGATGGGCTCCTGCCTTATGAGCTTTTCTGGCGTGGGACAAGGGCTACTTACTCTATTATTGCCAGGTGGAAATGTAGAAACAGTAGACTTTACTTCTCATACTTCCTGCCCCTAGCTTTCTGATTATTACCCAATCAGAGCTAGGACATAAAACATGAAAAGCAGGTTTCCACTACACAGTTATGAATTCAACCATAGGTTGGCACCCTATTCCCTAGCGCACTACTGTGGGCCCTGGTGAAAAGAACAGCACTATATAGGGAATAGGGTGCCATTTGAGACGCAAAATCATGGTAGGAACAGTCTGGTTTCATCAAAGACATCAGGATAACGTATTTCAAAATCCTTGTGTTGTCGTGAGGTCAGCACCAATCACTGTCATAAAACAGAGATTCATTTAGGTGTGGGACTGACCTTTCAGTTCAATTGAGTTGATTTGTTGTTGAATTAAGGAACTGTATTAGATACCAGTACAGCTGTAATGGTGTCCTATATCAGTGTTTGATACAGATTTGAAAGTGTTGTAATTTATGTTGATTTGATGATAAGGGTGATGACGACAACAGGGATTATGTAACTTTCTCTGACGTTGTGTCTTGGATTCCTGAAATCCATTGTGTTCCGCATGATTCTTATAGAGTTTTTTTTGTTCCTTTCTGCTTTGATCATTAAATGTCAATCTCCCCAGCTCTGGTGAAGCAGAAGTAGTCAATATCACCTTGTATACCATGTGAAGTCTAAACTGGGATTCACAGACAGGCTGCCTGCCTGCACCAGATGTATTCGTCCTCTCCAAGGGATGGTTCATTTATTTTTTTATTTAACTATGCAAGTCAGTTAAGAACACATTCTTATTTACAATGACAACCTACCAGAGAACAGTGGGTTAACTGACTTGTTCAGAGGCAGAACGACAGATGTTTACTTTGTCAGTTCAGGGATTCGATCCAGCAACCTTTCGGTTACTGGCCCAACACTCCAACCACTAGGCTACCTGCCGCTTCATAACCCAAAGCAGAGGTGTTGAGGCAGAAAGAGAACAAGCTTCCTGATTGCTTTGAAAATAATGGCATTTAGAGCGCTGCACCATAACACACAATACAATATGAAATCCCTTCTCTGGAGTTTCATCATCAGGCGCGTGCTTAATTATAGTATTATATAGAAAGATTGTGTGAGATGGAATGATTATTACTTCATTTAAGATATTTTTAATTAGCTTATTCTAATTATTGTATTATTTGAAAAGGTTGTAATGCAAATAGCAAAACATAGCTGCAAAATATGATTATGAAAAGATATGGAAAAACAAATGAGTTGTCACTAGGTCTCATGGGATTTGGGTTGAGCACTGAGCAGCAGGCTGCATGCCCATTAGACTGCGTTATTAATTAGTACCAGTAATGACTACAATCTAATGGATCTGCTGGTGGTAATAGTGCTGTAGGGTAATGGTGGTGGTAATAGTGCTGTAGGGTAATGGTGGTGGTAATAGTGTTGTAGGGTAATGGTGGTGGAAATAGTGTTGTAGGGTAATGGTGGTGGTAATAGTGTTGTAGGGTAATGGTGGTGGTAATAGTGTTGTAGGGTAATGATGGTGGTTATAGTGTTGTAGGGTAATGGTGGTGGTAATAGTGTTGTAGGGTAATGGTGGTGGTTATAGTGTTGTAGGGTAATGGTGGTGGTTATAGTGTTGTAGGGTAATGGTGGTGGTAATAGTGCTGTAGGGTAATGATGGTGGTTATAGTGCTGTAGGGTAATGATGGTGGTTATAGTGTTGTAGGGTAATGGTGGTGGTAATAGTGCTGTAGGGTAATGGTGGTGGTAATAGTGTTGTAGGGTAATGGTGGTGGTTATAGTGTTGTAGGGTAGAGGTGGTGGTGGTTATAGTGTTGTAGGGTAATGGTGGTGGTAATAGTGTTGTAGGGTAATGGTGGTGGTTATAGTGTTGTAGGGTAATGATGGTGGTAATAGTGTTGTAGGGTAATGATGATCTGATGGTGGTAATAGTGTTGTAGGGTAATAATGGTGGTAATAGTGTTGTAGGGTGATAATGGTGGTAATAGTGTTGTAGGGTAATGATGATGATCTGCTGTAGATTTATGATTGTCATACATTATCTCTCCATGGATCCTATAGGTATGTGTTTCAAATTACACCTTAATCCCTACAAAGTGCACTAGAGGCCTATGGGCCCTGGTCAAAAAGTAGTGCAGTTTTAA
Organism: Salmo salar; assembly: GCF_965601325.2. Lineage (NCBI taxonomy): Eukaryota > Metazoa > Chordata > Actinopteri > Salmoniformes > Salmonidae > Salmo > Salmo salar. The sequence goes on along the minus strand of NC_138295.1, from coordinate 7,114,484 downwards.
GCAGATGGGCTCAGACCATTAATATAATCCTCTGTCTTCGTTTAGCCAACCAGAGCATGTATGAGCATCAGCATTGAAAGCCAAATGGTGCAATTCAGCTATGACCTGCAGTCACCATAAAATTAATCAGAATGACCTTCCTCTGGTAGCTCCCACGCAGTCTGTACCATCGTAAAGAGCCACACAGCCTGTTCCATCATAATGAGCAACGCAACTTTTCCTTCAGTCTAATGATAACATGGTGCTGTGCCATACACTGTGATTATCAGGGTAGATTCTCCATCCATCCCTGTGTTGGCTGGCATCACAAACAAAGGAGTATTTTTATTTTAACATTTAATTAACTAGTCAAGTCAGTTAAGAACAAATTCTTATTTACAATGACAGCCTACCAGGAAACAGTGGGTTAAATTCCTTGTTCAGAGGTAGAGCAACAGATTTTTACCTTGTCCGCTCAGGGATTTGATCCAGCAAACTTTTGGTTACTGGCCCAACGCTATAACCACTAGGCTATCTGCTGCCCCATTGATTAAACGGAGAGGTAGAGGTCTGGAGACAGATTTCCTCTGGCTGGCACAGTCTACGTCAGTTTCATGAGTTTCACAGACAGATTTTAACCAGCTGATAATAGCAACTGACTATAACACACAGCCTGTTGATGTCTCTTCTGAGGAGCCTGATTGTATGTTTAACAAAGTCAGTACACGTTGTTAACTAGAGTACTTCTATGAAGCTGCCTCTTCACTCTGGGGCCAGACCTTTAATAAGACTGTCAAAGTGATGAAAAATGACATCTGTACGTATTGTGAATGATACAGTTTAATGTTAATAATAAGTAACCGAAGTCAAATTATATGATTACAAATTTCATTTTGAGCAGACGGTCTACAACAGATGGCTTGTTTAAAATATTTATGAGAAAGATAAAAACTTTATAATACTATTTCTTTAAACGCTTTAAAGTACTGGTTATGTTGCAGATTACTAGAAGTTTGTTCCACTACTTATAAGATGTCAGAGAAAATGAAGTATCTGTTTGAGGGTCATCTCTTTGGGAACTGAGGGGGGGGGGGGGGGGGATCTGGGAGGGAGCCAAGACCTGGTGGTTGGGAGCCTGCACCGGTGGCTGATGGATCGCTGGTTCGGGTCCCCGTTTTTGACCTTGTGGGAGATCTGTCGACATGTCCTTGAGCAAGGCTTTGAGCCTGGTGGGTCTCTCTGGATGGGAGTCTGTTAGAGGACTAATGTGATGCAGATGTTGAGCGACTACTGCAAGTAGATTGTATGTTTTTTGTATGGTTTTGTATGTTTTTTTAACCCTTTTTTCTCCCCAATTTCGTTGTATACAATTGGTAGTTACAGTCTTGCCCCATCGCTGAAACTCTTGTACGGACTTGGGAGAGGCGAAGGTCGAGAGCCGTGCGCCCTCGAAAGCACAACCCAACCAAGCCGCACTGCTTCTTGACCCAATGCCCACTTAACCCGGAAGCCAGCTGCACCAATGTGTCGGAGGAAAAGTTGTTTACCCGTGCATGCGCCCGGCTCGCCACAGGTGTCGCTAGAGCGTGATTGAAGAAGGACCTCCCGGCCGGCCAAACCCTCCCGTAACCCGGACGACTCTGGGCCACTTGTGCGCCGCCCCATGGGTCTCCCGGTTGTAGCCGGCTTCGACAGAGTCTGGACTCAAACCAGGATCTCTAGTGGCACAGCTAGCACTGCGATGCAGTGCCTTAGACCACTGCGCCACTCGGGAGGCCCAAGTAGATTGTATGTTTTATTATTCAATAAAAACAAATATACACTGCTCAAAAAAATAAAGGGAACACTAAAATAACACATCCTAGATCTGAATGAATGAAATAATCTTATTAAATACTTTTTTCTTTACATAGTTGAATGTGCTGACAACAAAATCACACAAAAATAATCAATGGAAATCCAATTTATCAACCCATGGAGGTCTGGATTTGGAGTCACACTCAAA